>NC_057810.1:185063247-185389513 GCF_018294505.1 Triticum aestivum | reverse complement strand
CAGGATCTACAACCGGCGTCGCCGCTGGCGGGAGCCTCATCTTCTTGGCGCTGGGGCCAGCCGACTCCATTTTCCTTGTGGGCGTCGCGCCAAGCTCACGGGTTTGAGCAGAGTAGTCGGAGATGAGCCTAGTGGCAGTGCGAATGGGGAAGAAGGAGGGCTGGGGATTTCTATAGGAGTGGAAGAAGAGGAGCAGGCGTTTTCTGTACGAGTGAGGAAGAAGGTGAGCGGGGTTTTCTGGACGAGTGAGGAAGATTGGGGAGAGGGGGAAATTGGGGGGAGATGGAAGCGGGAGAGCGAGTTGTTCGTGTTTATAAGGTTCACTGCACTAACTACTCGCTTGTTCCCAAGAACCGCTCTCTTCTTTTGCGTTGCTGCATTGGAGCTGGCGCATGGACTTGGCTGACTAGCCATGCATGCAGGATGCATGTGCCCGCCGGCCATTACATGCGTCTGGTTTGTTACTAGGCCTATTTAATAGGGTGGTTATGTATTAAATTAAGGAGATTTATTTTCTCTGTGTGCATCCACCAAATTAGAGGATGCGGTACTGGATGCATACACTCACATTAAACTAACATTCAGAAGAACAAAAGTTCAGCATGTCTATGCATCTCAATGATTCACCATACTATAACCAATACAAAGCTGTGAGAAGGTGTGGAAATAAAGAAAATCGGTCGATGCTTCTCTGAGCAAAGGGCCTCCCTGTGAATGCATTAATTTCCTGGGCATGCTTGTTTCTTCTCAATGTTGCGAGCACTTTGAGCATGTTGGCAACTCCACAGCTAGGTAGCTGCCTCATCTTGCAATTGATGCTGACACATTTGCAACAAACACATGAGGAAATAGAGATGACTCAACATGGGTCCATATTGTGCAGTTCCCCTGAAATCATATTCATTGTCCTGAATCTAAAAAGATAGGAAAATAGTAGCTATACTTAAACGGTGTTGCAAAACAGTATCACATATCAATAGCTCGGCATGACAAAACACGATCATCTGGACGAAGGGGCTACTGACCTGCCTGAGGAAGATTATATATAATTTCATAAGTCCTTGGTTGATTTCCACCTTCGGCTGCACTGCTTGTTTGCTCCTCCACACATGACAGGATCGTTCCCCACTGCATTCAGCAAGTCAAAGTACGAATAAGCTAATTTCATCTTGCGGTGGTCATTGTACCTAGTTATGAATGTAGGAATACCTGGAGCACCATGAGGTTAGCTGACAGCAGGTAGATGCAGCCATATATATTTTGTGCGGTGCTACCAAAATTGAGGGTTGTATCCCTTCCCGTTATGAGAATTCTTACTGAAGTTGGTAGAATGTGACGGCTTGTTCTTTGCATCAAACTTGCCTTTCCCCTGAGATTTGTTCTTCTTGTTTTGGGGCTGGTTGGGCTGAAAGTTCTTCTTGTGTACCATGTGGGCACTAGAAGCTCCCCCAGCGACCCGAGCACGTGTGTCTTTTGCTCTCGCCTTCTCCTCAAAATCAAGAGTGCTAATGAGATCCAAAACAAAAAACTCATATCTCTTGTTTTTTAGAGAAGTAGCAAAATCTTTCCACGAAGGTGGAGGCTTGGCAATGATGGTCCCAACAACAAATTTGTCCGGCAACACACACTTAAAGTACTCAAGTTCCTTAGAGAGTGATTGTATCTCATGAGTCTGCTGAACAACAGAGCGCTCATCAGTCATCTTGTAGTCACAGAATTGGTCCATGACGTACAACTCATTGCTAGCACCCGAGGGCCCAAACATGGCCTCGAGCACATCCCACATGTCTTTGCCGCTGTCAAACGACATATACGAATCCACAATGGAATCGTCTAGAACACTCAGCAGGGCGGCTTTGAAGAGGGTATCCATGTTCTGAAAAGCTTCCTGCTGTGTAGGATTATGGTCGCCCTCAGGCTTTGATACGTCTCCAACATATCTATAATTTTTGATTGTTACATGCTATTATATTACATGTTTTGGATGTTTATGGGCTTTATTTTACACATTTATATCATTTTTGGGACTAACCTACTAACCAGAGGCCCAGCCCGTATTGCTGTTTTTTGCCTGTTTCAGTATTTCGAAGAAAAGGAATATCAAACGGAGTCCAAACGGAATGAAACCTTCGGGAGCGTGATTTTTGGAAAGAACATGATCCGGAGAACTTGGAGTGCAAGTGAAGAAGCAAACGAGGTTGCCAGGCGATAGGAGGGCACGCCCACCCCTCCTGGGGGCGCCCCCTGTCTCGTGGGCCCCTCGAGCAGCCACCGACGTACTTCTTCCTCCTATATAAGCATACATACCCCGAAAACATCCAGGGATCCACCGAAGAAATATTTCCGCCACCGTAACCTTCTGTATCCGCGAGATCCCATCTTGGAGCCTTTGCCGGCGCTCCACCGAGGGGGAATTGCTACGCCTCGAACTTGCGTTGGTTTTCCTTCAAGAGGAAAGGGTGATGCAGCACAATAGCGTAAGTATTTCCCTCAGTTTTTGAGAACCAAGGTATCATTCCAGTAGGAGTCTCCTCACAAGTCCCACGAACCTACACAAACAAACAAAGAACTCGCAACCAACGCGATAAAGGGGTTGTCAATCCCTTCACGGCCACTTGCGAAAGTGAGATCTGATAGAGATAATATGATAATATAAATGTATTTTTGGTATTTTATAATATAGATGCATAAAATAAAGATGCAGATAAAAGTAGATTGAAAGCTTATATGATAAAGGATAGACCCGAGGGCCATAGGTTTCACTAGAGGCTTCTCTCAAGATAGCATAAGTATTACGGTGGGTGAACAAATTACTGTTAAGCAATTGGTAGAAAAGCGAATAATTATGAGATTATCTAGGCATGATCATTATAGGCACCACGTCCGCAACAAGTAGACCGACTCCTGCCTGCATCTACTACTACTACTCCACACATTGACCGACTCCTTCCTGCATCTAGAGTATTAAGTTCATAAAGAACAGAGTAACGCATTAAGCAAGATGACATGATGTAGAGGGATAAACTCATGCAATATGATATAAACCCCATCTTTTTATCCTCAATGGCAACAATACAATACGTCCCTTGCAACCCTTTTTGTCACTGGGTAAGGACACCGCAAGATTGAACCCAAAGCTAAGCACTTCTCCCATGGCAAGAAAGATCAATCTAGTAGGCCAAACCAAACCGATAATTCGAAGAGACTTGCAAAGATAACTCAATCATACATAAAAGAATTCAGAGAATATTCAAATATTATTCATAGATAAACTTGATCATAAACCCACAATTCATCGGATCTCGACAAACACACTGCAAAAAGAGTTTACATCAAATAGATATCCACAAGAGAGGGGGAGAACATTGTATTGAGATCCAAAAAGAGAGAATAAGCCATCTAGCTAATAACTATGGACCCGAAGGTCTATGGTAAACTACTCACAACTCATCGGAGGGGCTATGGTGTTGATGTAGACGCCCTCCATGGTGGATTCACCCTCCGGCAGAACACCGGCGACGGCTCCAAGATGGGATCTCGCGGATACAGAAGGTTACAGTGGCGGAAATATTTCTTCAATGGGTCCCTGGATGTTTTTGGGGTATGTAGGCTTAGATAGGAGGAAGAAGTACGTCGGTGGCCGCCCGAGGGGCCCACAAGACAGGGGGGCGTGCCCTGTAGGGGTGGGCGCGCCCCCCACCCTCGTGGCTGCCTCTGCTGATTCTTAACTTGCACTCCAAGTCCTCTAGATCACGTTCGTTCCAAAAATCACGCTCCCGAAGGTTTCATTCCGTTTGGACCCCGTTTGATATTCCTTTTCTTTGAAATACTGAAATAGGCAAAAAAACAGCAATACGGGCTGGGCCTCTGGTTAGTAGGTTAGTCCCAAAAATGATATAATTGTGTAAAATAAAGCCCATAAACATCCAAAACAGGTAATATAATAGCATGGAACAATCAAAAAAATTAGATACGTTGGAGATGTATCAAGCATCCCCAAGCTTAATTCCTGCTTGTCCTCGAGTAGGTAAATGATAAAAACAGAATTTTTGATGTGAAATGCTACCTAGCATAATTCTCAATGTAATTTTCTTTATTGTGGCATGAATTTTCAGATCCAAATGATTCAAGATAAAAACTTATAAAACATAAAAATAATAATGCTTCAAAGCATACTAACAAATAATCATGTCCTATCAAAATAACATAGCCAAAGAAAGCTTATCCCTACAAAATCATATAGTTAGGCCATGCTTCATTTTCATTACACAAAATACTCCCATCATGCACAACCCCGATGACGAGCCGAGCAATTGTTTCATACTTTTTAACGCGCTTCAGCTTTTTTTAACTCTTACGTAATACATGAGCGCAAGCCATGGACATAGCACTATGGTGGTATATGGTGGTGGTTGTAAGGACAAAAAGGGAGAAGATAGTCTCACATCAACTAGGTGTATTAACGGGCTATGGAGATGCCCATCAATAGATATCAATGTGAGTGAGTAGGGATTGCCATGCAACGGATGCACTAGAGCTATAAATGTATGAAAGCTCAACAAAAGAAACTAAGTGGGTGTGCATCCAACTTGCTTGCTCACGAAGACCTAGGGCATTTTGAGGAAGCCCATCATTGGAATATACAAGCCAAGTTCTATAATGAAAAATTCCCACTAACATATGAAAGTGACAACATAGGAGACTCTCTATCATGAAGATCATGGTGCTACTTTGAAGCACAAGTGTGGAAAAAGAAATAGTAGCATTGTCCGTTCTCTCTTTTTCTCTTATTTTCTTTTTTTTCTTTTTTTATTTCTCTTTTTTTCTTTGGCCCTTTTTTCTTTTTCTTTTTGGCCTTTCTCCCTTTTTTTTTATTTTTTTTCCTTTTTCTTTTTGTAAAGTCCGAAGTTTCATCCCGACTTGTGGGGGAATCATAGTCTTCATAATCCTTTCCTCACCGATACAATGCTCTAAGAATGAAGATCATCACACTTTTATTGATTTACAACTAAAAGTTAGAACAAAATATGACTCTATATGAATGCCTCCGGTGGTGTACCGGGATATGCAATGAATCAAGAGCAACATGTATGAAAATTATGAAGGTGGCCTTGCCACAAATACGATGTCAACTACATGATCATGCAAAGAGCAATATGACAATGATGAAACGTGTCATAATAAACGGAATGGTGGAAAGTTGCATGGCAATATATCTCGGAATGGCTGTTTTGAGGAAGGTAAATAATGGGTTTATGATACCAGTGAAAGTTGCGTGGCATAATAGAGGCTAGAAAAGTGGAAGGATGAGTGTGCATATATCCATGGACTCACATTAGTCATAAAGAACTCGTATACTTATTGCAAAAGTCTACTTAGCCCTCAAAGCAAAGTACTACTACGCATTCCCCTAGAGGGATAGATTGGTAGGAAAATACCATCGCTCGTCCCCGACTGCCACTCATAAGGAAGACAATCAAAAGAGCATCTCATGCAACAAATTTGTCACACAACTTTTACCATACGTGCATGCTATGTGACTTGCCAACTTCAACAAAAGTATTTCTCAATTTCATAATTATCCACTAGCATGACCCTAACATTATTACCTTTATATCTCAAAACAATTATCAAGCAACAAATTGATCATAGCATCCAATTCACTTCCTATGATAGTTTTTATTATACCCAACTTGGATGCTCATCATTCTAGGACCAAATTTGTAACCATAGCAAATACCATGTTGTCCTAAAAGACTCTCAGCCATGCTCTAAAAGATATAAGTGAAGCACTAGAGCAAAAACTATCTAGCTCAAAAGATATAAGCGAAGCACATAGCATATTCTAATAAATTTCAATCAAATAGGCTTCTCCAAAAAGGTGTGTACAGCAAGGATGATTGTGGTAAACTAAAAAGCAAAGACTAATATAATACACGATGCTCCAAGCAAAATACATATCATGTGGCGAATAAAAATATAGCTCCAAGTAAAGTTACCAATGAAAGAAGACGAAAGAGGGGATGCCTTCCGGGGGCATCCCCAAGCTTAGGCTTTTGGCTATTCTTGAATATATTGGGGTGCCATAAGCATCCCCAAGCTTAGTCTCTTGCCACTCTTTATTCTATAGTCCATCAAAGATTTACCCAAAACTTGAAAACTTCACAACAGAAAACTCAACAGGAAATCTTATAAGCTCCGTTAGTGAAAGAAAACAAAACCACCACATAAGGTACTGTAATGAACTCATTATTTATTTATATTGGTGTTAAAACTACTGTATTCCAAGTTCTCTATGGTTCATACCCTTACATACTAGCCATAGATGCATCAAAATAAGCAAACAACACATGAAAAACAGAATCTGTCAAAAACAGAACAGTCTGTAGCAATCTGTAGCTAACGCAAACTTCTGGAACCTTACAAATCCTACGAAAATAGGAGGTCCTAAACAATTTGCTTATTGAACATAAGCACAAAGAATCAATGCAAAAACTACTTCCTGTGATTTATTGAATTTTTTCTCGTGAGCGCAAAGTTTCTGTTTTTCAGCAGAATCAAATCAACTATCATCATAGGTTATCCTATAGGTTCTACTTGGCACAAACACTAAATAAAACATGAAAACACATCTAAACAGAAAGTAGATGCAAAATTTATTACTAAACAGAAACAAAAACAAAAAATACAAAAAAAATTGGGTTGCCTCCCAACTAGCGCTATCATTTAACGCCCCTAGCTAGGCATAAAAGTGAAGATAGATCTAAGTACTGCCATCTTTGGCACTTGATTCATAGGTAGCTCGCATGATAGATTCATAAGATAATTTGAATTTCTTTCTTGGAAAGTGTTCCATGCCTTTCTTTAATGGAAATTGGAATCTAATATTCCCTTCCTTCATATCAATAATCGCACCAATCGTTCTAAGGAAAGGTCTACCAAGAATAATAGGGCAAGAAAGATTGCAATCTATATCAAGAACGATAAAATCAACGGGCACCCAATTTCTATTTGCAACAATTAGAACATCATTGATTCTTCCCATTGGCTTTTTAATGGTGGAATCCGCAAGGTGCAAATTTAACGAGCAATCATCAAAATCATGGAAACCTAGAATATCACATAAAGTTTTCGGAATCGTGGAAACACTAGCACCCAAATCACACAAAGCAAAACACTCATGATCTTTAATTATAATCTTTGTAGTAGGTTCCCACTCATCATTAAGTTTTCTAGGTATAGAAACTTCCAAATTAAGTTTTTTATCAAAAGATTGCATCAAGGCAGCAACGATATGTTTGGTAAAAGCTTTATTCTGACTATAAGCATGAGGAGAATTAACAACGGATTGTAACAAGGAAATACAACCTTCTAAATAACAATTATAATAATCAAATTCCTTGAAATCCGAGATAGTGGGTTCAATACTATTTAAAGTCATGACCTCTCCAATCCCACTTTTACCAAATTTAGTATCAAGATCTAAAAACTCCAAATTTTTGGGACGCCTTCTAAATAAAGTTGACTCATCTCAAGTCCCATTATTATCAATATTCATATTGCAAAACAAAGATCTAATAGGGGACACATCAATAACTTTAAGATCTTCATCATTATTTTCATGGAAACTAGAAGAACACGCCTTTACAAAGCTATCTTTCTTAGCATGCAATCTAGTGGTTCTTTCCTTGCACTCATCAATGGAAATTCTCATTGCTTTGAGAGACTCATTGATATCATGCTTAGGAGAAGAAGATCTAATTTTAAGAGAATCAACATCAAGCGAAAGTCTATCAACGTTCCTAGCCAAATCATCAACTTTGAGCAATTTTTCTTCAAGCAAAGCATTAAAATTCTTTTGAGAGACCATAAATTCTTTCACACTATTTTCAAAATCAGAGGGCATCTTATTAAAATTACCATAAGAATTATTGTAGGAATTTCCATAATTATTAGAGGAATTGCTAGGGAACGGTCTAGGATTAAAGTTTCCTCTATAAGCATTGTTTCCAAAATTATTCCTACCAACAAAATTTACATCCATAGATTCATTATTATTCTCAATCAAGGTAGATAAAGGCATATCATTGGGATCAATAGAAGAACTCTTAGTAGCAAACAATCTCATAAGCTCATCCATCTTTCCACTCAAAACATTAATTTCTTCTATAGCATGCACCTTTTTACTAGTACATCGTTCGGTGTGCCATTGAGAATAACTAGCCATAATATTGTCAAAGAAGTTTTGTAGCATCTCCTAAAGTGATTTCCATAAACGTGCCTCCAGCGGCCGAATCTAAAAGATTTCTAGAAGCAAGGTTGAATCCGGCATAAAATTTTTGTGTGATCATCCATAAATTCAAACCATGAGTAGGGCAATTGTGAATCATCAATTTCATTCTTTCCCAAGATTGGGCAACATGCTCATGATCAAGTTGTTTAAAATTCATAATATCGTTCCTAAGCGAGATGATCTTATCGGGAGGAAAATATTTAGAGATGAAAGCATCTTTGCACTTGTTCCAAGAATCAATACTATTTTTAGGCAAAGACAAAAACCAAACTTTAGCACGATCTCTAAGTGAAAACGGAAATAACTTCAATTTAACAATATCATTATCCATATATTTCTTCTTTTGCATATCACACAAATCAACAAAGTTGTTTAGATGAGTAGCGGCATCTTCACTAGGAAGGTCGGCGAATTGATCTTTCATAACAAGATTCAGCAAAGCATTATTGATTTCACAAGACTCAACATCATTAAGAGGAGCAATTGGAGTACTAAGGAAATCATTATTATTGGTATTGGATAAATCACACAATTTGGTATTATCTTGGGCCATAGAAACAAGTAATACAACACACAAGCAAACAGAAAAGGGCAAGCGAAAGAGAGAGGAGATTGGGAAAGAGAGGGCAAATAAAACGGCAAGGGTGAACTGGGGAGAGGAAAACGAGAGGCAAATGGCAAATAATGTAAATGCGAGGGAGATGAGTTTGTGATGGGTACTTGGTATGTCTTGACTTGAGCGAAGACCTCCCCGGCAACGGCGCCAGAAATCCTTCTTGCTATGTCTTGAGCTTGCCTTGGTTTTCCTTGAAGAGGAAAGGGTGATGCAGCATAGTAGCGTAAGTATTTCCCTCAGTTTTTGAGAACCAATGTATCAATCCAGTAGGAGGCTCCGCACAAGTCCCACGAACGTACACAATCAAACAAAGAACTCGCAACCAACGCGATAAAGGGGTTGTCAATCCCTTCACGGCCACTTGCGAAAGTGAGATCTGATAGAGATAATATGATAGGATAAATATATTGTTGGTATTTTATGAAATAGATGCAAAAAGTAAAGATGCAAAATAAAAGTAAATTGAAAGCTTATATGATAAAAGATAGACCCCGGGCCATAGGTTTCACTAGAGGCTTCTCTCAAGATAGCATAAGTATTACGGTGGGGGAACAAATTACTGTCAAGCAATTGATAGAAAAGCGAATAATTATGAGATTATCTAGGCATGATCATGTATATAGGCATCACGTCCCTGACAAGTAGACCGACTCCTGCCTGCATCTACTACTATTACTCCACACATCGACCGCTATCCAGCATGCATCTAGAGTATTAAGTTCATAAGAACAGAGTAATGCATTTAGAAACATGACATGATGTCGAGGGATAAACTCAAGCAATATGATATAAACCCCATCTTTTTATCCTCGATGGCAACAATACAATACGTGCCTTGCAACTCTTTCTATCACTGGGTAAGGACACCGCAAGATTGAGCCCAAAGCTAAGAACTTCTCCCATGGCAAGAAATATCAATCTAGTAGGCCAAACCAAACCGATAATTCGAAGAGACTTGCAAAGATAACTCAAACATAGATAAAAGAATTCAGATAAGATTCAAATATTATTCATAGATAAACTTGATCATAAACCGACAATTCATCGGATCTCGACAAACACACCGCAAAAAGAGTTTACATCGAATAGATCTCCACAAGAGAGGGGGAGACATTGTATTGAGATCCAAAAAGAGAGAAGAATCCATCTAGCTAATAACTATGGACCCGAAGGTCTGTGGTAAACTACTCACAACTCATCGGAAGGGCTATGGTGTTGATGTAGAAGCCCTTTGGGTCCATAGTTATTAGCTAGATGGCTTCTTCTCTCTTTTTGGATCTCAATACAATGTTCTCCCCCTCTCTTGTGGAGATCTATTCGATGTAAACTCTTTTTCCGGTGTGTTTGTCGAGATCCGATGAATTGTGGGTTTATGATCAAGTTTATCTATGAATAATATTTGAATCTTCTCTGAATTCTTTTATGTATGATTGAGTTATCTTTGCAAGTCTCTTTGAATTATCGGTTTGGTTTGGCCTACTAGATTGATATTTCTTGCCATGGGAGAAGTGCTTAGCTTTGGGTTCAATCTTGCGGTGTCCTTACCCAGTGACAGAAAGGGTTGCAAGGCACGTATTGTATTGTTGCCATCGAGGGTAAAAAGATGGGGTTTATATCATATTGCTTGAGTTTATCCCTCTACATCATGTCATCTTTCTTAATGCGTTACTCTGTTCTTATGAACTTAATACTCTAGATGTATGCTGGATAGCGGTCGATGTGTGGAGTAATAGTAGTAGATGCAGGTAGGAGTCGGTCTACTTGTCAGGGACGTGATGCCTATATACATGATAATTCCTAGATAATCTCATAATTATTCACTTTTCTATCAATTGCTCGACAGTAATTTGTTCCCCCACCGTAATAATTATGCTATCTTGAGAGAAGCCTCTAGTGAAACCTATGGCCCTGGGTCTATCTTTTATTATATAAGCTTTCAATCTACTTTTATTTTGCATCTTTACTTTTTGCATCTATATCATAAAATTCCAACAATATATTTATCCTATCATATTATCTCTATCAGATCTCACTTTCGCAAGTGGCCATGAAGGGATTGACAACCCCTTTATCGCGTTGGTTGCGAGTTCTTTGTTTGTTTGTGTAGGTTCGTGGGACTTGTGTGGAGCCTCCTACTGGATTGATACCTTGGTTCTCAAAAACTGAGGGAAATACTTACGCTATTGTGCTGCATCACCCTTTCCTCTTCAAGGAAAACCAATGCAAGCTCAAGACGTAGCAAGAAGGATTTCTGGCGCCGTTGCCGGGGAGGTCTTCGCTCAAGTCAAGACATACCAAGTACCCATCACAAACTCATCTCCCTCGCATTTACATTATTTGCCATTTGCCTCTCGTTTTCCTCTCCCCCACTTCTTCCTTGCCGTTTTATTCACCCTTCTTCTGTTCGTATTTTTGCTTTGATGTCTTACTTGGCTCGTTTGCTCGTTTGGTTGGAATAGTTATTTATTTATTGCTAAATAGAGAACTTAAGATCTATGGATCCTCATCCGCTTGCTAATCTTTTTAAGAGGTCCAATTATGATGAACCGATTGCTAGTGAGTTTTGTGCATTAGATTATCTTTATGAAGCTTTGCTAAAAATTTGTGAATCTGAAAATTATGATGATGAAATTTATGAAGAGATTCACAATAACTCCTTGAATAAAAAGCATGATTGCAATGATTTTACTATAAATTCTCTTGATGTCAATTGTGCTAATAATATGCAAAACCCTAAGCTTGGGGATGCTAGTTTTGCTATGTCTACTACTTGTTTCAATGATCATGATTGGGGTGATTCTTCTTATAACCTTGAAAATTTATTTAAGCCCCATGATGAATATGAGATTGATAATAATGTTTGCAATAATATTGAAAGTGGGTTTGGAAGAGTGTCAACTTTAGATCCCACATATTTGGAGTATGTTCAATCTTATGATATTTTTGATAAAAGTGGGTTCGGAAAGGTCATAGCTTTAGTTAATGTTAATCCCACTATCTTGGAAGAGTGACAACTTTGCATGCATGTGTATTATGTTGAGAATATGTTTTGTGATAGCTATTTTGTTGAATTTGCCTATGATCCTACATGTAATTATTATGAGAGAGGAAAATATGGTCATAGAAATTTTTATCTTATTAAATTACCTCTCATCATGTTGAGATTGCTATCGTCTCTTTCTTCTTTCTTCCATATGCTAGTTCTTGCTTTCCTTGCAAATTTGTTTGCTTATAATATGCCTATGAATAGGAAGTATGTTAGACTTAGATGTGTTTTTCATGTGTTTCATGATGCTCTCTTTATGCTTCAATTCTTGTCTTTCATGTGAGCATCATTGAAATCTCAATGCCTAGCTAAAAAGGCTTTAAAGAAAAGCACTTGTTGGGAGACAACTCAATATTTTTCCTTTCTGTTATTCAATAAATTTTGCATCTACTTTCTGTTTAGATGTGTTTTTATGTTTTAATTAGTGTGTGTGCCAAGTAGAACCTATAGGATAACCTATGATGATAGTTGATTTGATTCTGCTGAAAAACAGAAACTTTGCGCTCACGAGAAAAACTTCAATAAATCACAGAAACGAGATTTTGCATTGATTCTTTTTGCTGATGTTCAATAAACAAATTTTTTAGGACGTAATATCTTGGTAGGATTTTTAAATTTCTAGAAGTTTGCGTTGGTTACAGATTTCTATAGACTGTTCTGTTTTTGACAGATTTTGTTTTTCGTGTGTTGTTTGTTTATTTTGATGCATCTATGGCTAGTAAAATAGTTTATAAACCATAGAGAAGTTGGTAAACAGTAGGTTTAACACCAATATAAATGAGAATGAGTTAATTACAGTACCTTATGTGGTGGTTTTGCTTTCTTTCACTAACGGAGCTTATGAGATTTCCTGTTGAGTTTTGTGTTGTGAAGTTTTCAAGTGTTGGGTAAAGATCTGATGGACTATGGAATAAGGAGTGGCAAAAGCCTAAGCTTGGGGATGCCCATGGCACCCCAAGATATTCAATAATAGCCAAAAGCCTAAGCTTGGGGATGCTCCGGGAAGGCATCCCCTCTTTCGTCTTCGTTCATTGGTAACTTTACTTGGAGCTATATTTTTATTCGCCACATGATATGTGTTTTGCTTGGAGCGTCGTGTATGATATTAGTCTTTGCTTTTTAGTTTACCAAAATCATCCTTGCTGTACACACCTTTTGGGAGAAGCCTACTTGATTGAAATTTGTTAGAATACTCTATGTGCTTCACTTATATCTTTTGAGCTTGATAGATTTTTCTCTAGTGCTTCACTTATATATTTTAGAGCACGACGGTGGATTAATTTTGAAGAAATTGTTGATCTCTCATGCTTCACTTATATTATTTTGAGAGTCTTTTCGATCAGCATGGTATTTGCTATGGTTATAAATTGGTCCTAGAATGATGAGCATCCAAGTTGGGTATAATAAAAACTATCATAGGAAGGGAATTGGATGCTATGATCAATTTGATACTTGATAATTGTTTTGAGATATGGAGGTAGTGATATTAAAGTCATGCTAGTTGGGTGATTATGAATTTAAAGAATGCTTGTGTTGAAGTTAGCAAGTCCCATAGCATGCACGTATGGTTAAAGTTGTGTAACAAATTTGAAACATGAAGTGTACCTGGCTTGTGCATCCTTATGAGTGGCGGTCGGGACGAGCGATGGTCTTTTCCTGCCAATCTATCCCTCTAGGAGCATGCGTGTAGTGCTTGATTTTTGATGACTTCTAAATTTTTGCAATAAGTATATGATTTCTTTTGACTAATGTTGAGTCCATGGATTATACGCACTTTTACCTTTCCATCATTGCTAGCCTCTTCAGTACCGTGCATTACCCTTTCTCACCTTGAGAGTTGGTGCAAACTTCGTTGGTGCATCCCAACCCCGTGATATGATATGCTCTATCACACATAAACCTCCTTATATCTTCCTCAAAACAGCCACCATACCTACCTATTTATGGCATTTCCATAGCCATTCCGAGATATATTGCCATGCAACTTTCCACCGTTCCGGTCATCATCATCATGACATACATTACTTTTGTCATATTGCCATTGCATGATCATGTAGTTGACATCGTATTTGTGGCAAACCCACCATGCATAATTTTTCATACATGTCACTCTTGATTCATTGCACCATCCCGGTACACCGCCTGAGGCATTCATATAGAGTCATATCTTGTTCTAGTTTCGAGTTGTAATCCATCTGTTGTAATCAATAAAAGTGTGATGATCATCATTATTAGAGCATGGCCCAAAAAGACAAAAAACTAGAAAGGCCAAAAGAAAAAAAGGCCAAAGAAAAAAAAGAAAAAAAAGGAAAGAAAAAAAGAAAAAAAGGAAAATAAATAAATGGGGCAATGTTACTATCTCTTTTTCCACACTTGTGCTTCAAAGTAGCACCTTGTTCTTCATGTAGTGAGTCTCATATATTGTGCTTCAAAGTAGCACCATGTTTTTAATATAGTGAGTCTCATATGTTGTGCTTCAAAGTAGCACCATGTTTTTCATATACTGAGTCTCATATGTTGTCACTTTCATATACCAGTGGGAATTTTTCATTATAGAACTTGGCTTGTATATTCCTACGATGGGCTTCCTCAAATGCCCTAGGTCTTCGTGAGCAAGAAAGTTGGATGCACATCCACTATTTTTTGTTTGTTGAGCTTTCATTCATTTATAGCTCTAGTGCATTCGTTGCATGTCAATCCCTACTCCTCATGTTGACATCAATTGATGGGAATTTCCATAGCCCGTTGATTATCCTCATCAATGTGAGACTTTCTCCTTTTTTGTCTTCTCCACACAATCCCCAATCATTATTCTATTCCACCCATAGTGTTATATCCATGGCTCACGCTCATGTATTGCGTGAAGGTTGAAATTTTTTGAGATTATTTAAGTACGAAACAATTGCTTGGCTTGTCATCGGGGGTATAGAAGTTGGGAACATCTTTGTGTGACGAAAATGAAGCATAGCATAACTATATGATTTTGTAGGGATGAACTTTCTTTAACCATGTTATTTTGAGGAGACATGATTGCTTTTATTAGTATGCTTAAAGTATTACAATTTCTTTTGTCAATATGAACTTTTATTTCGAATCATTTGGATCTTAACATTCATGCCACAATAAAGAGAAGTTACATTGAGAATTATGCTAGGTAGCATTCCACATCAAAAATTCTGTTTTTATCATTTACCTACTCGAGGACGAGCAGGAATTAAGCTTGGGGATGCTTGAAACGTCTCCAACGTATCTATAATTTTTTATTGTTCCATGCTATTATATTACCTGTTTTGGATGTTTATGGGCTTTATTTTACACATTTATATTATTTTTGGGACTAACCTACTAACCGGAGGCCCAGCCCGTATTGCTGTTTTTTTGCCTATTTCAGTATTTCGAAGAAAACGAATATCAAACGGAGTCCAAACAGAATGAAACCTTCGGGAGCGTGATTTTTGGAACAAACGTGATCCGGAGAACTTGGAGTGCAAGTCAAGAAGCAAACGAGGCGGCCAGGAGATAGGAGGGCGCGCCCGCCCCTCCTGGGCGTGCCCCCCTGTCTCGTGGGCCCCTTGAGCGGTCATTGACGTACTTCTTCCTCCTATATAAGCCTACATACCCCAAAAACATCCATGGAGCCACCAAATAAATATTTCCGCCACTGTAACCTTCTGTATCCGTGAGATCCCATCTTGGAGCCCTCGTCGGTGCTCCGTCGGAGGGGGAATCGACCACAGAGGGCTTCTACATCAACACCATAGCCCTTCTGATGAGTTGTGAGTAGTTTACCACAGACCTTCGGGTCCATAGTTATTAGCTAGATGGCTTCTTCTCTCTTTTTGGATCTCAATACAATGTTCTCCCCCTCTCTTGTGGAGATCTATTCGATGTAAATTCTTTTTGCAGTGTGTTTGTCGAGATCCGATGAATTGTGGGTTTATGATCAAGTTTATCTATGAATAATATTTGAATCTTCTCTGATTCTTTTATGTATGATTGAGTTATCTTTGCAAGTCTCTTCGAATTATCGGTTTGGTTTGGCCTACTAGATTGATCTTTCTTGCCATGGGAGAAGTGCTTAGCTTTGGGTTCAATCTTGCATGTCCTTACCCAGTGATAGAAAGGGTTGCCAGGCACGTATTGTATTGTTGCCATCGTGGATAAAAAGTTGGGGTTTATATCATATTGCTTGAGTTTATCCCTCTACATCATGTCATCTTTCTTAATGTGTTACTCTATTCTTATGAACTTAATACTCTAGATGCATGCTGGATAGCGGTCGATGTGTGGAGTAATAGTAGTAGATGCAGGCAGGAGTCGGTCTACTTGTCGCGGACTTGATGCCTATATACACGATCATGCCCAAATAATCTCATAATTATTTGCTTTTCTATCAATGGCTCGACAGTAATTTGTTCACCCACCGTAATACTTATGCTATCTTGAGAGAAGCCTCTAGTGAAATCTATGGCCCCCGGGTCTATCTTTTATCATATAAGCTTTCAGTCTACTTTTATTTTGCATCTTTACTTTCATCTATATCATAAAATACCAAAAATATATTTATCCTATCATATTATCTCTATGAGATCTCACTTTCGCAAGTGGCCGTGAAGGGATTGACAACCCCTTTATCGTGTTGGTTGCGAGTTCTTTATTTGTTTGTGTAGGTTCGTGGGACTTGTGAGGAGCCTCCTACCGGATTGATACCTTGGTTCTCAAAAACTGAGGGAAATACTTACGCTACTGTGCTGCATCACCCTTTCCTCTTCAAGGAAAACCAGCGCAAGCTCAAGATGTAGCAGGCTTACCCTTATTGGCGTCATAGCAGTACATGATCTGAAACCAATATACTGCTCTTGTGCGCCACCTTTTATATTGCACCCCCTTAAAAGTAGGCGGCTTCAAAAGCGCAGCAAAATTACTCGGTGTAAATTGCCTATAATCAGGTTTTTGGATTGGATTGTTGAATATATGAGTAATTTAGTATGAGATTTAATCCGAATCAGCAGTAAATAGATCAAGACGACAATTGCAAACATCAAAGTAATGATGCGGACTAAACCAGGAGGATAGAATCACATATTGTACAGTGGGAGCAGAACCGATGTGGTTGATGTTGTCACTCATGTCGCTGATGAAGAGGTTACCGAGGTCGGGGAAGAAGGATGTCGTTGAGGAAGTCATCGCTGGCAGCAGTCGCAGGATTGTGCTCCCCAAAAACCTGATTGTCCCTCTCCCGTACAGGATCATGAAAGGTGGGGTTCGGAGGACTGCTGTCCCTTCTCGCGGTGCACGCCGGAAGGAGGGCTGGAGAAGAATTGCTTGGTGGCGCTAAGATCTAGAACGGTGCGAAACCATATCATACAGCGGTGGCTAGGGTAGAGCATGTCAGGTCGGTCGTGCGAGTATAATAGTAGGCCTTTGGCCCCCAAACCCCACATCCAAGTCAATAATAGCTCAAAAAAAGGTCAATAATAGCCCCACCAAGGTTTGTCTCAAAAAAAACGGAGTAATTAAGGCGTTCGTTAGTCCCTTTAGTATAAATACTATATAATTAATAATGGCCCCACCTTTTGTCTAACAAAGTATGTTGGAGTACAACCGGCGACACGTTTACAATCCGCTTCTCTTCTCTCTCCTCCTCTCTCTCCTTCAACTAAGCACAAATACTATATTTAAATCCTTATAGCCTGCTTATGTCATCTAATTGTATTACTTGCTCTAAAGTTACTCTCCACTGTGTAGTCTAAAATGTCAGGCGTGCAGCGGGCGGTGCCCTCGGTCGGTGTGCCGCTTCAACAGCGGAAGCAGTGAGAGGTCGCGTCGCCCTGACTTGCCATCAAAAATGGAGCGGCGGGCTAAGCTGGCGCCGGGCGGGAAGCGCGCGCTGGAGGGGGAAGGGGTTTTTGTTGGGCCAAGAAGGTGAGAAGCCAACTTGGGATCGGTCCGGACGGTGAAAATATCATGTGCTCCCATACTCTGCATATGACACTAGTCTATGTTACTACTCCCTCATTTCCGGTTTATAGAGATGTTTAGAGTAACATAGTAATATGTTACAGTATAATTTACTCCCCACTATGACCACCCTTGGCCTCTCCCAGTGCTCCACCATGTATAGCTGCTAAGCCTGCCACGTAGGCATAAGATATGATGTGGCACCAATAAACTAAGCACCTATGCATTGAAGACATGAGTTATTAAGACATTTAATGCACTTAGCACCTCATCTAAAGAGCATGGTTAATAGTATAGCCAGCTGCTGGCTATAAGCCAGTGCCATGTCATCTACATCCCATCTTATAGTCAACATGTACAATAGTAGATCAAAAGAGTGTACTACTTTTTTATTATGTGACCCACCTTTCATTCTCACAAAGTGCCTAGGAACACGTGCTAGAGCTGGCTCTTCACGAAGAGCCTACTTACCTTCTCTCTCCTCTTCTCTTTCCTCCAACTAAGCAGAAATATACTAGTTTATTCCTTATAGCCCGCTGACTCAACTCTATTGTACTTGCTCTAAGCACATCTAAGAACTTACTAGCACCCCCTTGGCCGTGGACCTAGATGGTGTACGTCACCTTGTGTCTCATAATTTTCCTCGTCATCATCTGAGTCCTAGAAGATCTCACCCACATCATCATTAGTATGCAGCCGCCTTGATAGACAACGTGCGCAGAAGGAGTAGAGGCGACTGGGGACACACCACCACCATGCCGTGGGTACTCCGTATGTGCTCGTGTGCGTGCAGCGTGCGTGTTTTTCCATCGGTGCTAGCTCGAAGGCCGAGGCTGCGATCGTCTTCGTCTCCGACTAGTAGTTGAGCAACGACGGCAAAGAGGTGCTGCAAGAGATGTGTATGCACCGTTGCGTGCGAGCTTCGCCGTAGCACGACGAACCGGACGTCGGCGCAGATGGTGCACGCCTCCATGCAGCCGAGTGTGTGCGCATGCATGTGTTATTCACGTGCATTCTACGGCCGAGCGTGTGTGCATGCACGTCTTGTGTACGTGCATTGTGTGCTCCATGTTGTGCGCGTATGTGCATGAGTTGGATCGGATGGAGTTAGTGCGTTGGCTTGTGTACATGCATGGCTGCATGTGTCCTGTACATGCGTGGCTTGTTGCGTGGTTATCAATAATTCAATATAAACTACTCCCTCTGTTCCTATATGTAAGTCTTTCTAGCCATTTCAAATAGACTACAACATATGGATGTATGTAGACATATTTTACAGTGTAGATTCACTCATTTTGTTTCGTATGTAGTCCCTTATTGAAATCTCTAAAAAGACTTATATTTGGGAATGGAGGGAGTATAAAACATCTTCAACTTAGCATCCTGATGTACCATTTCTAGTGGTTAGTGAAAAGTTCATGTTCTTTTATTTGTTTATAGGTGGGCAGGCGACAAAAAACAGGGGAAAACGGGCAAGGTTCCTTGCAGACGCTCCACCGCGAGGTTCCTTGCTCCTTCTCGGTCGTCGGGAATCTATGCTCTTCAACTCTTTTATTTTACATGAACTTTGTTCATCCTTTTCCCAACACGCGAGACATCTAGCATCAAGGTGCACGTGTCATTCAAGAAAATGGAGATAATCAGATAAGCAGTGCGTAAGTGAGTCGTGCGGGGGGGGGGGGGGGCGGGGGGAAACCCTTTTTCGTAAGTGAGTCATGCACTTCGATGGCACCTATGCAATATTTTTTTCTCCTCGATGGCACGTGAATAGTGCACGTACTGAACGACGGAGCACGGGATGGTAGCAATGATGTGGTCAGCCCTTTTTTGGAGAGAGTACATACTACTAGTAAATAACTTTGATGTGTCCCGCCAACTCGCAGAACGACGAGAAGCTTGATTACGCCTTCTCCCTCGCCAACGCGTGCACGGTGGCTCGCAGCACGAGGAGAAACTTTTGCTTACAAGCGGTGGACGTGCAACGGTTCATTTGGTGTGAGATTGCCAGAAGCACTACTGTAGAACCATCGACTTCCGGAAGAGGCAAAGAGCCAAGCGGAAGGTCACCTACTAACCTTAGGCTAGGAGTAGTGGGAGTAACATAAGTAGGGGTACCTCCTTTTTTTATTCTAGAAATAACCACACACGAATATCAAGGTGCTGGTTACGTAGAACAAATTTCTTGGAGTCCGTGCTTAGCCCTCCTCTATCTCTCTTCTCAGCTAGCCAGCAGACGCGCGAAGACCATCGTCAGTTTGCTCACATGCGGTCCCACATGTCAGTGAAAACGCAAGAGGACCCACTGAACCTGCACATCTTTCACCTCGACATGCTGGTGATGAAAAACAAATCCAATAAAGATCTTCGATGGCTGCTTTTGGAGCTACTCAAGAGTAGTAAGATTCTATTTACAGTTTAACCCAAGATGCACATCACGTGGCTTAAACTACCACTCTATTTTCTCGCATGACACGACCTGGATGCTGGATGTCCCACGTGTCGGCAAAAGGAGGAAGAAACCGACCAAATCTTCGGTTGTGCTCTCGGTTTAGACTAGCTGTGCTAACTTAAAAAATTTATTGTGTACTCCCTCCATTCCAAAATACTTGACTTCCATTTGTCCAAAAATGGATGTACCTATATACTAAAACATGTCTAGATACATATATATTTTGACAAATAGAAGACATGTATTATGCAACGAAGGGAGTAGAATGGATGCAAGTCTTGGTATTGGGAAGAAGAGTACATCCATATATTGATAGAGCGCAATTTAGTAGATGTTCTAGCACTTTTAGCTAGCATAGAGGCTAGAGATGAGACTAGTGCACTTGTTGATACTCCTACTAGAATAGAGGCTAGACATGAGACTAGATGCGAGGAAGCAACGTCTACTTCTTTACACTCGAAGAAGAAAGAAGCACGCAAGATCGAACCTTCGCAGATCAACAATGAATGCATCGATAAGGCACTAATCCAACTTACATGAGCAGTTATGGAAGTTGGATATCTTCT
The DNA here is from genome assembly GCF_018294505.1 of Triticum aestivum. Taxonomy (NCBI): domain Eukaryota; kingdom Viridiplantae; phylum Streptophyta; class Magnoliopsida; order Poales; family Poaceae; genus Triticum; species Triticum aestivum. The sequence goes on along the minus strand of NC_057810.1, from coordinate 185,368,582 downwards.
AGAGTACTAGTAAAATGTATTCTTGTGGTTCTTGTTTTCTTTGGTCTTGCTTTTCTAGTCAAAATTATCGTTGGAGTTCGTGCAAAATGGAGGTCCATTTGGGGTCGTGCGTTGGAGTTGGCCTTACAAGTGGGACCGTAGTTGAGGAAACCGACTATCGGCAAACCCCCACCTCGCCCGCCGCGCGATGGCTGAAGTTAGAGAAACGATGAGGTTGAAGTGATTGCTCTAGCACGGACTCCAAGAAATAATATGGTGTCAGATGGATGTCGTGCTGGTGGCATGTGTCGTACTCCTGGACGTGAATGCTTGTTCTGGCCCATGCCACCCTACTACTCCTACTACTTACTATATAGTACTAGTATCGAGGATTCGAGGTGCTGGTTATGTACAGCGAACACATATTAACATATGGCTACAGTAAAAACACCCACCCGACGCGCGAAGCATGTGAAGCTAGTACAAATAGTGTACTACTATTGTTGATTGGCCTCATCCGATAACCTATTGCAATGCACGTACAATTATGTATTCAGAAAATATTTTTTTGCCTCATCGCACCACTCACTCAAAGAAGCGACTCGAAATCCATACATAAATTTAGTAAGTTTATCACAAGCATATCATTTTATTACATACAACAGGTCATCAACCCACATCGACAATGAGGATACTGTAACGCCCCGGATCCGATGCGCCAGGTGTCCGCCAGTTATTCGCCGCCATTGCCATGTCATTTGCTTGCGTGTTGCATTTTGCCATGTCATCATCTGCATTTCATCCGCATGTTTTTCAAAACTTGCATCCGTTCGGGTTCCTCCTGGTTCTCTCCGTTGTCCGTTCGGTGTCCAGACCACACTCGCACGCGCCCGCGGCACCCCCGAAATATTATTTTATAAGTGGCCGAAAAATGTTCTCGGAATGGGATGAAACTTGGTGTGCGGTCTTATTATAGTGTAGACAGGCCGCCTGCCAAATTTCGTCGCATTCGGAGTTCGTTTGACTGCCCAACCGTTAAATATATAACCGCGATATAGTCGGTATATTCGTCGGGTGTTTTCGGTCTCCGAAAACCGTTGCCGGGCCTCTCTCCCTCTTCTCTCCTGCAGCCCATGGTCTGTACACAGCCCACTAATCCCTCCCGCAGCCCTCTAACCTCCCCCTCTGACCAGAGCCGCACGATCGTGATCGTACGGTCCAAAAGCGGCCCCAAACCCTCAAACCCTAGCTCCTTTCTATATATAGATGCCTCCCATGCCATTTTTGGCCTCCACCAACCTTCTCCCTCAATTTCCGCGCAGCCAGCCACCTCCCACCTCGGTTCCGCCGCCGCCAGCCGCAGCCCGCCACTTGGCGCCGCCGCCGGCGCGCCCCGGACCAATCCACGCGCGCCACGTCGCCCCTTGGCCGTCTCCAGCCACTGCCCCGCCGCCATGTGGCATCGCCACCTCACCCCGCTCCTCCCCGCCGCCGAGGCCCGTAGAAGCCCGCATCCAGCCCGCCCCGGGCCGATCCGGACCCGATGAGCACGCAGCCCCGTTCGCCGCCGCTCCCGAGCGCTCTGCTCGATCTGGATCGGGAGTTCCCCTCCTGCTCGCCCGATCCCGCCGACCTCCGCGCCCTCCGGCGAGCCACCGCCGTTGACCTCGAGGCCTACCCCGTCGCCCTGCCCTTCCATCTCTCCCTTCTCCCTTGGTTCCATCTCCCTCTCACCCCGCCGACCTTTCCTCTCGCAGGTACCCGTCATTGCCGCCGTCGGAGTTGCTCGCGCCGCTGCCCTGGGATCCCACTGCCGCTGCCGCCACCGGGAATGGGTTTCCCGGGACCATATCCGCCCTCTCCGGTCCTTCCCGCTGCCCTCACCGGCCGGAGTTGCTGCTGCCCCGCCGTTGACTTCGGGCGCCGCCATCCCCTGCATCTTGCCCGTGCGCCTCAGGCACGAGGAGAACGACACCGGCGCCTCATCCTCGTGCGTAGGCCCGATCCGCCAAGGCCCAGCCACAGCACCCAGCGCGCCCCCCCTTCCGGCCTGCCTCAGCCTCCTCCACCGAACGGGCCAAGGCCCAAGGGTGAGCAGCCCCCAGATCCATTTCCCTGTGCACTGCTGGCCCAGCCAGTTTCGGCCCATACTGTGTTTTTTTAGCGTCTGCGAATTTGCCTATTATTCAGTGATTTTACTGATTTACAGAAAACTCCTCTATGTTCATGCATATAATAACTCATTATCCGTGCGTCATATGTAAATAATTTATATATGAAACTTGCTTAGATTTTCATCTAGTTTCATAATTTGCCATTTTCATCCATGTTCAAAATGTTAAAAATGTTGTTTGCATTAATTTGCTCCTATGCCATGTTAAAATGATTTAATTCATAACTAAATAACCGTAGCTCCGATTTAAATAAACTTTATATGTAAATGGGGTAGAATTTTGCCTAGTTTATCATGGTGACCTTTATTTGCATATTAAACAACTCTAAAATTGTGTTTAGGACAGAACAGGACCTAATCTAAAATATGCATATGGGGAGTTTCCGGAATTGTTGTTCGTTGCTTCCGGCCTCATTTAAACTTGACTAGATAGGTAGTTTTACTTTGCTTCACCCTCTTGCCATGTTAACCAACATTTAATATTGTTGAGTACATAACCGAGAGAGAACTAAATAATTGTCGTGGTGTTTCGTCAATATGCAACTCGTTGCATATTGAGCTCCACTTAATTTGTAGGGTTGCTTGTGCTCTTTGCCATGCCATGCCTCATTAAACCGGACATGCATCATACTTGTTTGTGCATCATGACTTGTTTATGCTTGTGTGTTTACTATGTTGTTTGTTTCTTTCCGGGTTGCTTCTCTCGTTAGCTTCGGTTTCGTTCTGGAGTTGTGAGGATTTGTTCGTCTACGACCGTTTGTCTTCTTCTTGGATTCGTTCTTCTTCCTTGCGGGATCTCAGGCAAGATGATCATACCCTCGAAATCACTACTATCTTTGCTATGCTAGTTTGCTCGCTCTTTTGCCATGCCAATGCTACGATGCCTACCATTTGCTTGTCAGCCTCCCAAATTGCCATGTCAAACCTCTAACCCACCACGTCCTAGCAAACCGTTGATTGGCTATGTTACCGCTTTGCTCAGCCCCTCTTATAGCATTGTTAGTTGCAGGTGAAGATTGAAGTTTGTTCCTCGTTGGAACATGGAGATGTCGTTCCTTGTTGGGACATTTTTTACTTGTTGGGATATCACAATATATCTTATTTAATTAATGCATCTATATACTTGGTAAAGGGTGGAAGGCTCGGCCTTATGCCTGGTGTTTTGTTCCACTCTTGCCGCCCTAGTTTCCGTCATATCGGTGTTATGTTCCCGGATTTTGCGTCCCTTACGCGGTTGGGCTATAATGGGAACCCCTTGACAGTTCGCCTTAAGTAAAGCTCTTCCAGCAATACCCAACATTGGTTTTACCATTCTCCACCTAGCCTTTTCTTTCCCTTGGGTCGGCCAGCCCGAGGGTCATCTTTATTTTAACCCCCCCGGGCCAGTGCTCCTCTGAGTGTTGGTCCGAACTGGGCAGCCTGCGGGGCCACCTCGGGGAAACTTGAGGGTTGGTTTTACTTGTAGCTTGACCTATCTGAGTGTGCCCTGAGAAAGAGATATGTGCAGCTCCTATCGGGATTTGTCGGCACATTCGGGCGGTGTTGCTGGTTTAGTTTTACCCTGTCGAAATGTCTTGTTGTACCGGGATACCGAGTCTGATCGGAATGTCTCGGGTGGAGGTCTATTCCTTCGTTGACCGTGAGAGCTTGTGATGGGCTAAGTTGGGACACCCCTGCAGGGTATTATCTTTCGAAAGCCGTGCCCGCGGTTATGTGGCAGATGGGAATTTGTTAACATCCGGTTGTAGAAAACCCGAAGTTGACCTTAATTAAAATACATCAACCGTGTGTGTAACCGTGATGGTCTCTTTCCGGCGGAGTCCGGGAAGTGAACACGGTGTTGGAGTTATGCTTGACGTAGGTAGTCCAGGATCACTTCTTGATCTTACCTTTGTCGACCGTGCTTTGCCTTCTCTTCTCGCTCTCATTTGCGTATGTTAGCCACCATATATGCTAGTCGCTTGCTGCAGCTCCACCTCATACCTTTACCTTACCCATAAGCTTAAATAGTCTTGATCTCGCGGGTGCGAGATTGCTGAGTCCCCGTGGCTCACCAGATACTTCCAAAACCAGTTTGCAGGTGCCTATGTTACCGTGCAGATGACGCAACCAAGCTCAAGGAGGAGCTCGATGAAGATATTGCCCTTTGTGTTGTTTCGTTCTAGTTGATCAGTAGTGGAGCCCAGTTGGGGTCGATCGGGGGCCTTTTGTCGCATTTGTGGTTCTTCTTTTATTTTGGTTCCGTAGTCGGACCTTGATTGTATCTGGATGATGTAATGCTTTATTCATGTAATTGTGTGAAGTGGCGATTGTAAGCCAACTATGTATCTCTTTCCCTTATGTATTACATGGGTTGTGTGAAGATTACCTCACTTGCGACATTGCTTTCAATGCGGTTATGCCTCTAAGTCGTGCTTCGACACGTGGGAGATATAGCCGCATCGAGGGCGTGACAAGTTGGTATCAGAGCCTTCCCCGACCTTAGGAGCCCCATTGCTTGATCGTTTTTAGCAGCCGAGTTGTGTCTAGAAAAATGTTTTGAGTCATTTAGGAATTATATATCGGAGAGTTAGGAATTCTTTTTACTTCCCCAGTCTCCTCATCGCTCTGGTAAGGCATCCTGACGTAGAGTTTTGACTCTTCTCTTCTCAAATTTCACTAAAAAAAATTTAGGATCACGCGGGTATCTTGGAATCGTTCCGATGGTTTTATGATGAGAACATTGTCTTGGTGCCTCCTGTCAGGGGTTTAGTGGAAGTGTCCCGGGGAGTTGAGCTCTGAGGTGTTGTCATCATAATTTTATCGTTGCAGTTCTGGAATACCTGAGTTTAGTACGCCGACATCGAAAATCTCTTTTATGCAGTTGTTGGTGAGATAACCCCGATAACCCAGTACTGAGGTGAGTACGGGAGTATTGCCATGACTTGTATAACGGATGCTTTTCGAAGGTTGAGGTAGATGATTTCCGAAGGTTTCTTGGTTATGTGTTGAAGGATGGATACAGCTGGATGTAGGATTTGCTAGTTTGGGTGAGATATTATGCTTCCCCTGTATCCCCAACACCTGATTGCATAACCGGAAAATTTCGGGAGTTTCATAGGTGGGAATTCAAGTAGCTCTTAGGATATCTTTCCGACAGATGTATGATATGAAATTGGGGTTCGACGTCTAGTGGTCCGCCTTTCCACGGTCGTTTTTACAGTGGTCTCGTTGTGTCTTAAAGAGTCCTTGGCTATGCCGACTCGGGGACGCTTCGTATGTCATGTGCACTGCCTTGTACATGATGGTGCTGTACGATCGAGCCTGTGTAGGCCCCACCACGAAAACTTCGGACGAAATCTCTATCATATGTTTGTTCTGGCTTATTCTGCAAGCCAGTCCTTTGTTTTTGTTTTGAGTTGTGGTATTCGAGTTGCTTCAATGTCAAGTGTTGATTCCATACCTTTCCGAAATGGTGTTTTCATACTCCGATGTGAATACCAATCCTTCTCGACAATCGAGATTGTCATGTCAATCCTTTTCAACCAGCGTCTTTCTCTTCAAGTGGATCCGATCATTTCAACATTCGCAAGATCACCTCTCAGTTCTCTCAACGGTGTTTGTTTCATCCGTCCCAAGTTGTTTTTGTTTTCCCGCCCTCCCACCCCTTTTTCTTCAAGGACTCAGATTTCTTAATCGAGTATCCATTTTATTGGTGGAAATCTCTCCATTCTTTTCCCGTCAATGTTCTTATCTGGTGATTCTCACGTATATTCTAACGGAGCTTCAAGTTCGTCACTCTTCACTCGTTTTTATTCTCCGGTGGTTTAAATTCAAGCGTTATTGATCATATCTTTCTCCTCGTTTTAAATACATTCTCATACCGGTGCACCTCATAATAATTCACTTCCTGCTATTCAATTGTTCCGGAGTGCTCAAGATATCTCGAAGATTCATGTTTTCACTCTACTTTCGTTCAAGTTCTTTCGAGGATGTTCCCTCATTCAAGCCATTTAACTCAACCGGTGCAGCCTCTCTTTTAAATCGTTCAACGGTGTTTTCTTTTGAGTGGGCCCTAACCCACAGGTCTTTTCCCAAGATCTTACCTGACTCTTCTATTTTCTCAGAGCTATCCTAAATTCTTCTCCAAGTTTGACGTAAGAATGATTTATCATCAGTCAAATGCCATCTCCTAGATCTTTCACAATTATTTTCATCGTTGGCTCAACCTCTTCGTTTTGATTCTTTCGGAGTGTCTAAATAATTCTTGGTGGTGTTTCTCATCGTCATTCTCAGATATTGAAGACCGATGAAGACTTTTCCTCCATATCTATCCGCTCTCTCAGAGATTCGTGATTCTAGCTTGTTGCCATCCTCTCATAATTATTTGCGATTGTGAGATATTATTTTTATCCATCCGGTGCAAATTCAGGAGTCTTTTCAGTTTGATTCTCTGAAGGCCATTATTTCGGGATTATTCATTCTCAGCTTTCAGTTATCACTCTCCAATTTTACCGGTGCATCAAGTGATCTCTAATCAGCTTGTGATCTCTGCGCTCTCATGTATCTAAATCCTCTCAAGCACCTTCGTTCATTTGCTAATTCTTACCGGTGATGCACCCCTACTTCGATCATTTTCAATTCTTACAGTGGTTCTTTCAAGATCTCTCTTCCTTGTTCATCATATCAATTCATTTGTTGTTCCAATCCTACCGGTGGTTCGTTGAAGACCTTCTCAAGTTTTGATATATCTCTTTTAATCCTTTCTACGAGAATAAGAAGTATGCCAAATCCGTTGATTGTCATCAATTTAATTGGTGAAGGATAGACATAACATAATTCTTATTCTTGTTTCATCAAGTTTATTCAATTTCTTTTCCGGAGTGGTTCATCGTATCACATTCTCAGTCGAGTTGCTCATCTTTTTTCCCGGAGTTCCAAGCTCTAATTATCATTCTAAAGATCTATCTAACCATTGCAAGGGTTCAACTTGTGTTTTCAACTTCTCTTTCTTCTCGTTATCCTTTCATTACCGGAGTTCTTCTTGGAGATTCTACATGTTGGTTCATCAAGGATTTATATTCCCTTCTCAAAGTTTTCATCGAGATTCTTTCCTAAGGAGCAAAAGCTTTCTTCATATGGTAATCCGGAGTGCAAATCTTTCTACCATATTTTGGAGGTGGTATTATGTCATTCTTGATCATTTGAGTTCATGTTCCATGATTCACATGTTGTTAAGAATGAGTTATTTTTAAATCCATCAACCTCGTTGTTGGAGTTATCTTGTGTCATATTTCACCTAAAAGCCTTCCATTGGGAATGTTGCTATTTGTGGTGCTTGCCAATGATCCAAGTTATCTCTTTATCATCTTGGTGGAAGAAGTTTTCATCTCTTCGTTGATCTCAAGCAAGCAATTGTTTCCGTTAGTGGCCGGTTGTCACCTCATAATTTTAAGATGTTTTCCATAAGCCCACTACAAGCTTGTGCTTTTCGTTGTTGGTTTTCCAACAACCCCGTTGTAACCTTCTTGGAAGGGTACTTTCCAAGCTCATTTGTGGCAGAAGTTGGCATTTTCTTCTCCATTCGGTTATTCCAATGATTTATCTTCTATTCTTTCTTCCGGAGGCATTGTGATATTGCTCTTTTCACTCATCATCTCGAATTGGGAGGATCATGTTCTTTTCGTGCTTATCCATTTAACCGGAGTGTTGTGTTCTCATTCAAGTTCTTTCATCTTATCAAGTTTTGCCTCTATTTTCAACTTGAGTGCTGTCTGAAATTTTTCTTACCCATTGTGCCATTCTTTCAATAGTTCCGGAGGCAGTATGTTGTTGATTTCATCAAGTATCACCCCATCTTCTCAAGTTCATATTCTATTCCTTCCATGTTCAACCGGAGTGCTGACCGAATTCTTCCCCTCTCATCTTGTTTTAACCGGAGTGGTTTCGAATTCTATCTTGTCCATTAAACTCTTGATTCATGTCTTTGCAACCTTCAAGTCCTCGTAGTGTTCCTTGTTCCTCTTTTCTAACGGATTGGTTGCAATCTTGTTCATCTCTGTTGTATCCTTTCTTTTAAATTGCTCAACCTCTCAAGGTTCATGGTTTCACTCGTTCGTCAAAGAAGCAACTTTGTTTTACCTCTCCTCTCCCTTTTCCCTCCGGTGCCATCCTAGATCTCGGGACGAGATCCTCTCGTAGTGGTGGAGTGTTGTAACGCCCCGGATCCGATGCGCAAGGTGTCCGCCAGTTATTCGCCACCATTGCCATGTCATTTGCTTGCGTGTTGCATTTTGCCATGTCATCATCTGCATTTCATCCGCATGTTTTTCAAAACTTGCATCCGTCCGGGTTCCTCCTGGTTCTCTCCGTTGTCCGTTCGGTGTCCAGACCACACTCGCACGCGCCCGCGGCACCCCCGAAATATTATTTTATAAGTGGCCGAAAAATGTTCTCGGAATGGGATGAAACTTGGTGTGCGGTCTTATTATAGTGTAGACAGGCCGCCTGCCAAATTTCGTCGCATTTGGAGTTCGTTTGACTGCCCAACCGTTAAATATATAACCGCGATATAGTCGGTATATTCGTCGGGTGTTTTCGGTCTCCGAAAACCGTTGCTGGGCCTCTCTCCCTCTTCTCTCCTGCAGCCCATGGTCTCTACACAGCCCACTAATCCCTCCCGCAGCCCTCTAACCTCCCCCTCTGACCAGAGCCGCACGATCGCGATCGTACGGTCCAAAAGCGGCCCCAAACCCTCAAACCCTAGCTCCTTTCTATATATAGACGCCTCCCATGCCATTTTTGGCCTCCACCAACCTTCTCCCTCAATTTCCGCGCAGCCAGCCACCTCCCACCTCGGTTCCGCCGCCGCCAGCCGCAGCCCGCCACTTGGCGCCGCCGCCGGCGCGCCCCGGACCAATCCACGCGCGCCACGTCGCCCCTTGGCCGTCTCCAGCCACTGCCCCGCCGCCATGTGGCATCGCCACCTCACCCCGCTCCTCCCCGCCGCCGAGGCCCGTAGAAGCCCGCATCCGGCCCGCCCCGGGCCGATCCGGACCCGATGAGCCCGCAGCCCCGTTCGCCGCCGCTCCCGAGCGCTCTGCTCGATCTGGATCGGGAGTTCCCCTCCTGCTCGCCCGATCCCGCCGACCTCCGCGCCCTCCGGCGAGCCACCGCCGTTGACCTCGAGGCCTACCCCGTCGCCCTGCCCTTCCATCTCTCCCTTCTCCCTTGGTTCCATCTCCCTCTCACCCCGCCGACCTTTCCTCTCGCAGGTACCCGTCGTTGCCGCCGTCGGAGTTGCTCGCGCCGCCGCCCTGGGATCCCACTGCCGCTGCCGCCACCGGGAATGGGTTTCCCGGGACCATATCCGCCCTCTTCGGTCCTTCCCGCTGCCCTCACCGGCCGGAGTTGCTGCTGCCCCGCCGTTGACTTCGGGCGCCGCCGTCCCCTGCATCTTGCCCGTGCGCCTCAGGCACGAGGAGAACGACACCGGCGCCTCATCCTCGTGCATAGGCCCGATCCGCCAAGGCCCAGCCACAGCACCCAGCGCCCCCCCCCCCTTCCGGCCTGCCTCAGCCTCCTCCACCGAATGGGCCAAGGCCCAAGGGTGAGCAGCCCCCAGATCCATTTCCCTGTGCACTGCTGGCCCAGCCAGTTTGGCCCATACTGTGTTTTTTTAGCGTCTGCGAATTTGCCTATTATTCAGTGATTTTACTGATTTACAGAAAACCCCTCCATGTTCATGCATATAATAACTCATTATCCGTGCGTCATATGTAAATAATTTATATATGAAACTTGCTTAGATTTTCATCTAGTTTCATAATTTGCCATTTTCATCCATGTTCAAAATGTTAAAAATGTTGTTTGCATTAATTTGCTCCTATGCCATGTTAAAATGATTTAATTCATAACTAAATAACCGTAGCTCCGATTTAAATAAACTTTATATGTAAATGGGGTAGAATTTTGCCTAGTTTATCATGGTGACCTTTATTTGCATATTAAACAACTCTAAAATTGTGTTTAGGACAGAACGGGACCTAATCTAAAATATACATATGGGGAGTTTCCGGAATTGTTGTTCGTTGCTTCCGGCCTCATTTAAACTTGACTAGATAGGTAGTTTTACTTTGCTTCACCCTCTTGCCATGTTAACCAACATTTAATATTGTTGAGTACATAACCGAGAGAGAACTAAATAATTGTCGTGGTGTTTCGTCAATATGCAACTCGTTGCATATTGAGCTCCACTTAATTTGTAGGGTTGCTTGTGCTCTTTGCCATGCCATGCCTCATTAAACCGGACATGCATCATACTTGTTTGTGCATCATGACTTGTTTATGCTTGTGTGTTTACTATGTTGTTTGTTTCTTTCCGGGTTGCTTCTCTCGTTAGCTTCGGTTTCGTTCCGGAGTTGTGAGGATTTGTTCGTCTACGACCGTTTGTCTTCTTCTTGGATTCGTTCTTCTTCCTTGCGGGATCTCAGGCAAGATGATCATACCCTCGAAATCACTACTATCTTTGCTATGCTAGTTTGCTCGCTCTTTTGCCATGCCAATGCTACGATGCCTACCATTTGCTTGTCAGCCTCCCAAATTGCCATGTCAAACCTCTAACCCACCATGTCCTAGCAAACCGTTGATTGGCTATGTTACCGCTTTGCTCAGCCCCTCTTATAGCATTGTTAGTTGCAGGTGAAGATTGAAGTTTGTTCCTGGTTGGAACATGGAGATGTCGTTCCTTGTTGGGACATTTTTTACTTGTTGGGATATCACAATATATCTTATTTAATTAATGCATCTATATACTTGGTAAAGGGTGGAAGGCTCGGCCTTATGCCTGGTGTTTTGTTCCACTCTTGCCGCCCTAGTTTTCGTCATATCGGTGTTATGTTCCCGGATTTTGCGTCCCTTACGCGGTTGGGCTATAATGGGAACCCCTTGACAGTTCGCCTTAAGTAAAGCTCTTCCAGCAATGCCCAACATTGGTTTTACCATTCGCCACCTAGCCTTTTCTTTCCCTTGGGTCGGCCAGCCCGAGGGTCATCTTTATTTTAACCCCCCCCCCCCCCCCGGGCCAGTGCTCCTCTGAGTGTTGGTCCGAACTGGGCAGCCTGCGGGGCCACCTCGGGGAAACTTGAGGGTTGGTTTTACTCGTAGCTTGACCTATCTGAGTGTGCCCTGAGAAAGAGATATGTGCAGCTCCTATCGGGATTTGTCGGCACATTCGGGCGGTGTTGCTGGTTTAGTTTTACCCTGTCGAAATGTCTTGTTGTACCGGGATACCGAGTCTGATCGGAATGTCTCGGGTGGAGGTCTATTCCTTCGTTGACCGTGAGAGCTTGTGATGGGCTAAGTTGGGACACCCCTGTAGGGTATTATCTTTCGAAAGCCGTGCCCGCGGTTATGTGGCAGATGGGAATTTGTTAACGTCCGATTGTAGAAAACCCGAAGTTGACCTTAATTAAAATACATCAACCGTGTGTGTAACCGTGATGGTCTCTTTCCGGCGGAGTCCGGGAAGTGAACACGGTGTTGGAGTTATGCTTGACGTAGGTAGTCCAGGATCTCTTCTTGATCATACCTTTGTCGACCGTGCTTTGCCTTCTCTTCTCGCTCTCATTTGCGTATGTTAGCCACCATATATGCTAGTCGCTTGCTGCAGCTCCACCTCATACCTTTACCTTACCCATAAGCTTAAATAGTCTTGATCTCGCGGGTGCGAGATTGCTGAGTCCCCGTGGCTCACCAGATACTTCCAAAACCAGTTTGCAGGTGCCTATGTTACCGTGCAGATGACGCAACCAAGCTCAAGGAGGAGCTCGATGAAGATCTTGCCCTTTGTGTTGTTTCGTTCTAGTTGATCAGTAGTGGAGCCCAGTTGGGGTCGATCGGGGGCCTTTTGTCGCATTTGTGGTTCTTCTTTTATTTTGGTTCCGTAGTCGGACCTTGATTGTATCTGGATGATGTAATGCTTTATTCATGTAATTGTGTGAAGTGGCGATTGTAAGCCAACTATGTATCTCTTTCCCATATGTATTACATGGGTTGTGTGAAGATTACCTCACTTGCGACATTGCTTTCAATGCGGTTATGCCTCTAAGTCGTGCTTCGACACGTGGGAGATATAGCCGCATCGAGGGCGTGACAGATACATTATAAATACTAAAGTTTTCACCACACAACAAATAACAAGTAATGAAATGAACTTCAACTCAACCATTCCTCGGTGTTGGAAACACTTGCTTTGAACCACAAGTGATTATCTGGGACGGGCCATCTATTGTCGATCTCGAGACCAATGCAGGACTGACCATCCAGGCTGAAGCGGCCTACTATATCAGTACCAGGGTAGGGAACCACCGAAATGTCCGAGGTATAGACACAGTTGCTTCTCATAAATGGTACTAGTAACGTTGTGTCAACGGCAGTTGGATCGCCTTTCACCATCATCGGATATTTTTGTCCAAGGAAGAGCGAGTTTTCTCCAAGACTATCAATTCTGTACCAGGGAGAAGGTGTTGGCGCTAGCACACTAGTATCCATCCCGAATACCATGCAACGGGTGTTGGAATAGGTCCGGAGAGTGCGACCATGGGAGACAACACGTGCTCCCTCAGTAGTAACAAACTCAGTGCGTTGTATACACACAAGAAGAGGTGATCCATCGGAATTAGTGTCAGGCTCCACTGAGTATATAGGTTCTGCTCGTCCTCATGCTTGTGATCATCACCATTCTCATCTTCCCCTTGGTTATAAAAATTTTCAAGTATAGGTGGTGGAATGTTCACAGGACCTTGGGAACACAAGAAGAAGGTTAATTAGTAAAGGGAAACTTGCTAGCCCGCATGCATGTGGATGAAACAATTATAATTACGGTGGAAGACAAACATACCGAAAGTATAAGGATTCCATGCAAAAACAGTGCCCCGAGTGGTGGCAGCAAACACAAGGCCCTCGTATTGAATTGCATCACAGTGCACATCCGTGTATAGAAACTGATTTTTGAGCAATATCCATCCAATCGAACCACGAAGGACGGCAACAAGCTTGTCAAAGATAGCAACAACTTCATAGTTGTTGTAATTCCAAGAGCGGTTGGGAACTCGACAAATTGCTATCTTCCATAGAAGACAGCCACCATGATCGTATTTGAACGTGCACACAATACCGGTGTGCTCAACCTCTGGGCAGTCTACTGAGATTTTTGGAAGTGGAACCTGGTCACGAGTGTACACATTACAAGTTCCCACTCGCAGTTGGACCCAATGTAAACAACCCAATCTCCATTTGTGCCTGCCCAATCCTTGCCCTCAAGTGATGGCATCTTAATATCATACGTATCATTATCAAGCAGCATCAACTTGCACAAGGTGAGGCCTCCGTCGTCCCTGCGCCAGTAGTCATCAGGGTCACGGCGAAGAATATAGTGGAGATCAAACCGCTCCTTGACTCTTGGGTTCGTTGTAATGATGTTATTAGTTGAGTCGAGAATGGGCTTGAAAGAACCTGCCATGCTAGCTGAGCTAATGATGTCGCACCGATCAATGAGTTCCTCCACCACGTCATCTTTCAGATCAGGGCAAGAATAACGGGGTCGTTGCCGGCCTATTCCCTCCATGGAGAAGACGATCAAACAATGGCAGAAGGAAGGGTGAGGGGCTGAAGGAAAATGCAGGAGGGAGAGGAAGAGCATGCGACAACAGTTCCAAATTGAGAGGGAAAGGCGAAGAGTCGGTGGATGGTTGCCAGTTTGCCACAGTTCACGAAGAGGCGCCCCGGCCTACACGTCCGTTCGGAAATACTACTAGTAGAAAAGGACTCACCGTCGTCTCACTGATATGTTGGAACGGGACCACATGTCAACGAAACATGGTGTGTAATTTCTCGTGCAAAATGCGATCTGGCCGCGTTGGCCCGAGGTGCTGCATTAGTTTTTTTTTGAAAGTTTGCCGCATTAGTTATCGACCTTTATTTTTTTAACATGCAATCTGAATGGATAGCTCCTGTGGTCATCACACGTGAGCGGATATAGTGATGGTTGATTCACCCAAGCAACTTATTAGTGTGGGAATATGGGAGTACCAGCGGGTTCAAGGAACAGAGAAACGATGGTTGCTTCGTCCGACCAACTTAGTGTGGCGAAGGTGGGGCTCTGTGATTTGACTGCTCACTAGTCATTACTACTGCGGCGCAACGACCGGGGTGAATCTTTCCCTGAAGTTGTGATGTGCACTCAATATTGTTGCATGGCAGGTGGAGCCAGATGAAGAATGTCCAACATGTCGGCGAAACGAAGTTGAATTGTTTCCCGCATTGCTATCAATCCTTCAGGATTTGTTTATATGTACGCATAATTTTTATCAAATTGTACTATGATGCTATTTACGTTTCAACTTTGGTTGCGGAGGAAGAAAAGGTTTCAACTTAGGATTCATGTGTCTTGCCTCGAGATTATCTTGTTACAACATTGCATCAAATACAAATGAAACTACCATGGTTAATGCATCTCAATGGTTCGCAGATCAGCGCCAATATTCACATCACAACTGAAAACAAAGTTGTGAGAAGGTGTACAAATAAAGAAAAAAAATATAATTGATCGATGTTGTTCGTAGGCATGGCTCCATTTCCTTGGCACAGTGTTCATTGCTTGGCAGCTAGTTTCACCTAGCTCTGTAGCCAAAAAAGAGGTGTATGAACGACACCACAATCCGATCATTTTGTGCAGCTCCACTAAAATCGAGCGGACCATCCCTATTTGCAAAGATATCCAGTCAGTGTGATTACAATAATAGTGGAACTAGATGATGAAACATAACACACATAAATAGAAGCCGATCACCTCTACGATCTCTCTTTAGGACTAACTTCTTGTTGGAGAAGATTAGGCACGGAGTTGGATGAGAAGGATAGCAAAACCAATCTCCCTTTTCGCAGTCCCACAGAAATGTAAAAACGTTGCCCGTGTTACATTTTGGCGGAACTGCACAAACCACTCTTTAGAAAAGTGATTTGTGCAGTTCACCAAAAGGTCACAATAGCAACGAGGTGAAAATGGATAGCCCTGTTTTCAAAAGGAGGTAGAAAGGAAACAATTACTGCCCAATAACACTAGTTGAGGACACATACGCCAATAAAAAAGAAGCATGTTCCATGTAATAAGGGAAAGATAGCACATGGTGGTTTATCAAAAATGGTTTGAGGACGAGATTGCAAGATGGAAAGTACGCCAGCCGAGATACGATTTAAGCAAACAACTAAAGAAGATCCACATGCAACAACATGGGAAGATGGGCAGTGGAGCAAGGCCTGAGGAAGCTGTACCTAAGGGTCGTCGGGATGTTACTAGGAGGGCGTTGGCGGCCGGGATCTGCCCATACTGCGGCAGCGAGCAAGTGGCGAAGGCCCTACCGCGCCGGAGCTTGGTCAGAGAGAACGACGGGTACCGCAGATCGAGATGTGCTGCCTCAACACCGTCGAACGGAGAGACGATGCACGTCCTCCCTTTCTGCCGGCGGACGGGATGCGGCCGGATCACTGACCAACGCTGAGATAGAGGCCATGGCGGCCTTGTGGGAGATGGTGTGACGAGAGACAAACCCATTTTCCATTTTCCCCACGGCAATCGTTTTATATTCTGTACGTGCCATTGAGGAATATATAACTTTATTTAATGCTAACGCGTCAAATCGAACTTTGTTCCGTCTAGGCGTGGTACCCGACCCTCCTTCGAGTAAACAACCACTACACGTGTCAAATTATCACGTGGGCTACCTTTTCATATAGAAACGAACTCCACCATGTACCCGCGCGGGTGTGGCCGGGAAGGAGACGTGTGTATGTGCGTCCTGCGTGCACTTCTTCTTTAGGTGCAGGTACGTACGTGGGTGGGTGTGAGAGAGATGGTTTGTGTGAAACAGAGGCAATGTGTTGATGATATCTCAATCAGAAAAACATAACATATGCAATGTGTGTTAAACGGAGTCATGGACGTGAGATATTGATAGAATTGAAAACAGGGATGAAGTGTGTGGCTGCGCGATCGATAAAGAGTGACATCGAATTTGTGTTTGCCCATGTCAAAGATATAGGGTGGCTGGCCTACTGGAATTTGAGAGAGGAGAGGTGCATTTTTTCTCCGTGTCATGGATACCTACCTATAACGTTCGACTATCGGTGTGTGTGGGGGGGAGGGGGAGGGATAGAGACCAATCGACTAGTATATGTGTGGGGAAGGAGAGAGACCTAGCTATGTATTGAGGGAGATCGATCGACATCCATGGATATGTGTAGCAGAGGAATAAGGTTGGGAAAAAGACAAAGGTAGAGCGTCGGAGGGTTGGTGGTGGAGTGGCGTCTCACAAATGGTGGGAGAGGCCTGCTAGACAAACGGAGGGTATGAGTGCAATATCAATAAGATAGGGCGGGGGATGTCTGTTTGTCTATGCACGTGCGTGTGAGAGACGGGTCGGGGGGTATTCAACGATGATGAGGGGAGAAGATATGGTTGTGGTAAGCATACGTAACTACATAGGAAGATCAACCGTCGTGTGTCCGAGAAAAGGAGAGACATAACTAGCAAGGTAAGTGTATTGGTGCTTGGTGAAAACGAATTATAGTCGACCTGGCTATACGTAGGGAGATTAGTTCATATACACGCCTGCATGTGTTAGAAGCAAATAAGGTCCGGAGAGGCAGACATGGGGAGAGGGTGTGGCTAGGAGGTGGTGCGAGAGGCCTACCATGTCGAGGGGGGAGGAGTGTGCGAATATGTGATCAATGAAAAGAGGGGCGGGAGTGTGCACCTGCATGGAATCGTATTGGACATAGGGGGGCATGGACGGTGATAAGAGAAGAGGGAAAGTATATATGTGTTTGTTGTAGGCACAGTTGGCTAGAGAGGTATATCGACCGGTGTGTGCTAGAAAGAAGGAGCCGAGGGCCTACACACACCGCTGGTGGACGACCTAAAGAGAAATAATGAACGTGCGCGATGGAGGGGATGCTAAGGGTGGGTGAGAGGGGGCGGGCGTGTGCATGCACGATAGAAAGTTAGCGCTAGCTAGCTACAAATAGAAGAGGATCGTGAAGGTGTAAAAGACGAAAAAAAGATCATAATTCATTATAAAAAAGTGGATATGGATACTTGAAGAAGATATCATAATGTAGAACATTGATTATAATTTGGGCTAATGTGTGGCTTTTGCAACTCGGGTCTAAATACTTGTCATAATGTAGGGGGCGGGGCACTATACTTTGTGTGATAAACACGGTGTACGTATGGAACATGGTTTAGATTATGAATATATAGTTAGTACATCAAATGTACTATTATTTGGAATCAACATCAAGTGTATTCAAAAAATGGAATTCGAGTTCATGTAGTACACATAGTTCATATCTATCTCTATAGTAATCATGTGGTGTGTTATTAAGGTAATACACGAATGATGGTTGAAGTTGGCAACAATCATGATTTTAGATTCTTATTGAAATAGAGAAATGAATTCAAATTTAGTTCGAATTGCTGCGGTAGTATAGACATCTGGAATGCACCAAAATGTTGGTATGAGTAGGTTACATGCATTATACAGCAAGCAAAAAAATTTAATCGGACATAACATGGATTCATATTCCCTCCTTCCATTATATAGGGCGTAATGAGATTTTTAAGACCGCCTTTGACTATTGACAAGATTAATAGTACATGACATGCACAATGTGAAAATTATATCATTGAAAGAACCTTTCACAGACGAATTTAACGGTGTGCTTTGTGTAAGTTGCATGTCATATATTATTGCTCTAATATTTGGTCAAAGTTAGCATCAAAAAGCGCATTAGGCCCTATATAGATGGAAGGAGGGAGTAGCTTTGAATAGCATTTGTATAGTAAAACGGGGCAAGACTCTCTCTTTGTGTGGTGTGAATAGTTTTATTTTTTTCGTTTTATTTGGTTGAGGGAAGTGTGAATTGATTTGGTACGTACAAGTACAATATTACTACACGTTAGGCTTGTCCCTAAAATTCAACCCGCATCTTGTTATATCCCAAAAATTCAGATATCATGCTCCCAAAACTGGCGCCTTCACAACCCGCGCTTTGCTATCCCAAAATTACAATGCGCGCGAAAACTCCCTCCAGCTGCCAAATCCCGACACGTGAAATCCCCCTTCTAACCCTGAGCCGAAAGAGCCGCTAGTTCAAATCGGTGGGGGTACTTTTGTAACACGCCCTAAATTTTGTACAAGTGCGTCCCTAAGTCATGCTTCACTCCCTCCCATCGCCCCCTTTTCGCCATTCGAAATCATAGGCCGCCATAACCTCTCCGCTCCAGCCGCGAAACCCCACCCTCCTCCATCCGCCATGTCACCGCTGCCCAGTCGGAGCCTCTTCCCCGATGACATCATCCACCGCAACAGATCGACGTCCCTCGTCTACCTCCCCGGATGAGGATCCATCGTCCATCTCGCTGTCCCACCGGTTCAGCCGCCCCGTCCTCCACCTCCAAGGAGCTGCTCCGACAATCGCCTCGTCTATCACGGCTGCTCCATCCCCACAACACCGCCTTAACCTGCTCCACCGGAACTGCAACATCCTCACCGACTCCTCGGACGAAGTCGAGGCCTACTCGGCGCCACCAAAGAGGTTATACACTCATCGCATCACACCTTCTCCTTAAATCGACCTCCCGGCGCCGACGCTGCTCCATCCCGCACCCCCATGGAGCTGCTACCTTGAGCCAGCGCCGCGGGCGACATCTCCACGGCGGCTCTCCCCCAGTGCGAGGCCCCTTCGGCGGCGGCGGCCATAACCGCCGGATCTGCTGTTGCTGCTCCAGCTCTCACTCACTCGCTCGCGCTGCTACTGCTGCTCCGGCTCTCGCTCGATCGCTCGCTCGCCCAGCTGCTGCTACTGCTCTCCCCCTCGCTCGTGCTGCTGCTCTGCTCCGATTAAGCCACACTTCAGTCGACTGAATCGACTTTTGGGTTAGTCAATTTTCAGGGGTGGGGGGCTCACCGGAGTTAAGGAAGAACCACCCGCAGCGGGGACGGGGGCTCGCCGGAGAGGTACCCCACTATCTATCTTATGGTTCAGGGTGGGGGCGGGGGGCCTAGAGGGCTGGCCGGGGCAGCGGTGGGGAGTTGTTTCGGGGCGGCGAGGCGGTGCTGGGGCCGGCGGTTCAGTGGTGGTGGCTGGCGGCTCAAGGGGGTGCAGGTTGAAGATGAACTGCAGGCCCTCCCTAAACTACATGTCAAGTGCCTCTCTACTACCATTGCGTTCAGTTTCGACAGTAGCATTCAGATTCGACAGTAAATTTCAGTTTCGACAGTTAAGTTCAGAGTCAACAGTTTTTATCTCATCTGTTGTAGTCAGGTGGTTTTTGGTGATGTAAATTTTACATCCATTTTACATCATCTATTGGAGCTGCTATTAGAATCCCACTTGAGATTGACGATGTCTGTCTTGTGCTGCTTCAGCCTTGACGTCTAACGGCTCACCGGAGCTGCTCCAACGACAGAACAATCCATCACAATAGAGCAGTGCCCTGGACGCCATCTACAGATTCCTCAGATCTTCCTCAACACCTCCGACAGCCACCTCTGCCTCAACTGCTTCAGCGACCAACCCAATTATTCATACATTTTGTTGAAAGGAATGAAGCAAAACATCCACCTGGACCTACTTTTCAAAATCCTATGCATGAAAACAAGACCAAGTGCATTAGTGCCAGAATAACATTCTAACTGTACACGCTTTCATATGGTTTCACTTTAGTTTGGCCATGTTTCTCTTCATTCCTCTGCTCTTCCAATTCCTGTAAACCAAACACCAAGTTGACAGAAATCATGTGTTTACAAATGCTCTGTTTACCATGTGCATTTTCCTATCCTATTCCGGTGTTTTTCCTATCCCTGCGTTTGAAGAATCATGCAAGCCAAATGAGCCCTTACAGAAATACTTCAGTTACTCGTACGAGTCGAAGGGAACTTTGTGTGGTTTGTCCTGCTCCTGCCGCGACGTCGTCCACCTCACCTGAGCTGCTCCATTGACAGAAGCATCCACCAAACCAGACATCACGACTCCTGATCGTCTTTCGCCGCCTCAGATCTCCTTCCCTGTCGCCGGCACCCACCGCAACGGCATCACCATCATCGACTAGGAGATGAACCTAAGGAGTACACAGGTCCACAAGAGAGGTCGCACTCTTTTGTTTCTTCTTATGTTATGCATTGCTTAAACTTACCTGCTACTTTATCATCCTGTTCAGCTCTTGGACTCCCAAGTCAGGTCCAAATTAATGTTCAAACTTGAGTTCTAAATTAGTTGTGGGGCACATATCGAGGCAGCAATGAATAGTATGTATGTCTAATATCTGGTTCACCTAGGGTATGCTGATGTTGTTTATCTTGGGTGGGAAACAAATAGTAAAGCAATCATCATCTATCTTTTTATTAATTTAAAGCAATCATCAGCCTGCTATCATTATTTTTGGATCCACCCACTGGTTGTTACCATCACTCTAAATTTCTGCATGCTCTCCTTACATAATCTCACCATGTTTTTTCGTATGCATGTCAGATATTGTACACAGTCATGCTGAACATGTAGAGAAAAAGAGAACTGTCAGGGGGATGAACCCCAGACAGGCAACGAAACCCGAATCTATTTCAAAAACAGCAGGGCCCGCATCACCCCGCAAACCGGCGTGCGCCAGGCCGGGTCGCTCGACCTGGCAAGGCACGCAACCCGGCCAAGACCCTCGACTCGGCAAGGTACGTCGACCCGGCCGCAGCGGCTGGCGCAAGGCAATTCAGCCCGGCGCAACCTTGGCTTCCCAGCAAGCCAACCCACCCGTGGCGTCCACGGCAACCCAGCCACGGGTCAGCTCCCATCCCATCCAGGCCGTACGATGGGACGATACCTCAGTCACCGATGACCAAGACTACAGTGCCCCCGCCCATGCCCGTGGTCAGCCAGAGCATGGCAATAGTGCCCCTTACCTACCTGCTGACCAGGGCTGCCACGGTAAGAGTATTCCTGCCCTCACCGCTGATGACTGCAAGCGGCGGCCTGAAGGAGAACACTATGCGCGGCTTGACTTGGCCACGCCATGACAATCGACAAGACGGGGCCCGCGCCTAGGGGAACCCGGCGAACCACAAGCCCCCAAGCGGGACCCAGTCTGGAACCCCGGACACCGACAATACGGACCCACCGACTCGGCATATTACCATTGTAACCCTGGGTGGGTTGATCTATAAAACCCCCCAGGAGTCCACGCCCACAGGGGCATGAGAGATATGACATGTAAGATCCCCGGCATGCAAAAGCAAGAAAGATAGGACTAGCCACTACATACCAATGCCAGGGAGAAGGAGCAGCCCAAGCCTTGGCCAGCCTCCTTCCTCCTCCATACAGCTCCAGGAGCGACATTGTACTATCGACCATCCAACTAAACTCGGCAGGACTAGGGGTGTTATCTCTCCGGAGAGCCCCGAACCTGGGTATGTCCGGCGTCCCGCGCCCGCGCATATCAACCTCGCCTCCGAAGCCCACCAGCGCCATCGAGCCTCCTCCTCTTTTTAGCCATCCCTTGGCATCTGTTGTGCGCCCACCACGACAGTTGGCGCCCACCGTGGGGCAGCTCAAGGAGCTGGCCGGAAGCATGCTTCGGACGGGGGCCTTCTCCTACTCCGACGAGTCCGTTGCTCTGGCGGACGACGTCATCGGCGCTTGCCGCCTCCTTCACCGCGCTGCGCATCTTCAACGCGCTCCTGGCTGACGAGTACCCCAGCGAGGTGCTCAGCTACTCCGACTCCCCGCTCCCTCTCTGCGGCGGATTCATTGCCGGGGCGATGGACGCCCACGTGGAGGTCTTTGTCACCGGCGATGGCGCCTCTTCCTCGTCGAGCAAGGCGAGAAGAGGCGCCGAAGCCGCGGCCGCCACAGCACGGACGGAGCCGTCCGACCTGCTGCGCGCCGTGATGCAGAGCCTCCGCATCCCCATCGGCACCGACGTCGATGCCGCCAACATCGCTGAAGCCCGAACCCAACTCGAGGACAGGCGCCAACAGATGCAGGACCTGTCCAAGACGCTGGCCGCCACCAGGCGCCGCCTGGAAGCTGCTCAAATGGAGCACGACGCCGCCCACGGATTCACGCCCGCCGCGGCCGAGCCAAGCTGGGTCGATACTCGCGCCCGGGGAGGAGCGATCGGCCGGGCCTTCGGCACCGTCCGGACCGTCTACGAGACCCCAATCAAGAACATGCACACTGCGGAGGCAGCCGCGGTCGGCCTCGACCAACTCGCGGGCGAGGAGCTCAAGGAGCGCATCGGGCGGATGCGCGAGCTCCTCCACGCCGCCAACACCCAGCAGGACCGCCTCAACCAGCTCGCCAAGCCGGCGGGGTCCGGCTCCGCCCGCCTTGGCGGACCCGGCGAACTCCTGCACACGGCCTCCTCACCGCCCGGCGAGGCACACTCCGGCCAAGCCCGGACCCGGCACAACTCGGCCGGCACCGCCGCCGATGCTCTGGGCAACGAGCCCGCCCCAGAGACCCAGCGCGGACCCAGCCAGCATGGCCGGCGTCCGGCTCCAGCCGCCCCGGCCCCTCGAGGCCTGGCCGCCAGTCGACTCGGCCCGCGCGCCATCGACGATGCCGAGGCACGCCACCACATCGATCAGCTCGCTCGCTCCCTGGAGGTGGAGGAGAGTGGCGCTATCGGGCCGGCGTGTTTCGGCCCACGCATCCGGGAGGAGCCCTTCCCCAAGGGGTTCGTGCTTCCCTGCGACACCCCCAATTACAATGGGACCGTGAAGCCAGAAGACTGGCTCACCGACTACCCCACGGCCATTGGCATCACCGGTGCCAATCATCGTCTCGCCGTGCGCTACGCACCGCTCATGCTCCAAGGGTCGGCTCGCACATGGTTGAACAGCCTGCCGATGGGCAGCATCAATGCATGGGTCGATTTCGAGGAAGCATTTGTCCGCAACTTCACGGGGACGTACAAACGGCCCGGTCGCCCCAGCCAGCTCGCCATGTGCATGCAGGGGCCGACGGAGACCGGCCGTGAGTACCTCGCATGCTGGACCGAGCTCCAGAACAGCTGCGAGGCTGTCCATGAAGTCCAGGCGATCCAATACTTCGTCAGCGGGTGCTGAGATGGCACCCTCCTCAAGCACAAGCTTCTACACTCCGAGCCGGCCACCATGGCCGCGCTCAAGGTGACAGCGGACAAGTACGCCAACGCCGACTCTGCCATGAAGATCCAGGTGGCGCTGGATGAGGCCGGCAAGGCGAAGCCGGTCCCTCCGCAGAAGCCGGCCGGCGAGAGCAGCCGGCAGCAGCACCATCAGAACAACAAGCGCAAGGCCGAGCAGCCGGCGCAACGTCACGACAACTCGCTCTTCGTGGCCGCCGAGCCTGCGGTGGACCCAGCAGCGAAGTGCCGGCAGACCGGCAAGATGGCGTGGCAACCCGCCATGAGCTTTGAATGCTCGACGCCCCATGCAAGCACCACAGCGGCGCAAGACCCTCCACGCACACGCTTCGACAGTGCGCCATCACCAAGTGCATCATGAGGGGCGACGTTACGCCTCCTCCGGCTTCGGCTCTGACTCCGGGCGCGGGGCAGCCGCCTCCGCCTCCACCGCCGCCTCCCGCCGGCGGCGCGATGCGGAATGATGCCTACCCGGACCAGAACACGGCCTACGTCGTCTTCACCAGCCTCGGCGATGACAAGCGCAGCGAGCGCCTCCTCAGGCAGGAGGTGAACACCGTCGTCCTGTCCAAGACGGATTACATGCATTGGTTGGATCGCCCGATCACCTGGACCTAGGAGGATCACCCGGTTGTTATCCCGAGTCCGGGTAGTTACACCCTCGTCCTCAACCCTACCATCATCGCGCGGCGCATCTGCAAGTTCTCCCGAGTCCTCATCGACGGCGGCAACAGCATCAACATCCTCTACCGCGACACGGTGACCAAGCTCTGCCTCAAGGACGAGGACCTAGACCAACCCGGACCGTCTTCCACGGCATCGTACCCGACCTCTCCTATTCACCCATTGGTCGGGTCTGGATCGACGTCCTATTCGGCGACAGCAGGCACTTCCGACGCAAACCAATCTGGTTCGAGGTGGTGGACCTATCTAGCACGTATCATGCGTTGCTGGGCCGGCCTGCGCTCGCCAAGTTCATGGTGGTCCCCCACTACGCGTACCTGAAGAGGAAGATGCCAGGTCCCAAGGGCCTCATTACTGTCACCGGCGACTACCACAAGTCTCTAGAGTGCGCCCGAGACGGTGCCAAGCTGGCCGAGTCGCTGGTCATTGCCGAGGAGCGGCGCTAGCTCGACCGGATCGTCGCCCTGGCTGGCGAGGCTTCCGACGCGTCGATCCCGACCCTAGACCCGGCAGATGAGGCCGCCTTCAAGCCCTCCATGGAAACCAAGAAAGTGAAGCTGAACCCGGAAGACCCCAGCTGCAGCAAGTACGTTGTCATAGGCGCCCGCCTCAACAGCAAATAGGAAGGCGAGCTTGTCGACTTCCTCCGTGAGAATCGGGATATCTTCGCATGGACCCCCAAAGACATGCCGGGTATCCCGAACAAGTACGCCGAGCACAAACTCCACGTCCGCAAGGACACCAAGCCTGTCCGTCAATCCCTCCGTCGATTTTCCAAAGAAAAGAGAAGAACCATTGGTGAAGAGGTCGCCAAGCTCTTGGCGGCCGGCTTCATAATGGAAGTGTTTCACCCCGAGTGGCTGGCCAACCCAGTCCTCGTCCTGAAGAAGAACAAGACCTGGCGCATGTGTATCGACTACACCAGCCTCAACAAGGCCTGTACCAAGGATCCGTTCGCCCTCCCGCGGATCGACCAAGTCATCGACTCGACCACCGGGTGTGAGCTACTGTCCTTCCTGGACGCCTACTCTGGCTATCACCAGATCAAGCTGGACCCGGCCGATGCCCTGAAGATGTCCTTCATCATGCCCTTCGGGGTGTGCTGCTACATCACCATGTCGTTCGGGTTGAAGAACGCCGGCGCCACCTTCCAACACTGCATGCAGAAATGCCTGCTACCGCAACTCGGCAAGAACATCCACGTATACGTGGATGATATCATGGTGAAAACCAAGAAGCACCTCACGCTCCTCGACGATCTAAAGGAAACATTCGCCAACCTCTGCGAATACAAGGTCAAGCTCAACCCAGAAAAGTGCGTCTTCGGCATCCCAACTGGAAAGCTGCTCGGCTTCCTCGTCTCCGAACGCGGCATCGAGGCGAACCCGGAGAAGATCAAGGCCATCGAGCACATGCGCAAGCCAACCCGGCTGCGCGATGTCCAGAACTTCACAGGCTACCTGGCCTCGGTCAGCCGGTTTCTGAGCCGGCTGGGCGAGAAGGCACTGCCCCTGTACCAGCTAGTGAAGAAAACAAGCCCGTTCGAGTGGAATGGCAAGGCGGACGAAGCCTTCCAAGACCTCAAGCGCATGCTCTCCACCGCACCCGTCCTGGCCGCACCGACCGAGAAGGAGCCGCTGTTGCTCTACATAACCACGACCTCGCGGGCGGTCAGCACGGTGCTGGTGGTCGAGCGACCGGAGAAGGGCAAGATCCAGGCCGTCCAGCGCCCGGTCTTCTACTTGAGCGAAGTGCTCTCCACCTCCAAGCAGAACTACCCGCACTACCAGAAGATGTGTTACGGCGTGTACCTCACCGCCAAGAAGCTTAAGCAGTACTTTCAAGAGCACGTCGTCACCGTCGTCAGCACAGCGCCGATCGGAGAAATCATCGGGTGCCGGGACGCCTCTGGCTGGGTCGCCAAGTGGGCGATCCAGCTAGCCGGCCACACCATCCTCTACGAGCCCCGCACCATGATCAAGTCTTAGGCCCTGGCTGATTTCCTCGTTGACTGGACCGAGACCCAGTACCTGCCGCCGTCTCCCGACTCAACGCATTGGCGCATGCACTTCGACGGGTCCAAGATGCGACTCAGCTTAGGGGCCGGCATCGTACGGTCATCTCCGAAGGGTGACCGACTCCTCTACGCACTCCAGATCCACTTCGCCGCCTCCAACAACGTCACCGAATACGAAGCCCTTGTGCACGGCCTCCGGCTCGCCAAGGAACTCGGCATCCGGCGCATCCTGTGCTTCGGCGACTCGGACTTGGTGGTGCAGCAGTGCTCCGGGGAGTGGGACGCCCGCGACTCCAACATGGCAAGCTACCGCTTCCTCATCCAGAAGCTGTCCGGATCCTTCGATGGCTGCGAGTTCCTCCACATCCCACACACGAAGAACGAGGCAGCCGACACACTCGCCAAGATCGCCTCGTCACGCCAACCCATCCCGTCCGGCGTCTCCCTCGAGCACCTGCGCAAGCCGTTCATCAAGCCGTTGCCGGACTCCGAGTCCATCCACGTCCTAGAAGACCCGGCCGCGTTGCAAGCCGGCCCGGGGACTACTGAACTCGGCCCGGGGACTGCTGAACCTGGCCCGGGGGCTGCTCAGCTCAACCCGGCCACCATCACACCGGGCCCAGCCATCGCCGTCACCAACCCGGAGGCTGCTCAACCCGGCCCAGGAGCCGTCGACTCGGAACCCACCCAGGTGGTCGTCTTCACTGCCGTCACGGCCCCATCTTGGGCCCTGCCGATATCAGAATGGCTGGAGAACGGGGTTCTCCCCATGGACGAAACCGAGGCTCGGCAAGTTCAGCACCGGGCGTCCGCCTACAGCATCATCAACAACGAGCTCGTCAAGCGCAGCTCTACCGGCGTGTTCTAGCACTGCGTTGAGCAGGACCGCGGCATCAACATCCTCCTCGACATTCACCAGTGCGAGTGCAGGCACCATGCTGCATCTCGATCCCTTGTGGTCAAGGCGTTCCGCCACGACTTCTACTGGCCAACAGCCCTCGAAGACGCCGAGTCGCTCGTCCTCAAGTGCGAAGGATGCCAGCGCTTCAGCAAACGCAGCCACCAGCCGGCGTCAGCACTTCGCACCATCCCGATCGCCTGGCCTTTCACGGTCTGGGGACTCGACATGGTGGGACCCTTCAAAACCGCTCGAGGTGGCATGACACACTTACTGGTGGCAGTGGACAAGTTCACCAAATGGATCGAGGCAAGACCAATCAAGAAATTGGACGGGCCAACAGCCATTCGATTCATCAAGGACATAGCGGTGCGCTACAGCATGCCGAACAGTATCATCACCGACAACGGCACCAACTTCACCAAGGGCATGCTCGAGCAATACTGCTCCGTCTCCGGCATCCGCCTCGACCTGGCCTCCGTGGCGCATTTGTAGTCCAACGGGCAGGTCCAGCGGGCCAACAGACTCATCCTGTCCGGCATCAAGCCACGACTCGTTGAGCCACTCGTCCGCTCACCCGGCGGTTGGCTCGACGAGTTGCCCGCCGTTCTCTGGAGTCTGCGCACAACACCAAACCGGTCGACCGGATTCACCCCGTTCTTCCTCGTCTACGGATCCGAAGCCGTCATCCCGACCGATGTCGAGTTCGACTCGCCGCGCGTCACGATGTACACCAAAGCAGAAGCAAGAGAAGCATGCGAAGACAGTGTCGACCTGCTCAAAGAGGCGTGCCTTCTGGCACTTAGCCGCTCGGCTATCTACCAGCAAGGCCTGAGGCACTACCACATTGTCACACCCCAGCTAGTCATGCATTAGAGTGTTGCATCATGTTTATTCTTTCACCAGAAACCTGAAATGGGGATGACAGAACCCCCAGTCCCCTCTGAAACCAACTAGGGTTTACTAAAAACTTTTTCAATGAACCTGAAATGCCCTTCTAAAATGCCCATCATTTTTGTCTTGGTTCAGAACCTCTGCCAAAAGTGGTGCACATTTTCCTAGGCCATCCTAGGGTTTTTGAATTAAATCATAAGTATTTGAATTTGGGCATTTAAAATTATATAAAATATTTAAATGCTCAAATAACTCCAAACTAAAATGTTTCATGTTGGAAATAATCCAACTATGGACCAGGAGTAGTTTGGTGATTTTTGGAGTTGCCTAAGTATTTTATTTAATTCAACAAAGTTGCAGAAGTATTAAAAAACAGAAACAGAAAGAAAATGGGAAAAGCTTACCTGGCGCCCAGCACCCGGCCCACCTGCCGGCCCAGCCCAGCACCGCGCCAGCGAGCTGCTTGCCGGCCAGGCAGGCAGGCAGGTGCTCGGCGACGAGCACCGCATGGGTGCCACGCACCTGCTCGCCGCCTCGCCGCCTCCCTCGCCCGGCTAACGCCGTGAATCGGCCTCCCTCTCTCCCCCGAACCCCCCAGACACCCCCTCTCCTCTCCAGCTCCTCTCCCTCGCTTTCCCACGCCATGGCCGACGCCATCGCCGCCACCCCCTCGCCGTAGCCACGCCCTCCGTCAACCCCACGCCGTGCCGCCGTGTCTAGGAGCTCCGCCGCCGTCCACTTCATCGAGCTAGCCGAGCGGCCCGAGACCACCGCACCGACCTCGCCCGAGCTCGCCGTCGCCGGAGATCCCCTTCAACACCGTCGCCGCCTCAGCTCGTCCCCGACCCCGCCGGTGGCCTCTACGGGAGCGCTGTGAGCCTAGCTACCCCTCCGACCCTCCCTCTCTCTTTCCCGAGCCGTGTAGCCACCGCACGAAGATCACACGCACGCACCGCCGCGGATCTCGTCACCGACGTGCTCCCGGCCATCCTCCGGCCAACCCGCGGTGTCCAACGCACTCACCACGCTGCGTTGGGCCCAACCGTGCACTCCCCGCACCTCACCGATCCCCCTAGCGACAAGTTCGACTTTGGCCGAACTCCGGTGGCCGCCAAAGTCGTCGCCGGCGCCAACTCCGGCCACCCCGACCCCAACGGACTCCACCAAGAGCTGCGGCTCGACCTCAGCTCCGCTCCGGTGCCCTCCGCGGCTCGTTTGGTTGCCGGAACGGCAAAAATCACTTCCGCCGCCGCGTCGGGCTCGCCGGCGGCTAAACGCCGGTGCAGCCGACCCGGGTTTGACCACGGGTGGGCCCTGGTTGACTCTCCTGAGTCAATGACAGGTGCGGCCCAGCCCTGTTAATTAAACAGGTTTAGTTTTAATTAAACTTTAATTAATTAATCACCCTGACACGCGGGACCCACTTTCAGGTTTGACCTGGACCTGTTCCATTGACCTGCTGACGTCACACTGACGTCAGGCTGACGCAATAATTGATTTTCTGGAATTATTCTAATATTGGAAATTCCAGAATATAATTTAAACTTCAAAAATTCATAACTTTTTTTCTGTAACTCCAAATCAGACAAATTATATATGAAAAATGATCAGAAAAATCCAATCTATCCATCTGTACTATTTTCATGCATGATTAAACAAGTTAACTTGATGTTTAATGCAGAACACAGAAAAGCACTTTAAAAGGCCATGTTTGAGTTTGAAATTTGAATCTTTGATTCAAATTGGTGCAAACCCTTCTGGTCTTAGTTGCATTAGCCCAACACACTCATATTGCTATGTTTCATGCATGCATCATATTGTTGCACATTGTTTGGTGATGGTTGTGTATCGGTGTTCTTTGCGGCAGGATCTGCCTCCGAGGAGTACCGTGATTACCCTAACGAAGAACCGTATCAGTGCATCGAACCATCAGGCAAGCAACCAACCATTTGATCATATCGATACAATCCCATGTTCTCACTCCTGCTCTCTTTTACTGCATTAAGACAACGCGTTTCAAACTGCTGTGTGCTGCGGTAGTTGAACCCACTTCCTCTGCATGACCTGTCATTGCCACAGTAACTAGATGAAACCCACTAGCATGTGTAGGAGTTGTTTGAGCCATATGTATGTGTTGTTCCTACCTTGCTATGCCTGCTATGCTTAGAGTCGTGTCAGGTCTGGTTCATCTGGGTGATGGGCTAGAGTGAAATGATTATGTCGGTAATGAGAGTGGTGTGGTGAACACGATTTGGTAAAGGTATCGATGAGAGGCCATGTAGGAGTACATGGTGGGTTGTTTCATTGAAGCCGACCTTAAGCACTGAGATCTGTATGTGTGATTTAAGATACAGCTACTACCATGCATTGGGCCCTGAAATATGACCCCGCTCGACTTCTTATTCACCCTAGCTCTCTGTCCAGGAGTTGCAAGTAGTTTGTGGTGTTTGTAGCCTACTGAAGGCCGCGGACAGCGCTGACCGTAGGGGTGGGCTGTGATGCGGTAGGTACGTGGCCGGGTGTACCGAATACCCGTTAGGTATTTCGGGAACCCTGTTCACATCGTTCGGGGCCGTATGGGAAACCTCGGCTGGACTCCCTGCGGATGGAACCTGGATAGGCGATAAACCTGGACTAGAGGCTTAGGTGTTTAGGTAGGTCGTGGTCTACACCCACGTCGGCTATCGCTTGAAGTCTGCCGAGCACATGTCGTGTGCAGACGCTAAGTGGTGGAAACATGTATGAAGAAGTACACCCCTGCAGGGTTATCATGATCTATTCTAATAGCCGCGTCCGCGGTAAAGGACTACTTGGTTGCCTATACAGTTCATAGACAAGTAAATGGAAACTACTAAAAGCCTCAAGATAAGTGTGAGTGCCGAGGATGGCTCTTCCGTAGGAAGACGGAGGTGGATCCTCGGTAGTGTATTGAAGTGGTGATTAGTGGACTCGTGTGCGAAAAACCATTTCAAGTTGGAGTCTCGTAGGTTAGCCTAGCCAAGAGTCAAAGCTGGCTTGCTGCAATAACACCACCAACCCTTCTTGATAATATGCATGTATGTAGGATCTGATGTAAGTCTTGCTGAGTACCTTTGTACTCATGTTGCTATAATTTACATTTTTACAGAAGACGCTGCAACCCCTTCTGATGGGTTCTACGTAGACGTTGACATCAATAAGTAGGCTAAAGGCCCAGGTGGTGATCCTGAGCTTGTGAAGGACCACGTAGTATAGCTAGGCTTTCCAAGCCTCTTTTATCTTTCTAGTTGTCTGTACTCAGACAAGTTACTTCCGCTGCTGGTTTGTATGACTGTATGACTTGAATGCTGGGTCGTGAGACCCGTACCTTTGTGTATGTTATGTATGGCTCTCTGAGCCTTAAATAAAGTACTTGTGTCGTAGAGTCATGTTGTGATGCCTTGTTGTATTTGCACATATCGAGCATCTTGTGTGTATGATTGAAATGCTTGGTATGTGTGGGATCTGACTATCTAGTTGTTTATCTTTAGTAGCCTCTCTTACCGGGAAATGTCTCCTAGTGTTACCGCTGAGCCATGGTAGCTTGCTACTGCTCTGGAACACTTAGGCTGGCCGGCATGTGTCCTTCTTCGTTCCGGTGTCTGTCCCTTCAGGGAAATGTCACGCATTGAGTACCGGAGTCCTGTTAGCCCGCTACAGCCCGGTTTACCGGAGTCCTGCTAGCCCAGTGCTACAGCCCGGACCCACTTGCTGATGACCGACACGTTCGAAGCTGGGTCATGGATGCCTGTCCCTGTAAGTCTGTGCCACTTTGGGTTTACGACTAGTCATGTCAGCCCGGGCTCCTTATCATATGGATGCTAGCGACACTATCATATACGTGAGCCAAAAGGCGCAAACGGTCCCGGGCAAAGGTAAGGCGACACCCGTGGGGATACCGTGCGTGAGGCCGCAAAGTGATATGAGGTGTTACCGGCTAGATCGATGTGACATCGAGTCGGGGTCCTGACAGCGTTTGATGGATACAAGCCTAGTTCAATTCTACTACCACATTATGTTGCTAGGATGGACTCAGAACTTGATATGATGATGTTGAGTGTGTATGTAATCCTTTGTCAAATGTCTCAAAATCCTTCTTGAGCATTTACAGCTGTTATGCTGCCGAAATTTTGCTAGAAATTCTAATGCCTTTGCATTATGATTGTGCTTTCAGATGGCCACTCGCGACCTCAATCAAGTGGTTCGCCTGACTCGATGCCTAGATGTACCCGGCCATACTGCCATGTTGGTCAGGGTAATGACTGAGGCTGGATACCGTTGGTATCCTGAGTACACGGTTGAAGAGCAATTCCGAGACTTTAATCAAAGCCAGTATCTCTGCACTGTCAGGATATTTCCATCTTATCCTGGGTCCACCGAGCCCCTTCACTGCTCCTATGGACTCGGGGTTACTATTGAGATGGCTGTGCAGGACGCCGCCTACTCTATGATGACCATCATGCGAGTCAGATCTGGTCTATTTCGGGACTCTGATTTCCGGTATATGCCAGGATCACTTCCGGGAGCACAAGGGTATCTCCAGGCTATCTTTGCTGACCCCACCCAGGAGGATTCACGGACTCGCACTACTGCTGAGATGCTCGAGGATAAGGACCGTGAAAATCGGGCCTTGAGGTTAGAGCTCTTCAATACCCGTGCTGACCACTGGGCCACATTGACTCGGTTTGCACCGGCGGTGCAAGCCGGATATTCGGATATGCGCGATCTCTATCCTGTGAGATCTGCTTTGCCAGACGTGATGGGTTGGCGTGATGTAGGAGGCATCACCCCACCTCGCGGTCCCCGCAGGCCACCGTCTATTGGTCCAAGACCTCATCCTAGTCCCTATGGTCCACAAGCTCCGCGAGATCGTCTGTTTCCGGATGATCATGTTGAGCTTCCAGGCTATGGAGGTGACTTCTATGAGGACTACTACGGATCGGTCTGAGTTAGTGGTAGTATCACTAGTTCGCACTAGCTGTGTCGTCTATCGTTCCGCGTGACTCATGGGATATGACCTAGTTTGTACTCTTTCCGGAGGTGTAGAAAAATAATGTATAGGAGCTTGGAATGCCTCCGATGAGATGTAATCCTCTTTTCACCGTAATAGTACTTTGTTTGGTCTTGTACTAAACCCTGTATGGTGTGTATGACGATGGAATAAAGAAGCAGTCTCTGTATCTACCATGTCATACGGATGATCATCTTGCAGTTCGAGTTATTCCTTACATGTTGTATCCTATGTCGGAATTTTATCATTCTGACTAAATCATTGTCTTGTTTACCTAGGATGGTCAACACGCGCACTAACCCTGCTCCTCAAGAGCAGGCCGAAGGCAGCGAAGTCAGGAATGCAAATCTGCCTCATCCTCCTTCCCTAGCCGAGGTTATGATGGAAGCCGAAAGAAACAAGCGGGAGACCAACCGTTTGTTGGAGCGTATTGAACAGAACACAGCACACCATCAGAGGACTAACGTGGTGTCACTCAGTGATTTTATCAAATTCCATCCACCCACATTCCACCACTCCGTCGAGCCTCTCGACGCTGATGACTGGCTTCGCAGTATCTCTCACAAGCTGCGTTCCGCGCTAGTAGCTGAGGCTGACAAGGTCACCTTTGCTGCATATCATCTTGAAGGCCCCGCCAGTCTATGGTGGGAGAATTATGGAGCTATGCGCCCAGCGGGCCATGTCACTACTTGGGCTGAATTCAGTGAGGCTTTCCGTGAACATCACATTCCGGAGGGTCTCATGGACCGTACACGTGAGGAATTTTGCAATTTCACCCAAGGCCGACTCTCTGTGGATGCTTACAGCAGAGAGTTTGGTAACCTCGCACGATATGCAACTGAGGAAGTTTCTACTGATGCCAAGAAGCAAGCAAGGTTCCGTAAGGGACTTAGTCCGGAGCTTCGCCGCGACCTCCGTCTGCATGAGTGCACATCTTTTCAGAAGCTTGTTAACAAGGCCATCAGTGCTGAAACTGGTCAGACTGATTATGACGCAACACGCAAGCATGGCCGTGACATGGGTTCCTCATCCGGTGCTGGTCCTCAGAAGCGCCGCGTGTGGGTGCCCAACACCGCCCTGCCACCCAGGTTCACACCGAGGCCATCTTTCCAGGCGCCTCGCCCTGTTCAACAGTCTGCACCAGCCAAGCCCTATGGGGGTCCAACCAACAATGCTCCTCCACGTACCAGTTTCGTGACTTGTTTCAAGTGTGGGGAATCTGGTCACTATATGCGTGAGTGTCCCCAGACCAACCCCAACCAATCTGCTAAAGCTGTTGGCCATGGCAAGCCGACAGGGAAAGTGTTCCACGCCAAGCCGGCCACCGCCTCACGTGGCCATGTCAACTGTATCTCTGCCGAAGAAGCTCAAGAAGATCCCAACGTCGTTCTCGGTACGCTCCTTGTTAATTGCCACCCGACATCTGTTCTTTTCGATACAGGAGCCTCTCATTCATTTATATCCGAGAACTATGCTCGTTTGCATAACACCGCATTCTGTGACATGCCATCCACTATGGAAATTTCTACTCCCGGTTCTAGATGGCAGACCTCCAGGGTAAGTTATGGAAATGAAATCCAAGTCGACAGACTTGTTTTCCTTGCATCTTTGATAGCTCCCAAATTTTCAGATATTAATATCATTTTGGGTATGGACTGGATGTCAGCTCATCATGCCAAAATTGATTGCTTCTCTAGGACTGTTCAACTCACTCACCCTTCGGGCAAGATAGTCAATCTCTTGACCCGATTAGCCAAGCGACAATTATATTCTCTTAACGCCAACCCTTTGCCAGACCTTGAGGACGTTCCGGTAGTCCGTGACTTCCCGGATGTCTTCCCAGAGGAATTGCCAGGTGTTCCACCTGACAGGGATGTTGAGTTCGTAATAGACCTCATTCCAGGAACCGTTCCGATTGCTAGAAGACCCTATAAGATGGCACCACTAGAACTAGCCGAGCTTAAGAAACAACTCGATGAGTCCTTGAAAAAGGGTTTCATCCGACCTAGTTCATCTCCGTGGGCTTGCCCCGTCCTCTTCGTCAAGAAGAAGGATGGTACGGACCGGATGGTTGTAGATTACCAACCTGTCAATTTGGTCACAATCAAGAACAAATATCCGCTCCCCAGGATCAACGACCTGTATGATCAGCTCGCTGGATCCTCAGTCTTCTCCAAGATGGATTTGAGGTTGGGCTACCATCAAATCAAAATCAGAAACGGGGACATTCCTAAAACGGCCTTTGTTACTCGTTATGGCCAATACGAGTACACCGTCATGTCCTTCGGTTTAACCAACGCTCCAGCCACCTTTTCTCGGTTAATGAACTCAATCTTCATGGAGTATTTGGATAAATTTGTCGTGGTTTACCTCGATGATATACTCATCTACTCCAAGAACGAGGAAGACCATGCCGAACATCTAAGGCTATTGTTGAAGAAACTTTGAGAGCATCGCCTTTATGCCAAATTTTCTAAATGTGAATTCTGGTTGTCAGAAGTGACCTATCTGGGTCATGTAATATCTGGTAAAGGTATTGCTGTTAACCCTGAGCGAGTTCAAGCCGTCCTTAATTGGACTCCACCTGAATCGGTCAAGCAAGTTCGGAGTTTTTTGGGCTTAGCGAGCTATTGTCGTCGCTTTGTCGAGAACTTCTCCAAAGTTGCTAAACCCCTAACCGAACTCCTCAAGAAAGATAAAAAGTTCGAATGGACTCCACAATGTGAGCACAGCTTTCAGGAACTGAAAAGACGCCTGACTTCTGCTCCCGTACTGGTACCGCCAGACTTCTCCAAGGACTTTGTTATCTACTGCGACGCCTCGCGACAAGGACTAGGCTGTATTCTCATGCAAGATCGACACGTAATTGCTTACGCTTCACGGCAATTGCACCCACATGAGGAGAATTATCCTACTCATGATTTAGAGCTTGCAGCTGTAGTCTATGCACTTAAAACCTGGCGACATTACCTCCTCGGTAATTGTTGCGAAATATTCACTGATCACCAAAGTCTGAAGTACATCTTCACCCAACCGGATTTGAATCTCAGGCAAAGACGTTGGGTCGAGTTGATCACAGATTTCGACTTAGGAATAACTTACACCCCAGGGAAAGCCAACGTCATGGCTGATGCGCTAAGTCGTAAATCTTATTGTAACAACCTGATGTTACAACAAAGTCAACCGCTTCTCCATGAGGAATTTCGGAAGCTTAACCTTCACATTGTTCCTCAAGGATTTCTTTCCACCTTGGTGGCGAAACCTACTCTTACGGATCAAATCATCGCTGCCCAGAAGCGAGATAAGGGATATCTAAAATCAAGGAGAACATTGCTAGCGGAGGTGCTAGTTGTTTCTCCACAAATGATCATGGTGTTGTATACTTTGAGAACCGTTTAGTGGTTCCCAAGAACCAGCATCTACGGCAGTTGATCCTTAAGGAGGCTCATGAATCTCCTCTCACCATTCATCCTGGTAGTACCAAGATGTATCAGGACCTACGCCAGAGGTTCTGGTGGACTAGGATGAAGAGAGAAATTGCTCAGTATATTGCTAATTGCGATGTCTGTCGTCGTGTAAAAGCAGAGCATCAACGGCCTGCTGGCACCCTTCAACCCTTAGCTATTCCTGAATGGAAATGGGATAAAATTGGTATGGATTTCATTACCGGGTTTCCCAGGACCAAGAGAGGGAATAATGCTATCTTCGTTGTTGTCGATCGTCTTTCCAAAGTAGCCCATTTCCTACCTGTTCGTGAGAGTATAACCGCTAGTCAATTGGCGGACTTATACATCTCCAGGATAGTGTCTCTCCATGGTGTTCCTTTGGAAATTAATTCGGATCGAGGAAGTCTTTTCACCTCTCAATTTTGGGAAAGTTTCCAAAATGCTATGGGAACCCGTCTCTCCTTTAGAACCGCTTTCCACCCTCAGTCGAGTGGTCAAGTGGAACGCGTCAACCAGATTCTAGAAGACATGCTTCGAGCCTCTGTTATCTCATTCGGAATGGATTGGGAAAAGTGCCTTCCATTTGCCGAATTCGCTTACAACAACAGCTATCAATCTAGCTTGGGTAAAGCCCCTTTTGAAGTTCTCTATGGACGACGGTGTCGAACACCCCTTAACTGGTCAGAGACCGGGGAAAGACAATTCTTTGGCCCGGATATGATTCAGGAAGCAGAAGAACAAGTTCGCATCGTTCGTGAAAAGTTGAAAACAGTCCAATCTCGTCAAAAGAGTCAATATGACCGAAAACATAAGGCTATGACTTTCGAGGTTGACGAGAAGGCTTATCTTCGGGTCACCCCTCTGAAGGGAACCCATCGTTTCGGTATTAAAGGCAAATTGGCTCCTCGTTACATTGGACCTTTTCGCATTCTCGCCAAACGAGGAGAAGTTGCCTACCAGTTGGAACTACCTCCGCACCTCTCCAGAGTCCACGATGTCTTCCACGTTTCTCAACTCAGGCGTTGCTTCTCGGATCCTATCCGTGGAGTGGACTACGAAACGCTTGATCTCCAAGATAATCTTACATATCGGGAGTACCCCATTCGTATCCTCGATCGGGCCGAGCGTACCACTCGACGTCATAATATCAAGTTTCTCAAAGTTCAATGGTCGCACCATTCTGAGGATGAAGCAACTTGGGAAAGGGAGGATCGTCTTCGACTCGAGTATCCCGCCTTCTTCCCGGAGGAACCCAAATCTCGGGACGAGATTCTTTTGAGTGGGGGTGAGTTGTCACACCCTAGCTAGTCATGCATTAGAGTGTTGCATCATGTTTATTCTTTCACCAGAAACCTGAAATGGGGATGACAGAACCCCCAGTCCCCTCTGAAACCAACTAGGGTTTACTAAAAACTTTTTCAATGAACCTGAAATGCCCTTCTAAAATGCCCATCATTTTTGTCTTGGTTCAGAACCTCTGCCAAAAGTGGTGCACATTTTCCTAGGCCATCCTAGGGTTTTTGAATTAAATCATAAGTATTTGAATTTGGGCATTTAAAATTATATAAAATATTTAAATGCTCAAATAACTCCAAACTAAAATGTTTCATGTTGGAAATAATCCAACTATGGACCAGGAGTAGTTTGGTGATTTTTGGAGTTGCCTAAGTATTTTATTTAATTCAACAAAGTTACAGAAGTATTAAAAAACAGAAACAGAAAGAAAATGGGAAAAGCTTACCTGGCGCCCAGCACCCGGCCCACCTGCCGGCCCAGCCCAGCACCGCGCCAGCGAGCTGCTTGCCGGCCAGGCAGGCAGGCAGGTGCTCGGCGACGAGCACCGCATGGGTGCCACGCACCTGCTCGCCGCCTCGCCGCCTCCCTCGCCCGGCTAACACCGTGAATCGGCCTCCCTCTCTCCCCCGAACCCCCCAGACACCCCCTCTCCTCTCCAGCTCCTCTCCCTCGCTCTCCCACGCCATGGCCAACGCCATCGCCGCCACCCCCTCGCTGTAGCCACGCCCTCCGTCAACCCCACGCCGTGCCGCCGTGTCTAGGAGCTCCGCCGCCGTCCACTTCATCGAGCTAGCCGAGCCCCGTGTGCTCGAGCGGCCCGAGACCACCGCATCGACCTCGCCCGAGCTCGCCGTCGCCGGAGATCCCCTTCAACGCCGTCGCCGCCTCAGCTCGTCCCCGACCCCGCCGGTGGCCTCTACGGGAGCGCTGTGAGCCTAGCTACCCCTCCGACCCTCCCTCTCTCTTTCCCGAGCCGTGTAGCCACCGCACGAAGATCACACGCACGCACCGCCGCGGATCTCGTCGCCGACGTGCTCCCGGCCATCCTCCGGCCAACCCGCGGTGTCCAACGCACTCACCACGCTGCGTTGGGCCCAACCATGCACTCCCCAAACCTCACCGATCCCCCTAGCGACAAGTTCGACTTTGGCCGAACTCCGGTGGCCGCCAAAGTCGTCGCCGGCGCCAACTCCGGCCACCCCGACCCCAACGGACTCCACCAAGAGCTGCGGCTCGACCTCAGATCCGCTCCGGTGCCCTCCGTGGCTCGTTTGGTTGCCGGAACGGCAAAAATCACTTCCGCCGCCGCGTCGGGCTCGCCGGCGGCTAAACACCGGTGCAGCCGACCCGGGGTTGACCACGGGTGGGCCCTGGTTGACTCCCCTGAGTCAATGACAGGTGGGGCCCAGCCCTGTTAATTAAACAGGTTTAGTTTTAATTAAACTTTAATTAATTAATCACCCTGACACGCGGGACCCACTTTCAGGTTTGACCTGGACCTGTTCCGTTGACCTGCTGACGTCACACTGACGTCAGGCTGACGCAATAATTGATTTTCTGGAATTATTCTAATATAGGAAATTCCAGAATATAATTTAAACTTCAAAAATTCATAACTTTTTTTCTGTAACTCCAAATCAGACAAATTATATATGAAAAATGATCAGAAAAATCCAATCTATCCATCTGTACTATTTTCATGCATGATTAAACAAGTTAACTTGATGTTTAATGCAGAACAAGGAAAAGCACTTTAAAAGGCCATGTTTGAGTTTGAAATTTGAATCTTTGATTCAAATTGGTTCAAACCCTTCTGGTCTTAGTTGCATTAGCCCAACACACTCATATTGCTATGTTTCATGCATGCATCATATTGTTGCACATTGTTTGGTGATGGTTGTGTATCGGTGTTCTTTGCGGCAGGATCTGCCTCCGAGGAGTACCGTGATTACCCTAACGAAGAACCGTATCAGTGCATCGAACCATCAGGCAAGCAACCAACCATTTGATCATATCGATACAATCCCATGTTCTCGCTCCTGCTCTCTTTTACTGCATTAAGACAACGCGTTTCAAACTGCTGTGTGCTACGGTAGTTGAACCCATTTCCTCTGCATGACCTGTCATTGCCACAGTAACTAGATGAAACCCACTAGCATGTGTAGGAGTTGTTTGAGCCATATGTATGTGTTGTTCCTACCTTGCTATGCCTGCTATGCTTAGAGTCGTGTCAGGTCTGGTTCATCTGGGTGATGGGCTAGAGTGAAATGATTATGTCGGTAATGAGAGTGGTGTGGTGAACACGATTTGGTAAAGGTATCGATGAGAGGCCATGTAGGAGTACATGGTGGGTTGTTTCATTGAAGCCGACCTTAAGCACTGAGATCTGTATGTGTGATTTAAGATACAGCTACTACCATGCATTGGGCCCTGAAATATGACCCCGCTCGACTTCTTATTCACCCTAGCTCTCTGTCCAGGAGTTGCAAGTAGTTTCTGGTGTTTGTAGCCTACTGGAGGCCGTGGACAGCGCTGACCGTAGGGGTGGGCTGTGATGCGGTAGGTACGTGGCCGGGTGTACCGAATACCCGTTAGGTATCTCGGGAACCCTGTTCACATCGTTCGGGGCCGTATGGGAAACCTCGGCCGGACTCCCTGCGGATGGAACCTGGATAGGCGATAAACCTGGACTAGAGACTTAGGTGTTTAGGTAGGTCGTGGTCTACACCCACGTCGGCTTTCGCTTGAAGTCTGCCGAGCACATGTCGTGTGCAGACGCTAAGTGGTGGAAACATGTATGAAGAAGTACACCCCTGCAGGGTTATCATGATCTATTCGAATAGCCGCGTCCGCGGTAAAGGACTACTTGGTTGCCTATACAGTTCATAGACAAGTAAATGGAAACTACTAAAAGCCTCAAGATAAGTGTGAGTGCCGAGGATGGCTCTTCCGTAGGAAGACGGAGGTGGATCCTCGGTAGTGTATTGAAGTGGTGATTAGTGGACTCGTGTGCGAAAAACCATTTCAAGTTGGAGTCTCGTAGGTTAGCCTAGCCAAGAGTCAAAGCTGGCTTGCTGCAATAACTCCACCAACCCTTCTTGATAATATGCATGTATGTAGGATCTGATGTAAGTCTTGCTGAGTACCTTTGTACTCATGTTGCTATAATTTACATTTTTACAGAAGATGCTGCAACCCCTTCTGATGGGTTCTACGTAGACGTTGACATCAATGAGTAGGCTAAAGGCCCAGGTGGTGATCCTGAGCTTGTGAAGGACCACGTAGTATAGCTAGGCTTTCCAAGCCTCTTTTATCTTTCTAGTTGTCTATACTCAGACAAGTTACTTCCGCTGCTGGTTTGTATGACTGTATGACTTGAATGCTGGGTCGTGAGACCCGTACCTTTGTGTATGTTATGTATGGCTCTCTGAGCCTTAAATAAAGTACTTGTGTCGTAGAGTCATGTTGTGATGCCTTGTTGTATTTGCACATATCGAGCATATTGTGTGTATGATTGAAATGCTTGGTATGTGTGGGATCTGACTATCTAGTTGTTTATCTTTAGTAGCCTCTCTTACCGGGAAATGTCTCCTAGTGTTACCGCTGAGCCATGGTAGCTTGCTACTGCTCTGGAACACTTAGGCTGGCCGGCATGTGTCCTTCTTCGTTCCGGTGTCTGTCCCTTCGGGGAAATGTCACGCATTGAGTACCGGAGTCCTGTTAGCCCGCTACAGCCCGGTTTACCGGAGTCCTGCTAGCCCAGTGCTACAGCCCGGACCCACTTGCTGATGACCGACACGTTCGAAGCTGGGTCATGGATGCCTGTCCCTGTAAGTCTGTGCCACTTTGGGTTTACGACTAGTCATGTCAGCCCGGGCTACTTATCATATGGATGCTAGCGACACTATCATATACGTGAGCCAAAAGGCGCAAACGGTCCCGGGCAAAGGTAAGGCGACACCCGTGGGGATACCGTGCGTGAGGCCGCAAAGTGATATGAGGTGTTACCGGCTAGATCGATGTGACATCGAGTCGGGGTCCTGACACACATTAAGAAGATCAAGCCTCTCGCATTCCACGAAGGCGACCTCGTCCTCCGACTCGTCCAAGAGCAGGCAGGCTAACACAAGTTGTCCTCTCCATGGGAAGGCACGTTCATCGTGAGCAGGACTTTGCACGACCGCAACGCCTACTACCTCATTGACGCACGCAAATCGAAGAAGTGCAAGAGGGATACCGTCGGCGAAGAAATGACCCGGCCGTGGAACATGGAACTCCTCCGTCCGTTTTACAGTTAGCCGCACGATCGTATGTATCAACACCTTTTGTAAGCATATGAAACTATGGAGTCCCCGAACGAGACTCAGTGGCTGCCTTTTAGCGACCAATTTATTGCGTCCATATTTTACAACACTTTACTACCGAACCCGGCCGCCGGCTCGACTAGCTCGACCCGGGGGCTCGGGGGCTGGCCGGCTTGATCATCACCCCGTCGTTTTACTTGGTGATTCCTGATAAAGTTAGGATTCCGCGGTCCCCCACTTCGCCCTAAAACCGCAGATCCAGCTCTGGCTGATGGCGGGCAAGCACAACAGGCTAAATCTCCCCTATGATTCATACACTAAGTCAAAGTCGTCGGGTCGACCAACCCGGCCTGGCGCTCGTCAACTAAGTTAGCCGCACGACCTGCTGCTCACCAACTGGCCAAGACGGATTGCCGCCAGCCGGACCAGTGGGTGTTTCGCTCACGCTCAACGCTTCTAAGGACCCAACTCCTGCGGCCGCCTCTCGAAGAGTCGAACTCCTTGTCACGGACCGGAGCCTCGGTCGTCTGACTCGCGGGGGGGGGAGTTTCAGAGAGGTGCAACGCATGAAACAAGTTCGAAAAAAAGCAAAAGGCAAAAAGCAAATAAACACTCACAACATTTACACGTAAATATTTCGAGCAAAGGCCCACGGCCCGAGTTCATTACACCCTGAAAACCCCCAGTGGGTGGGTGGACCTGCTACTTAACAGAATTTGCTACGAAGGTTCTCAGGCATTCCCAGTGCCGCGTCGCGACGTCGACGGCTCCCCCCGACCGGCCTCCAGGTCCAGCGAAGCACCGGTGTCCTCTTCAGCTTCCGCGTTGCCGTAGACACCCGTCTCCTCCGAGCTGCCCTCCGAGTCACGAAGAAGCAAGCCGTAGTCGTTTCCATCCACGACCGCGCTGTCTACCGTCCGTTCTGGATGGAACTCGTCGTGGAAGGCGAACTCGGCGATATAGCTGGCCCGGGAGGCGATCCGGTCGGCCTGCTCCTGTAGCAACTGCTCCGAGCCAGCGCGCTGACCCATCAGCGCGTCCAACTGAAGATCCGGATGCCAAGACAGCATGATTCGGAGCGCCATCTCAGCACCGTCTCGGGCGGCGGAAATGCGCTAGTCACTAAGGCGATTCGGGCCCATCTCCAACCAGCACGCCAGGCGCGAGAAGCTGTGCGGATGGACGGAGTCCAGCCACAAGGCCGCCGTCATCGCGGTGCCGGCTCGGGACAACCGCTCCATCTGCGTCCCCAAGACCCGCAGCCGGGCTTCAGCAGCGGCAATGATCTCCGGGAAGGTCCAGGCCGTCAGCGGATCCGTCCCGGACCCAACA
This sequence comes from Triticum aestivum, assembly GCF_018294505.1. Lineage (NCBI taxonomy): Eukaryota > Viridiplantae > Streptophyta > Magnoliopsida > Poales > Poaceae > Triticum > Triticum aestivum. The sequence goes on along the minus strand of NC_057810.1, from coordinate 185,325,313 downwards.
ACGCCGGTCGGGTCGCGCTGATAGCGGACGGCTTCTTCCGCCAGCCGCTGCATCTCCGGAAAGGCCCCTGCAGCCAAAAAAGAAGCAAGTCAGAAGAGCAACAAAGAAGAAAGGGCCGGGTCCCAACCCGGCAAACAACAAAGAAGCAACACTTACTAGAGAAAGACTCTTCCAGGTGTTGCGCCTCGAGCAGCGTACCATGTCGCTCCCGCTCCAAGACACGGTCCCGCTTCCCGAGCGTCTTCTCTAGGTCGGCCACCTTAGCAAGGGCCGCCTTCAGCTCGGCGTCCTTGTCTTTGGCCGCCTTCTCGGCCGCCTTACGGCGTCGAGCCTCGGCCTGGCGGGCCTCCTCAGCCGTGGTGGCCTGCTCCCGCAGACGCTCCACCTCGGCTTGGAGCCGGCCCTTGTTGTCGACCAGCTGGTCGTGCTGCTGGTCCGCCTCGACCAGGGCCTGCTGCGTCTCCACCACCTTGGCGGCCTCCGCTTTAAGAAGCTCCACCTCGGCCTCAAGGCGGCTCTTGTCACCCGCCAGCTGCTCGTGCAGCCGGCTGGCCTCGTCAAGAGACCAACGGGCCGTGGCCGCCTCGACGCCGAGACGGCCGGAGTCAGCAACAAGCCGGTCATAGTGATGACCAGCCCGGAACAGCCGGGTCCGCCAAGACAGCAACTCGGCTGCGAAGAAGAAGAATTCAGCAGAAAGAAAGAAAAAGACAAGACCTAAGATTTGGCCCAACTGTTACACAGTTGGCCCGAATCTCGGGGGCTAATGGCAACATGCTGCTCCTTGGGCTCCCGATGCTTGCCCAGGAGCCGGTTGAAGGCGACAACCCGGAAGGCGTCAAGGTGCTGAAGAGAAGACCAAAGTCAACACAAGGCCAACGCTCCTATGGTTCGACCCAACTACTACATAGTTGGCCCAAACCTCGGGGGCTACACCCAATGGGTGCGCTAGCGCCCCCACAAAGTTGAAATTACAAGAAAGCAAGAAGGAAAGAAGAACTTACCAAGATGGCGCGCTCCAAGTCGCGCGTCCGCTCCACCTCGGCCTAGGCAAAGGCCTCAAGCCGCTCCGTCCGACCTCGAAGGCGGTGGCTAACGGCGTCCAGTGCCGCCTCCTCCTGGGTCTGGGGCCCAAAGACGGTCGCGCCCCCGCTTCGCACGGGCGGCAGCAAGGTGGCTCAGCACCCTCCCGGACAGAGCACCAAGGCATGCCCACCGCTGGCCGCTTGCGACGCAGCCTGCACCTCCTCCGACGCCCCTCCCGGCGCCGTCACCCCCTCGGACGCTGGGACGCCCTGCGTCGCCACCTCAGGCACCGCCGCCTGTGGTGCCTCCTCCACAACAGGCGGCGCTTCCGGCACCACAACCTGTGGTGCCTCCTCCAAAGCGATGTCGCCTCCACCACCATCGGTCCCCGCGCGCTCGACCACGTCGGCCCGCGGCGGGGTTCCGTCCCCCACCTCCACGACCTCCCGGTCGAGGACCACCACCTCAGCCCGGCCTCCGCGGTCGCGCTCCCTCAACATCGACGGCTCAAAAAGCGTCGCAGCCACCACCGTGCCCTCCGGCATCTCGCGCCAGGCCGGCTCCGTGCCGTCTCGCTCCCATGCCGCCATCGCGTCGGTCCAAGCACGGACCAACGCTGCCTCCAGCTCCGCCTCGGCCAGGTTCCTATCCCGCCAGGCCAAGGGCTCGGTGTCATCCGGGTCCAGGCCGAGGTCTGAGTCGCCCCGTCCCTCCTCCCCGGCCAGGCCGGCGTGGTCGGACCAGCTCCTGCGGAATGCGACCCCCTCGGCGGCCGCGGCCTCCGCCGCCGCCCTAGCCAGCGTGATCGGCGACCTGAAGAAAAAATAAGAATGAGCAAACGCAAGATGAGGCTGGCCCAAGAAATCAGGACGCAAGCAAGAAACAAGACTTACCCCGACAAGACCGGGACCGGGGTCGGCTTCCCGCGCCTCTTCTTGGTCGGCCTCCCAGGATCGGCTGGATCCGCCGTGCGCTTCCAGGCCCGGGGTCGCGGCGCGACATTGTGCTTCCCGTGCAGGCGGCTCGGCGTTGCCCCATGCGAGGACCCGGCTCCACCCGCCTCGCCGCCTCCCCCGCCCAACGCCGCTACATCAACAACTGGCGTCAGCGTCGCCTACGCTGCAACACGCCCAAACAATCCAAGACAAATGAAGAAGAGAAAGACTCGAAGCATACCCGTGCCGCACCCAGCGCCGGCATCGGACTCGGCCACCTCTTCGCCGCCGTGAGTCGCGGGCTCCCCTGGCGCCACCGGCGCCACCTGCAACGGAGCCCGGGCGTAAGGGTGATGGCTCGCGTTCAGAAGAATCTCCCGCGACGCGTCGGGACGAATGAGAAGATGCGTGGCGGAAACATAGCAAGACCAGATGCTCACCTGCGGCACCGGGTTCGCCTGGCTGTAAGGTGCCTTGCCGAATCGCCAGTCCTCTCCAAGGTTGGCCTTGGAGATGTCGTTCATGCCTCGCACGACCTGCTCCGCAGACAGCCACGTGGATCCCATCCGGTTGGGATCCTGAAGCCCGATCATCTCGTTGATGAGGCAGGAGCGCCTCTGAAGCGGGAGAACCCGGCGGGTGATGAACGCGGTGATGAACGCGGCAAGGAGGTCGGTGCCAGTGAGACCCTCTTGCATCCTCATCACCGAGACCCGCTCGCAGAGGTTGACAATCTCCTGCGACAGGCGCCGGAGCGAGTAGCCCCAGTTCGTTTTCGCCTGCGGCGGTGCGACGGTGAAGGGGGAAGGTTGATGTGGTATGCGCCATGGTTGCAGACGTAGAAGAAGGACTTCTGCCACTTCTTGGCAGAATCCTCGAGCGGGATCTTGGGGAAGTCCGCCCCAGACCGCTTCGAGATGACGGCGGCCTCGCAGTCGGCGAACTCTTCGGCCGACGGGCCCTGCTGCTTCAAGGAGAAGAAGCGCGCCCAGAGATCAATGGTGGGCTCGACCCCCAGGTACCCTTTGCACAGGGTCATGAAGCCGGAGAGCTGAACTATGGCGCCGGCGCCGAGATGGTGCGGCTGGAGCCCGAAGAACTCCCAGAACCCACGGAAGAAAGTGCTCGCCGGCAACCCGAAGCGGCGCTCAAAGTGCGCGAGGAAGACGACGTGCTCCTGCCCCTCGGGCCGGGGCCTCTGCTCGCCGTGCAGCAGACGGACGCCAACGTCCGTCTCCCGCGGCAGGCGCCGCGAGGATCGAAGGTAGGTGATGTCATCGGCGGTGACGGTCGAGCCCATCCAGGAGCCTGATGGCAGCGACATCACCGGAAGAAGAAGTGGAAGAAGGACGACGGAGAAGGTCTCTGCTAAGGCCGCGGGCGCAGCTGTGCATCGGTGGCAAGAAGCAAAGCGAGAGCAGTGGGACAGGAGGGCGCGAGCGAGAATAATGTCCACCGCCCCCTTGCCCCCCTCAATTTATAACCCCTAGTTCAAACGTGGGGGAGTGGGATCGTATGCACGCGCTCGTTCCACTACCCCGCAATAAGTGCGCACGTACACACGCACTAACTGCACGGGGAAGTGCAACCGGCCCCCAGACGCCACAATAAATCCGCACGCGTGGCCATGGGCGCGCGGCGACGGGCCCCGGCCCGTCGCCCAGTCCCGTCACGCGTGTGGCATGTCAGGCCCCTCCGACTTCCGGGCACCACGTGGCGCCTGCGCGAAGCCCGAGGGGTCGCCTCAAGATTCGACGGACTCCTCGGTTCCCGCCACAGCCAAGATGCTGCAATCCGATTTCCGAGAAAACCGGCACACAGTGGGTGTTGCCGGACCCGGCGTTCGCAGATTCTGCCTTGCTCAAGGGTGAAACTGCGAAGGCCCACTCATTCGAAGATGACGGACCTTCACAACTTCGGGGACTACTGTCGGGGGGGTGAACCCCAGGCAGGCAACAGAACCCGGATCTATTTCAAAAACAGAGGGGCCCGCATCACCCCGCAAACCGGCATGCGCCAGGCCGGGTCGCTCGACCCGGCATGGCGCGCAACCCAGCCAACACCCTCGACTCGACAAGGTACGTCGACCCGGCTGCAGCGGCTGGCGCAAGGCAACTCAGCCCGGCACAACCTTGGCTTCCCCAGCAAGCCAACCCACCCGTGGCGTCCATGGCAACCCAGCCACGGGTCAGCTCCCGTCCCATCCAGGCCGTACGATGGGACGAGACCTCAGTCACTGATGACGAAGACTACAGTGCCCCCGCCCATGCCTGTGGTCAGCCAAAGCGTGGCAACAGTGCCCCTTACCTACCCGCTGACCAGGGCTGGCACGGCAACAGTGTTCCCGCCCTCACCGCTGATGACAGCAAGCGGTGGCCTGACGGAGAACACTGTGCGCGACTCGGCCACATCATGACGATCGACAAGACGACGCATAGTCCCCCTAGGCACGCGCCTAGGGGAACCCGGCGAACCATAAGCCCCGAAGCGGGACCCAGCCCGGAACCCCGGACACCGACAATACGGACCCACCGACTCGGCATATTACCATTGTAACCCTGGGTGGGTTGATCTATAAAACCCCCCAGGAGTCCACGCCCACAGGGGCATGAGAGATATGACATGTAAGATCCCCGGCATGCAAAAGCAAGCAAGATAGGACTAGCCACTACATAGCAACGCCAGGGAGAAGGAGCAGCCCAAGCCTTGGCCAGCCTCCTTCCTCCTCCATACAGCTCTAGGAGTGACATTGTACTATCGACCATCCAACTAAACTCGGCAAGACTAGGGGTGTTATCTCTCCAGAGAGCCCCGAACCTGGGTATGTCCGGTGTCCCACGCCCACGCATATCAACCTCGCCTCTGAAGCCCACCGGCGCCCTCGAGCCTCCTCCTCTCTTTAGCCATCCCTTGGCATCTGTCGTGTGCCCACCACGACAAGAAGAGTTTTATGCGGCAATACAATGTCATGCATACATCGCTCCATGGTGGGTTCAATGGCAAACCCTTCCCACCCCTCTCCAGATTGTAATCCAGAGGAAGATATTTGTTCTGAGGTGGATTCAGACGCCGCTGACCACTCCGATTTACCCCCCAAGGTGTTTGCTCTACCTTGGCATGATGATGTTAGTCATATCATGCATATGTTGCCTTGCAGTGCCTACTTTTGACATCATATATGTCATCTACTTAGTTTAGACATGTTCTGTAATGCCACCTGTTTAGTTTCTATATCATATATGGGAATTATGCAGTCTCATGTCTTTTAGCCAGCCATAATATATGTGAAATGTGCAATGCCATCCTGTTTAACCAGGCATCATATATTTGAATGATATCTTACCCATCCTTTTCTTCATTACGTTTCCATTTGTCGATAATGTTTGTACATTAAACTACTCTTCCTGTGAATCAGCCATTTGGGTGGGAGATGGAAAAATCTAGAGTGAAAACAAGGCCTTCAGAGCAAACAGTGCAACCTGTCGAAGCATATCTCTTGTTGGGTCCCGATAGCTCCTCAGAGATGGATTCAGCGACAGATGACCAGTCCTATTCCCCCACTGAGGTGTATGCTCTAACTTGGCACGGTTATACTTCTCATAACATGCATATGGTGTCTTGCATTGCATAGTTTAGACATCATATACACAATATTCAACACCATGTTCTTAGTTCAGACATCATATCGAATGCCCTCTGTTTAGCATATAAATCACATATGTGAATTAAATGATGCGATCCTGATTACTTAGATAACATGTAGGTGAATTATGCCATGCGATCCTGTTTAGTTAGTCATAATATCTTTGAATTATGTTATGCTATGCTATCCAGTTTAGATAGACATCATATATGTGAAATTATGTCATGTTATCCGTTTTAGTTAAACAATATACATGTCAACTATTTCATGCCCTCTTTTTTCCACACTATCTATTGCATCTGTCTCTCATAGAATGTATGTACATTCATCTATTGCATCTAGCGGACTAAAAACACGGTCTTCAAATAAAACAGTGCTACCTCTTGGTGGAGATAGCACCCCGGTTGTACATGCACAAGAACCAGCCCTACCACACATAACCCAAACTCTCGCAGATTGTACCCCTACTGCGATGGAGAGAGAACCAGCTTCACCCAATCTAACCCCAACCCCAGCCGATAGTAACTGTTACGTCTCCAACGTATCTACTTTTCCAAACACTTTTGCCCTTGTTTTGGACTCTAACTTGCATGATTTGAATGAAACTAACCTGGACTGACGCTGTTTTCAGCAGAACTGCCATGATGTTGTTTTATGTGTAGAAAAGAAAAGGTCTCAGAATGTCCTGAAAATCCATGGAGGCACTCTTTGGAATTAATAAGAATTTTTGGGCGAAAGAAATACACCAGGGGGCCCACACCCTGTCCACGAGACAGGGGGGCGCCCCCCCTATAGGGTGCGCCCCCTATCTCGTGGGCCCCCTGGACCTCCACCGACCTCAACTCCAACTCCATATATTCCGTCTCGGGGAGAAAAAAATCAGGGAGAAAGTTCCATCGCGTTTTACGACACGGAGCCACCGCCAAGCCCTAATGTCTCTCAGGAGGGCTGATCTGGAGTCCGTTCGGGGCTCCAGAGAGGGGGATTCGTCGTCATCGTCGTCATCAACCATCCACCATCACCTATTTCATGATGCTCACCGCCGTGCGTGAGTAATTCCATCGTAGGCTTGCTAGACGGTGATGGGTTGGATGAGATTTACCATGTAATCAAGTTAGTTTTGTTAGGGTTTGATCCCTAGTATCCACTATGTTCTGAGATTGATGTTGTTATGACTTTGCTATGCTTAATGCTTGTCATTAGGGCCCGAGTGCCATGATTTCAGATCTGAACCTATTATGTTTTCATGAATATATGTGTGTTCTTGATCCTATCTTGCAAGTCTATAGTCACCTATTATGTGTTATGATCCGACAACCCCGAAGTGACAATAATCGGGATACTTCTCGGTGATGACCGTAGTTTGAGGAGTTCATGTATTCACTACGTGCTAATGCTTTGGTCTGGTTCTCTATTAAAAGGAGGCCTTAATATCCCTTAGTTTCCACTAGGACCCCGCTGCCACGGGAGGGTAGGACAAAAGATGCCATGTAAGTTCTTTTCCATAAGCACGTATGACTATTTACGGAATACATGCCTACATTACATTGATGAACTGGAGCTAGTTCTGTGTCACCCTATGTTATAGCTATTACATGAGGAATCGCATCCGGCATAATTATCCATCACTGATCCATTGCCTACGAGCTTTTCACATATTGTTCTTCGCTTATTTACTTTTCGTTGCTGCTGTTACAACTACTACAAAACACCAAAAATATTGCTACTATTATCTTTACCTTTTACCACCATTACCATTACTATCATACTACTTTGCTACTAAATACTTTGCTGCACATACTAAGTTATCCAGGTGTGGTTGAATTGACAACTCAACTGCTAATACTCAAGAATATTCTTTGGCTCCCCTTGTGTCGAATCAATAATTTGGGTTGAATACTTTACCCTCGAAAGCTGTTACGATCCCCTACACTTGTGGGTTATCAAGACTAATTTCTGGCGCCGTTGTCGGGGAGCATAGCTCTATTCTATGAGTCACTTGGGATTTATATCTGTTGATCACTATGAAGAACTTGAAAGACGCTAAAACCAAGATTTATCCCTCAACTATGAGGGGAGGTAAGGAACTGCCATCTAGCTCTGCACTAGATTCTCCTTCTGTTATGAGTAAGCTTGCGACACCTAAACCTGCTACTGCTATGAATTCTGATATGTCGCATGTTATTGATGATGCTACTTCTGCTATGCATGATGAAACTACTTCTGTGCGTGATACTACTTTGCCATTAGGTGACTTTCTTGATGAACAACTTGCTAGAGTTAGGGGGAATGAAATTACTAAAGATGCTATTATGGATGATAGTGATGATGAAAGTTCTCCCAATGATTATGTATTGCCTGTTGTTCCTGAGGGTTATGTTATGAATGAAGAAGCTGCTAGAGTTATCTTTGCTTGCGATATGAGCTTAAGAAATTATTAGCTAAATGGAAGCAGCAGTCTCTTAATGATAGAATGAAACCTGACCCTGCTTTTGCTACTTCACCTATCTGTGTTACTGATAAGGATTATGAATTCTCTGTTGATCCTGAGATTATTACTCTAGTTGAATCTGATCCTTTTTATGTCCTTGAATCTGAAACTGTTGTGGCACATCTTACCAAGTTGAATGATATAGCTACCCTGTTCACTCATGATGAAAGATCTCGCTATTTTTATATCCTTAAGATTTTTCCATTCTCGTTAAAGGGTGATGCTAAGACTTGGTATAATTCTCTTTCTCCTGGTTGTGTGCGTAGTCCCCAGGATATGATTTACTACTTCTGTGCTAAATATTTCCCTGCTCATAAGAAACAAGCTGCCTTGCGGGAAATATATAATTTTGTGCAAACCAAAGAAGAGAGTCTCCCACAAGCTTGGGGGAGGCTTCTCCGATTACTTGATGTTTTTCCTGATCATCCTCTCAAGAAAAATGAAATACTTTATATCTTTTATAATGGACTAATTGATGCTTCCAAGGACTACTTGGATAGTTGTGCTGGTTATATTTTCAGGGAAAGAACAGTCAACGAAGCTGAATTACTATTGAATAATATGTCGACTAATGAAAATAATTGGACTCTTCCTGAGCCAATTCCTGAGGCAATTCCTGAACCAATTGAGCCAACTCCTGAGCTTATTCCTAAACCCACTCCGAAGAAGAGAGGTGTTTTATTTCTCAGTCCTGAAGATATGCAAGAGGCAAAGAAATCAATGAAAGAAAAAGGTATTAAAGCTGAAGATGTTAAGAATTTACCACCTATTGAAGAAATACATGGTCTTAATATACCGCCTGTTGAAGAACCACATTGTCTTGATAACCCGACACAGGTAGTAAAGGTAAATTCTCTCTATAGATATAATAAAGTTGAAATCCCCTCTACTAAGTTTCATAGCCCTTTCTTAGATGAATTTGATGACTTTATGGCTAGACAAGAAAGTTTTAATGCTTATGTTAGTAGAGAGTTAAAGAATAATGCTTTCGAGATAGGACGCATAAGCGATAACTTGGCTAGAGTTAAAGGTGAACCTCAACTCATTAGCAAATATGCGTCTATGGTTGCTACTCAAGCTGAGCAAGTACTTAAACCTCAAAATGATTTGCTTGAGGAATTAAATAATAAAAATGACTTTGCTGTTAGAGTGGCTACTAGAACTGGTAGAATGACTCAGGAACCTTTGTATCCTGAAGGCCACCCTAAGAGAATCGCAAGATTCTCAGAGAAATAATTTAGAGGCACCTAGTTCATCTAAAAAGAAGAAAAAGAAAAATTATAGGACTTTGCATGCTTCTAGTGAACCTACTGTAGACACACCTGAGAATCCCAATGATATTTCTATCTCTGATGCTGAAACACAATCAGGTGATGAACATGAACCTAGTAATAATGTTAATGATATTGTTCATGTTAATGCTCAACCTAGCAAAAACAATGAAGTAGAGGTTGAACCTGTTGTTGATCTTGATAACCCACAACTAAAGAACCAACGTTATGATAAGAGAGATTTTGTTGCTAGGAAGCACGGTAGAGAAAGAGAACCATGGGTTCAAAAACCTATGCCCTTTCCTCCTAAAACATCCAAGGCAAAGGATGATGAGGATTTTGAGCACTTTGCTGAAATGATTAGACCTATTTTCTTACGTATGTGCTTAACTGATATGCTTAAAGTAAATCCTTATTCTAAGTATATGAAGGATATCATTACAAACAAAAGAAAGATATCGGAAGCTGAAATTTTCACCATGCTTGCTAATTACTCCTTTAAGGGTGGAATACCAAAGAAACTTGGAGATCCAGGGGTACCAACTATACCATGCTCCATTAAACGAAACTATGTTAGAACTGCGTTATGTGATCTTGGAGCTGGTGCTAGTGTTATGCCTCTCTCTTTATATCGTAGACTTGAATTGAATAAGTTGACACCTACTGAAATATCTTTGCAAATGGCTGATAAATTAACTGCTATACCTGTCGGTATTTGTGAGGCTGTGCCTGTTGTGCTTGCAAATGTCACTATCTTAACGGACTTTTTTATTCTTGATATTCCCGAGGACGATAGTATGTCTATTATCCTTGGTAGACCCTTTTTGAATACTGCAAGGGCTGTTATTGATTGCAACAAAGGCAATGTCACTTTTCATGTTAATGGTAATGAGCATACGGTACACTTTCCGAGGAAACAATCTCAAGTTCATAGTATCAATTCTATTGAAAAAGTTCCAACTATCATTATTGGAGGTTTTGAATTTCCTCTCCCTGCTGTCAAGAAAAAGTATGATATTCTTATTGTTGGGGATTTTCATATCCCCGTTGAGGTAACTTAGTGTTATTTGAAATTTCTCCGGTTCCGTGTTATTCGGAATGAGTTTGTTAACAAGACTTGATCAACCTTGTTAGTGGATTCATTTTTATGATCATGAGATGGATGAAACTAGAAGGCACAACCTTCTGTACCCTCTTTTTACTTTCTGTTATTTAAAATAAATAAAGCAAAAATTGTATTATCCGTCTATTTTCTGATTTTTTCCGTGCAATAAAAAATATCCCGAAATAAAAGTGCTCCAAATGCCCTGCAAATTTAGTATGATTTTTATGGATTATTTGAGGATTTTAGGCACTGAAATCACTGCAGGAGGGGCAAGCACTAGGCCACGAGAGTGGAGGGCGCCCCCCTATAGGGCGCGCCCCCCTGTCTCGTGGGCCCCTTGTGGCTCCCCTCCACTTATGCTAGCACCCACTCACTTCTTCTTCTACCCAAAAAAATTAGTTAGTTTAATTTCCATGCTTGTAGTAGAAATTAAAATGAAAACCCAAAAAGATTTCTAGTTCTTCTTTCTTTTTGGGAGCTTTCCTGTGTAAATAATTTTATTTTCTTTTCTTTCCTTTGGGGGTCGAGAGTAGAAGACCATATTGAAAATGTTTAGTCGCTCTCATATGCATGATTATTTATTTAACTTAGAGCCCATATTACTTGTCTTCTCTTTTGAGTTGAATGCTTGCAGATTCCAGCTTAGTCCAATGCACGTGCACTCTTATTATTTTACACATCGTTCGTCGTGCAAGTGAAAGGCAATAATGACGACATATGATGGACTTATTGAGATGAGAGGAGCTGGTATGAACTCGACCTCTCTTGTTTTTGTAAATATGATGAGTTCATCGTTCCTGAGACAGCTTATTATGAAGTAAACATATTTGCAATGACATTTAGAGATTATAGTTTCTTGTGCCATGCTTGATTAGCTTTGAGTTATAATGGTTTACCTTGCGTGCCAACATGCTATTAGAATGATTATGATGTGGTATGATGGGATGGTATCCTCCTTTGAATGAATTGAGTGACTTGACTTGGCACATGTTCACGCGTGTAGTTGAATCAAATCAACATAGCCTTCACGATATTTATGTTCATGGTGGATTATATCCTACTCATGCTTGTATTCGGTGTGAATTAATTTTAATGCATGTTTATGACTGTTATCGCTCTCTTAGTTGGTCGCTTCCCAGTCTTTTGCTAGCCTTCACCTGTACTAAGCGGGAATACTGCTTGTGCATCCAAAATCCTTAAACCCCAAAGTTGTTCCATATGAGTCCACTATACCTTCCTATATATGGTATTTACCTGTCGTTCCAAGTAAATTTGTATGTGCCAAACTCCAAACCTTCAAATGAAATTTTGTTTTGTATGTTCGAGCAGCTCATGTTACAACTAGGGCTTCCTATATCTTTCATGCTAGGTGGGTTATTCTCAAGAGGAGTGGACTCCGCTCCTCATTCACGAGAAAGGCTGGTAACCGGGATGCCCAGTCCCATGATCCAAAAAGATCAAAGCAAATCAAAATAATCAAACAAAACTCCCCCAGGGTTGTTGTTAGTTGGAGGCACTCGTCGTTTCGAGAAAGCCATGGATTGATACTTGTTGGTGGTTGGGGGAGTATAAACCTTTACCGTTCTGCTTGGGAACTTCCTATAATGCATTTAGTATGGAAGATACAACCATCTCATAGTTGTTGCGTTGACAGCGAAAGTATGCCGCTCAAAATGTTATTCAATCTCTGTTTTAAATTCGAGCTCTGGCACCTCTACAAATCCATGCTTCCCTCTGCGAAGGGCCTATCTATTTACTTTTATGTTGAGTCATCACCCTTCTTATTAAAAAGCACTCACTGGAGAGCACACTGTCATTTGCATTCATTACTATTGGTTTATATTGGGTATGAATTGACTGGATCTCTTTTACCATGAATTACAATGTTTAGTCAGTCCTTGATCTTTAAAGGTGCTCCACATTTATGTTTTGCAGTCTCAGAAAGGGCTAGCAAGATACCATTTTGTTATATCTTGTTATGATTGTTTTGAGAAAGTGTTGTCATCCGAGTTTTATTATTATGGCTCGCTAGCTGATTATGTTATTGATATGAGTAATTGTGAGACCTAAGTGCTATTGTGAGTATGGTAAGTTCATAATATTTGTTGAAACCTGAATGCTGGCTTTGCATGTTTACAACAACAAGAGCAAACAGAGTTTGTAAAAGTTTTTCTTTATCACTTTCAGTCTATCAACTGAATTGCTTGAGGACAAGCAAAGGTTTAAGCTTGGGGGAGTTGATACGTCTCCAACGCATCTACTTTTCAACACTTTTGCCCTTGTTTTGGACTCTAACTTGCATGATTTGAATGAAACTAACCCGGACTGACGTCGTTTTCAGCAGAACTGCCATGATGTTGTTTTATGTGCAGAAAAGAAAAGTTCTCAGAATGTCCTGAAAATCCACAGAGGCACCTTTTGGAATTAATAAGAATTTTTGGGTGAAAGAAATACACCAGGGGGGCCACACCCTGTCCACGAGACAGGGGGCGCCCCCCCCCCCTATAGGGCGCACCCCCCTATCTCGTGGCCCCCCTGGACCTCCACCGACCTCAACTCCAACTCCAAATATTCCCTCTCAGGGAGAAAAAAATCAGGGAGAAAGTTTCATCGCGTTTTACGACATGGAGCCGCCGCCAAGCCCTAATCTCTCTTGAGAGGGCTGATCTAGAGTCCATTCGGGGCTCCGGAGAGGGGGATTCATCGCCGTTGTCATCATCAACCATCCTCAATCACCAATTTCATGATGTTCACCGCCGTACGTGAGTAATTCCATCGTAGGCTTGCTGGACAGTGATGGGTTGGATGAGATTTACCATGTAATCAAGTTAGTTTTGTTAGGGTTTGATCCCTAGTATCCATTATGTTCTGAGATTGATGTTGCTATGACTTTGCTATGCTTAATGCTTGTCACTAGGGCCCGAGTGCCATGATTTCAGATCTGAACCTATTATGTTTTCATGAATATATGTGTGTTCTTGATCCTATCTTGCAAGTCTATAGTCACCTATTATGTGTTATGATCCGACAACCCCGAAGTGACAATAATCGGGATACTTCTCGGTGATGACCGTAGTTTGAGGAGTTCATGTATTCACTATGTGCTAATGCTTTGGTCCGGTTATCTATTAAAAGGAGGCCTTAATATCCCTTAGTTTCCACTAGGACCCCGCAGCCACGGGAGGGTAGGACAAAAGATGTCATGCAAGTTCTTTTCCATAAGCACGTATGACTATTTACCGAATACATGCCTACATTACATTGATGAACTGGAGCTAGTTCTGTGTCACCCTATGTTATAGCTATTACATGAGGAATCGCATCCGGCATAATTATCCATCACTGATCCATTTGTGGAAGAAGCACAACCAGCTAGTCGTAGTTTAGTATCTATCACATTTGATGTTGTTAAGTCGTATGTGCGTATCTTGCCATCTTGGAAATATTATACTGAAGATGAAGGAAAATGCCAGTTGCAGGTGTTTGTCCAAGAGTTATGTGTAAGTAATGTTATTCATGGCAGTTACTTTGCTTCGTCCCATGTATCCTACCTCCATGATGGTTATAGTACAGCAAATTTTCTCATTTTTCTCTATAGAGAAGGACCGATTTGGATACTCAGGATGAGGTAACCTGTGCTAATACCTCTGCTATCTTCAAGAATGCTTGGTGGCAGTATCGGAATTACCTGAAGAAAATGTACTTCACCGGCAAAGAAACTCATCAAATTCCCTTACGTTCTCCTAAGACACATTTACTGGACGATGACTGGGAATGCATTGTTCTGTACTGGTCCCGAACCAAGAATGTGGTAAGGTCTATGAGCTCATTTTCTATTTTTAAGTATTATATTCTTGCAGCTTACTGTACTCTGTTCATGTAGAACAAGTGCCTAAACCTGAAGAACAACTATTCTAATTTAAGGTTCCATTGCTATCATAGTGCAAAAAAGCGCTAAGCGTTAATTGTGTGTTTTGCCACCGCCTTGCGCTTGACTGACCAAGGCGCATGCTTATGCACAGTTATGCATAGATTAAGCATAGTTATGCGCAATGCATTTTGCCAACGCCTAGAGCCTAGGCGCGCTTAAGCGCTCGCTTAGGCGCACCTTTTTTAACTATGATTGCTTTGCTCTTGTATCACTGTATTTACTCATACAAACTTATTTTTAAATTGAAGGATCCAATCGAAACTCCAATGGCACAGCAAGTATGTTCACGCATGTTTCTTTAACAGGTTTGCTCTTATCAATAGCTCTGTTGATTTCAATTTCAATTGTGTATACAGTTGACTTTCATATCATGCACATTACTAGTATCACAATAGAGCCAATAGTGTTGTTGTACAAGTAGACTCGTGGTACCCATCTAAAATCTTGTTGTGCCGTGTAGTTTCCCACGCTTTGTATTCTTTCACTGCTGCTTTGTCTTGAACTGATATGATTTGAACCGTGTCTCTATTTTGATTTGGCAAGACAATGCAGTGACCATAGGACATAGATATATGTTTGTTTGATGCTTTTATTATGTACTAGTACTTGGCAATAGAAGACTTGGTAGTTTAATCCTGTCCACCTTACTAATGAACTGGTTCACCGAAATGAGTTTCATATACTAGTACATACTAAACTTGTTATGTGTCTGCTTGTTTCTTCTTTTAGAATGCTAACAGAATATTGGGGAAGAGTGCCTTATTAAGCAATAGTAAAGGAAGTAATGCAGATAAGGTTTAGGATAGTGGCACATCCTTGTTGGCCTCCAACAAAGCTGATAAAACAGCTAAGGACGACTATCTTGAAGACAGCGAGACAACCCCAAAGTCCTGTCTTGGTTTAGTGTTCGAGTTACTGGCCACTACCGCTTGCACAAGCTATTCAAACTCATTGTCTGAATCAGTTTGGTTTCTTGAGTCTCAACTACAAGCTGAAAGACATCGATCAGTTGTGCTGCGACAAGAAGTGGAAGGACTGCGGAAGTCCCTTGAGCATTCAGATGCATACTTTTTGGTGCAACAGCAAGCGTTGGAGGATTTTAGTGCCAAACAGAACAAAGCTAATAAGCTTGCTAAGATTATTGCCAGCATGGTGGATACCCAGGATAATGTTTCTTGAGCTCTTCTGAAGTTGTTTCAGTTATGCTCTTGTTTTGCTGCCGTGCTTATTTGCATTGGTGGCCAATTTTGACGACCAGTGTATGTAATATGCTGCTTTGTTCCCTATATTTGCACTGGTGGCGGACTTTGATGCCCAATGGATGTAATATGTGTAATAGCGGTAATAGGCTAGCATTAATTGCTTGCTTATTTATTTCCTTATTGTCTTGTTTAGTTGTTTGCTTGTAGTCACTGCAATTCTTTTTATGTGTTTTTCTAGTGGCCACAATAGCTTATTTTTGGTAACTAGGCCAAAATAATCATGGCAACACATGGACTGTTGTAACCATGGGCCTCCTACAGGCCGTATGATCCATGGACCTTCTTCCGGCCGTAGGATCCATTGGCCTTCTATACGGGCCATAGGATCCATTGGCCTTCTATACGGGCCTTTGGATTCATGGGCCTTCTACGGGTCGTAGGGTCCATGGGCCTTCTACGGGCCGTAGGGTCCATGGGCCTTCTACGGGCCATACGATCCATGGGCCTTCTAGGGTCGTACTATCCATGGGCCTCATACGGGTCGTAGGATCCATGGGCCTTCTACGGGGCATATCATCATTTTGCCAATCATGGGCCGTACTATTCGTGGACCATAACGGGTCGTTAATAGGCCGTATTTGATAACTCTATGAAAATAGCCCAATGGTTTTTTTACATGAAAACGGCCCAACGTATTAACGGTCCGCAAACGGGCCGACTGTAGCGACGAGCTGAATTTGGCCCATAAGCAGAAAATGACAGTAACGGGCCGTATGTAACCGAATGCTGCAAATGAGCCCAAGAATCAATGGGCCCTGAGAAGGCCGAAAGATAACTTGGGCTGGAAACGGCCCAATGGAATAACGGGCCATTAATGGGTATAAAGTGATACACTGTTCATTATGGGCCAGTTTCACCACGGGCCGTTAATGGGCCAAGAGTTAGAAAGGGCCTCATATGGGCCGAAAGAAGTCATGGGCCACACATGGGCCGGAAGTTAAAACGAGCTGGAATCATATTGGACGGCCCAGATGACGCTACTGGGCCTAATTAGGAGAGGTCATGACGGGCCCTGGGTTAGCGGGCTGTAAATGGGCTATATGCGAATAGGCCGTTAACAGGCTTTCCGTGGGCCGGCCCTCCACCTTTTGACCAAGTCAAACCGGCCGGCCTTTTCACAGGAATGGGCCTCTATTGGGTCGTGCCACGTGTCGCCGTATCATAGGCGCCTTCGGTCCAATGAGTGGATGACATCTGTCCCAACGGTGAGCCGACACGTGTTTCCTCCAGCCAATGATGATTTTACACGTGGAAAATCCCCATTGGTCGGGGCTGTTAACGGGTTATCGGATCCAAAACCGGACCCGATAGCTTAACGGCGTTCCGTTACGGTGGATGCCACGTGTCGGTCACCCTTGACGAAAGCACTTCTGTGACGCGCGATTTATCATCATGGAAGTGGACACTTCCGTGATGATAATTTTGGTAATGTCATGGAACACTTCTACAACAGCACAGGTATGACTATCTTGATTCTATCATAAAATCGTCATGGATGTACATGCATGACAAAAAACGCGACCTACTGTGACAAACATGTATCATCACGAAAGTGTATTTTTTTTGTAGTGACGCATGTGGTTGTCCCACCATTGAGCAGCAGGTCCCTTCAGGAAGAAGGAAGCAAAGGTGACGTAGCTTGCAAGGGCCACATCAGCAGACTCCATCTCATAGGTGATGTCACGAAGCTAGTCATTAGCATCCAGAGTCTGAGTTGAGCTGCGATAGATGGTTGGGCTGAGGCGCATGAAATCCTGCAGAGTTACCAGGGTTGGCTGCTGGTTCATATTGGGGCGAGGAAACTGAGCCAGCATATTCTCCATGAACTGGTGGTTCAGCTTGAACTATTGGATCATGCCAGCCATGTACTCAGGCGGTGGTGGGGCATCGCCACCACGACCACAACCATCTGGTCTAACCATCCTGCTAATATATAACAGGGGTAGTTCAGCATTGAGAAATTTGCAAAGACGAGAATCATTCATGATGAAACATGCATAATGAAAGGAGCACAATAGATACTACATAGTAGTCGGCATAACTTCCAAAATGGGTCAGACATAGAGTTCAATACACAGAGTTTAGTATATAGACTATGTCATCATAGGCGGCACGCAGGCTCGCGGCGATTGCATCTAATACTAATAAGCAAGACTACATCAGTCCTAGGAGGAACTGTGGAGGAAGGAGTAGCCTGACAGCTGGTAGTGACGCAACGGAAAGTCCTCCAGGTCAGCAACCTGGGGTCCGCGGATACTCTAGTGTAGAACCCGACGCTCAGGTGGCAGAAGAGGACCAAGTGCGGGAGTGTAGCCGCCCACATCTGGCCAACCAACACAGTGGGGCATCACGGTCCTGGCTGGGTAGATCGCAGAAAGCGGCAACTCTCCAGATTGTACAAAGGGGTGCACCATCGTCAAAGCACTATAAAGGTGCTGACGGGTGGTGTACAATTCGTTGTGAAGATCTTGGTTAGCTCGATCCAGCCATCAGCATGCAGAACCAGGTTCTAATGGTGGAAGGGCTCTTAGGTGATGGTGGAGTAGACAGCAATGTAGTAACCCTCCGCACCAATGTTGGATGTGATAGCAATGTGCCTGAAAGGGATAGTGTCCAACTCCCGATACTCTCCATGAAGGTGTGTCAGAGCAGCATAAGTAGCATCGTGGACTGCCATATCGATGGTCACCCCAACACCATGAGCGGTGTGCAGCACAGTAGTGGAGTCATACTCCCGAGACTAGAGGTGGACGATGGCACGGTACTGCTCCTGGTTAAAGTCCTGGTACTGCTCGTACACGGTGTACTCAGGGTGCCAGCGATAACCCAGATAGGTCATCATCTCAGCTAGCACAGCAGGTGATGCTGAGACACCAATGGCTGCCATGTGGCGCATGACCTGCCTCATGGGTTCCATCTGTAAACAAAGATGTTTCAATGGAGTAAAATGACAGTGTGGATATTATTCAAAATACTATTCTAAGAAATAACTATGGCTTATCCAACTTTGGGGTGAATGTGGTCACGGATCCTAATGTTAGAGTTAGTAAATTCATTTAACCTGAGTAGAAGAGACTTTAGAGTCCCGGAGTAAGGATCGAGGAGTAAAAGATCCTAATACCACCTAATGGTGATGTGGGTCCATAAGACACACATACATGTTCGTAAAAGTTTTGTAGTGACTAGACTCGACTCCGGGCAATGAGTGTGGAAGTGGGATTCCTACAGGCAGTCGACTCTGATACCAACTTGTGATGCACCCGATTCAATCATACACTGATCATGCACGCAAACGTGTACGATCAAGATCAGAGACTCATGGGAAGATATCACAACACAACTCTAAAAGTAAAATAAGTCATACAAGCATCATATTACAAGCCATGGGCCTCGAGGGCTCGAACATAAACGAGTCAGCGGAAGCAACAATATCTGAGTACATACATAAGTTAAAAAAGTTGCCATAAGATGGCTATCACAAACTAGGATACAGATCGAAAGATGCGCAGGCCTCCTTCCTGGGATCCTCCTAAACTACTCCTGGTCGTCGGCGGCCTGAATGTTGTAGTAGGCACCCTCGATGCAGTAGGGGTCATCATCGACAGTGGCGCCTGGCTCCCCGGCTCCATCATCTGGTTGCGACGTCCGAGAAGAAGAGAAAATGGGGGAAAAGAGGGAGCAAAGCAACCGTGAGTACTCATCCAAAGTACTCGCAAGCAAGGATCTACACTACATATGCATGGGAATCTGTGTAAAGGGGCAATATCGGTGGACTGAACTGCAGAATGCCAAAATAAGAGGGGGATAGCTAGTCCTATCAAATACTACGCTTCTGGCAGCCTCCATCTTGCAGCATGTAGAAGAGAGTAGATGGTAAGTTC
This sequence comes from Triticum aestivum, assembly GCF_018294505.1. NCBI lineage: Eukaryota > Viridiplantae > Streptophyta > Magnoliopsida > Poales > Poaceae > Triticum > Triticum aestivum. The sequence goes on along the minus strand of NC_057810.1, from coordinate 185,305,768 downwards.
ACCAAGTATCATCGCATAGCATAATCCTACTCGACGATCCACCCCTCATCGCCCTGTGGGAATGCGATCACCGGGATGTCTCTAGAACTTGTCTGGGTGTGTTTTATTAAGTATCCAATTTTAGTTGTCATAAGGTTGAGGTACAACTCGGGGTCATCCTTTTACCGAGGGACACGGCTATTCGAATAGATAAAATTCCCTGCAGGGGCGCACCACATTTACCTACACGCTCGATCCCTCTGGCCAGACACACTTTCCTAGGTTATGCCCGGCCTCGGAAGATCAACACGTCGCAGCCTTACCTAGGCACAACAGAGAGGTCAACACGCCGGTCTAATTCCTAAGCGTGCAGGGGTTTGGGCCCATCGCCCATTGCACACCTGCACGTTGCGAACGCGGCCGGTGAGCAGACCTTGCAACCTCCATTACAAAGGAAGTTGCGTTATGCGGTCCAACCCGGTGTGTGCCCCTCAGTCGCTGATGTGAAGAAGGCTTCGGCTGATACGACGGTGTCGAGTGCCCATAACTGTTCCCGCATAGTTGGTTAGTGTGTATAGGCCAGTGGCCAGACTCAGATCAAATACCAAGATCTCGTTAAACGTGTTATTTTGAAGTAACCGCGGGTGGCGACCAGGGCCGGGCCCACCTATCTCCTAGGTGGTCACAACCTGCCCTGTCGCTCCACCACAAAGTAGCACTCGGGGGCCGTCGGGAACCCATGTCCACCACTACCTGGATGGAACCACCTGTCCTTTCAGCCCCCATATCTGAATCACTTGTGGGTACTCTACGAGCTTACCCGACTTTAGTCACCATCTGTATAGTATGAATGTATATATATATATATATATATATATATATATATATATATATATATATATATACATGTGATCACCTCCCGAGTGATCACGGCCCGATAGTATAGCATGGCAGACGGACAAGAATGTAGGGCCATTGATGATAAACTAGCATCCTATACTAAGCATTTAGGATTGCAGGTAAAGGTAACAATAGTAGGAGCAAAGACATGCTAGGCAGCAAAATAGGATTAACCGAAAGCAATAACATGCTACACTACTCTAATGCAAGCAGTAGAGAGAAGGAATAGGAGATATCGGGTGATCAAGGGGGGCTTGCCTAGTTGCTCTAGCAAGAAGGAGGGGTCGTCAAAATAGTGGTCGTCCGGGGAAGCAGCGACGTCCGTCTCGTAGTCTACAGAGAGAAGAGGCGGAAGAAACAATAAATATAATGCAAACATAAGCATGACGATGCATGACATGACAATGAGTGGTGCTAGGTGTGCCCTAGCGCAGTAGTAGGTGATACCGGGGAAAACATCTGGTAAAGTATTCCCGGGGTTTCGCATTTTCGGACAGATGAACCGGAGTCGAAATGTTGCATGTTTGCTATGCTAGGGACGTTTGCCTAACAAAGTGTACCATGTATTCAAATTCGTCTCGTCGTTCTGAGCAACTTTCATGTACAAAGTATATTCATCCGAACTACGTATTATTTTATATTAATTTTCAAAGTTTTAATCAATTTCTAAATTATAATTATCAAATTAATTCGAAAATGGCATTACTGCACCAGCATGACGTCAGCATGACATCAGCAGTCAACAGAGGTGCTGACTAGGTCAAACTGACATGTGGGGTCTGCATGTCATTGATTGATTAACTAACTAAAAGTTAATTTGGTTAATTAGTCACAATTATTTAAGTTAATTAATTAGTTAATTAATTAAATTTGTATTTAAATTTTTATTTATTTTATTTTTTTAAATCCTTTTCTTTATGAAAACGTTCAGGAGTGTGGGCCCCGACTGTTTGTGGCCCATAGGTCGTATTGGGTCGGGCGCACCGGGCATCAGGCATTGCACGATCGGCGGAGGCGTGCAGGGCTGGCCCCTCACGCGGCCAGTGGACACGTGGCCAGGGTTCAAGCGGCGCAGCGAGGTCAGCCAGGGCGGGACCGACGGCAGGGGGGCGGCGGCGAGCAGCGATGGAGGCAGGTGATGACCCACAAGTGTAGGGGATCTATCGTAGTCCTTTCGATAAGTAAGAGTGTCGAACCCAACAAGGAGTAGAAAGAAATGATAAGCAGTTTTCAGTAAGGTTTTCTCTGCAAGCACTGAAATTGTAGGTAATAGATAGTTTTGTGATAAGATAAATAGTAATGAGCAACAAGTAAATAAAGTAAATAAAGTGCAGCAAGGTGGTCCAATCCTTTATGTATCAAAGGATAAGCCTAGACAATTTCTAATAATAATGAAGGAGCTCCCGAGGACACATTGGGAATTATCGTCAAGCTAGTTTTCATCACATTCATATGATTCGCGTTCGGTACTTTGATAATTTGATATGTGGGTGGACTGGAACTTGGGTACTTCCCTAACTTGGACAAGCATCCCACTTATGATTAACCCCTATTGCAAGCATCCGCAACTACAAAAGAAGTATTAAGGTAAACCTAACCATAGCATTAGACATATGGATCCATAACAGCCCCTAACGAAGCAACGCATAAACTAGGGTTTAAGCTTCTGTCACTCTAGCAACCCATCATCTACTTATTACTTCCCCATGCCTTCCTCTAGGCGCAAATAATGGTGAAGTGTCATGTAGTTGACGTTCGCATAACACCACTAGAGGAAAAAAACAACATACATCTCATCAAAATATCGAACGAATACCAAATTCACATGACTACTAATAGCAAGACTTCACCCATGTCCTCGGGAACAAACGTAACTACTCACAAAGCATATTCATGTTCATAATCAGAGGAGTAATAATATGCATAAAGGATCTGAACATATGATCTTCCACCAAGTAAACCAATTAGCATCAACTACAAGGAGTAATCAACACTACTAGCAGCCCACGGGTACCAATTTGTGGTTTTGATACAAGATTGGATACAAGAGATGAACTAGGGTTTTGAGAGGAGATGGTGCTGGTGAAGATGTTGATGGAGATTGACCCCCTCCCGATGAGAGGATCGTTGATGATGACGTTGGTGATGATTTCCCCCTCCCGGAGGGAAGTGTCCCCGGCAGAACAGATCCGCCAGAGCCCTAGATTGATTCCGCCAAGGTTCCGCCTCGTGGCGGCGGAGTTTCGTCCCGTAAGCTTTCCCATGGGTTTTTCTAGGGTAAAAGTGATGATATAGCAGAAGATGGACGCTGGAGGCCCACCAGGGGGGCAGGAGATAGGGGGCGCGCCCCCTGTCTCCTGGACAGGGTGTGGGCCCCCTGGCCTATTTCTTTCACTCAGAAATTCTTATTAATTCCAAAAGGTTGTTTCGTGGAGTTTCAGGACTTTTGGAGCTGTGTAGAATATGTTTCCAATGTTTTCTCCTTTTCCAGCCAGAATTCCAGCTGCCGGCATTCCCCCTCTTCATGGTAAACCTTGTAAAATAAGAGAGAATAGCCATAAGTATTGAGATATAATGTGTAGTAACAGCCCATAATGCAATAAATATTGATATAAAAGCATGATACAAAATGGACGTATCAACTCCCCCAAGCTTAGACCTCGCTTGTCCTCAAGCGGAAGCCGAAATCGAAAAATATGTCCACATGTTTAGAGATAGAGGTGTCTATAAAAATAAAATACGGACATGAGGGCATCATGATCATTCTAATAACAGCAACATATTATAGATTGTGTCATATGATTTCCTATGCTCAAGTAACAAGCAATTCACAATGTCAAGTATGGTTCAAAAATTTCATTGGGAACTAACAAACTATAATCTCAGTCATTGAAGCAATTGCAATTTATCGTAACATCAGAAAGAGTCAATAAAAGAGCTTTTCATCAAGCTCACATACTCAACTATCTCGTAGTCTTCTACAATTTCCAACACTCACGCAATACTTGTGGTTATAGAGTTTCAGCCGGACACTGAGAAAGATAGGGACTTATTGTGTTGCCTCCCAATGTATTCACCTTTAGGTGATGTCAACAATAATAGCCCATGCTAACTTACATCCAATTGGATATATATATCATGATCTTTCAAACACGAGGAGCTTGCCAAAGGATAAAATGAAAAAGGGAAAGGTGAGGATCACCTTGACTCAAGCATAAAGTAAAAACATAAAGTAAAAGATAGGCCCTTCGCAGAGGGAAGCGGAGGTTGTCATGCGGGTTTAGGGTTGATGCATAAAATCTTAATGCAAAAGAATGTCACTTTATATTTCCCCTTGTATGTGGACCTTTATTATGCAGTCCGTCGCTTTTATTACTTCCACAACAAGTTGATACAAAGCTTATTTTCTCCGCACTAATAAGTCATACATAATTAGAGAGCAATTTTTATTGCTTGCACCGATGACAACTTACTTGAAGGATCTTACTCAATCCATAGGTAGGTATGGTGGACTCTCATGGCAAAACTGGGTTTAAGGGTAATTGGAAGCACAAGTAGTATCTCTACTTGGTGTAAGGAATTTGGCTAGCATGAGGCGGAAAGGCAAGCTCAACATGTTTGGAAGGTCAATGACAATATACTTTAACTGAGATGTCGGAAAACATAAACCATTACGTTGTCTTCCTTGTCCAACATCAACTCTTTTAGCATGTCATACTTAATGAGTGCTTCACAATCATAAAAGATGTCCAAGATAATATATTTATATGCGAACCCCTCTTTCCTTATCACTCCCTATTAATTGCAACGATGACCAAGGCTATGTTTATCAACTCCCAACAATTTTATGCCTCATAATTTCTATGTGTGAAGTTATCACTATCCATAAGATCAATATGAACTCTTTCATTCTTTCTACTTTCTCAAGATCATAGCACATAGCAAAGCCCTTGACTCAACACTAATCTTTATTATAAATAGCTAACAGACTCGATTACATAAAGAGATCACAAAGCAAAACTCAAACTACTTGATATCAAAACTTCTAGATCAAGATACTACTAAAAGGATCGAACTAAATAAAGCGGTAAAGATAGGAGTGTGATGGTGATACGATACCGGGGCACCTCCCCCAAGCTTGGCAATTGCCACGGGGGGTGCCCATACCCAAGTGATTATTTCCTCGGGGGTGATGGAGGTGGTGATGATGACGGTGGAGTTGTTGCCTTTTTCTTCTCTAGCTTGCGTCTGAGGCTAAAATTTTCCTCCCTCAGATCCTCATTCTCGAGCTCAAGTTTCATTATCTTTTTCCATAGTGCTGCCTTCTTGTCCTGCAAAAAACATGGTGGGATAGATTGGACCTTAGGGAGGCTTAACTTCTTGAACTCCACATGCATATCACCAGGTTGAGGTAGTGGATCGTCCTCTTCATCAGAGCTTGTCTCCTCCTTCCCCTTTGGATCATAGTCTTCTTCTTCCTTCGTGGTCCAGCCATAATTTTGCACATCCCCATATATTTTTGGGTTTGCGATATAATCAGCCATGTATCTCTCCCCCTCCGAATATTGGGACGACATATTGTTCCAAATCTGCAACAGGAATAGCTCGAAACGAAAATAGAGGATATTTGCGTGATACGGTGGTCAAAACCTTCGGGAGTATATATAATGAATTTTTATCGACAAAAATACGTAACGTGCAAGAAAATGGAGTCCGGGAGGCACATGAGGTGCCCATGAGACAGGGGGCGCGCCCTACAGGGGGGTGTCGGTGTCAAAACCGGCGGATCTCGGGTAGGGGGTCCCGAATTGTGCGTCTAAGGCGGATGGTAACAGGAGACAAGGGACACAATGTTTACCCAGGTTCGGGCCCTCTCTATGGAGGTAATATTCTACTTCCTGCTTGATTGATCTTGATGATATGAGTATTACAAGAGTTGATCTACCACGAGATTGTAGAGGCTAAACCCTAGAAGCTAGCCTATGGTATGATTGTTATATCTCTCTATCGACTAGCCTGGCCTCGGTTTATATAATGCACCAGAGGCCTAGGATAACAAGAGTCCTAGCCGAATACGCCGGTGGGGAGGAGTCCTTGTTTTGATCGCCAAGTCTTGTGGAATCTTCCTTGTATGCGGCAGCTGACCGGACTGGCCCATGAGTATACGGCCATGGGGGTCCTCGGCCCAATCTAACAGATCGGGAGATGACATGGTGAGTACCCCCTAGTCCAGGACACCGTCAGTAGCCTCCTGAATTGGTCTTCAAGTTTAGGGACGCTCCTCGATTCTTCCGAACCGTTCTTCATCTTCAGTCATCGGTCTTGAAAACTGGTTCAACAAATCTTCTCATCTTCAATCTTGAGGATCGCCGAAATGCATTTGACGAGTTTACACGTCGGGTATCCGAGGAGCCCCTTTAAGTTTCTGGCCTTTATCAATGCCTTGTTATGTTTATGCCACACCTCGGGTTTGAAGTTGTTCCCGGGCGGCAAAGTCCTCTTGCGTCCGAGCTCCAACATCGGACTGCATTCGAGGTATCTTTTGCAGCCAAGCACCAATGCCGGACTGCTTCCCAGCTCTAACGCCAGACTATGTATCCAAGCTCCAACACCGGACTGTATCTGAGGTGTCGTAAATCACCTTGGTTCAAAGAAGGTTGAAGGAGTTTAGCCGAGCTTAATGCCGGAAATGCCCTCTATGGAGCCAGCCACTAGCACCCGAGCTTTATGTCGGACTGCTTCCGAGGTGGTGCACCACCCCGAATGTGGGCTGATTTTTGTCAATATTTTTGATTGGTGCAATTTATTCTCTACCGAGATACATAGCCAGTAGCCCTCAAGGTGGGTATCGGTCTAAAACCCGAGATGCCCATGAAGGATGACATAAGACCGCTGATCCCCGTAGCTGCTCAGACTCACGTTGATTTGCAAAATCGGTCTGAGGATCAAGTCCTAGCTCGGCAGAATACTTCGGGACACGAAAAGCGGCGTGCTCAGTCCTCAAGACTCAGGTTGGGTGCGGCCGAACAACTTGAGGATCAAAATCTCCTCGGAGACTATATTACACTTAAAATTTTCTGCATTGGACAGGCAATGCAGTAGCCCCCGAGACACTGGTCGGGTGGCAACACCAGATCAAGGAATCGATGTGCCCCTTTAATATTTGTAAATAATAAGCCCGAAGCCCAGTAGCCCCCGAGCCTTAATGCAGGCACGGGTGGCCGAATTAAGGATTGATATCCATAGTAAAATCACAAATTATGTGTAATGACTCTATGTATCCAAGTACTTTACGTCATTAACGCTCAGATCCGCATTGTACAAAACTTTGTTGACCGACCATCAGCTTCCACCTCCTCGGCCAATAGCCGAGGAGTGTTTGTCCTACTTTATAAAGCCTTTATGAGGGCAAAGATTTACAACAAACAAGGCAATCTGGCCATACAGTTTTATAAACAAAGGTACGCAGAGAGATATGTTATATTACTGTTTAACAGAAGAAATGTCTTCCAAAGAAAATAGTCCCGCTATCGGTTCCTTTCTTTGGGTTGTCATGCTAAGCATGATCATGAAACCTCAGCTCCAATGTAAGAGCAAAATATCGAGGATTTAGTTTGGGAGGCCAGTTAATAGCCCCCGGTAGTGTTCGGCGACAGTCGAGGTCAAGCCGTAAACACTTCGGCCATTGTTATGAATGGCCCGTCGTTTAACACCGTCATCGGATCGCTGACCAGTTTACGCTTATTGTGACAGTCAGTTTTCGGCTTTCTCCACTGAGGTGCTTAACCATGTGAGCTGGAAGCACAATCGCAGTGGTTCTCCCTTTGCACACCTAGCCGAACAAAGCGGAACGTAGGAGGCAAGCGCAGGAGCCGGGCAACCCAACTATTGACCGAAGACACAATTCGAAACCGATGCATATATAGCAATATCCGAGAATGTTTTTGCCGAATCTCTAAAGGTGTCCGGCGTTGCACTGCGAGACTTGTGCTGAAAACACACAAATAGTTTAAAAAGTGCCATAAGCTTGGAAAACCAAAAAACGTCAGTAAAAACTTGACGTCCGAACAAGATCAAGTGTTCGGTGCCAATCCGAAAATTGGCCTTAGCAAAAGAAGTGCTTCTGTCGTGCTTTAACATGATACATCCTATCTCAAGACTTCAAGCGGGTCAGCCTACGGCTTCAACCTCCTATCCCGAGGGCGGAGTACTTCTCATTAGGCCAGTTTAGCAAACTAAACTCTAGCGGCTTTGAGAGAGAAATTAGGCTCCCCGGCTAGTGACCACACGCTCGTGTCGAAAAAAGGAGTGATAGATAATAATAATAAAAAACTTTGCAACGACTAAGAAGAAGAACACTTATCATAAAACGGCTCATATAAATTTAAGAGCCCCCAAGTGACTTGGGTAAAAGAATGATTGCATGTACCGAAGTACTTATATCATATCTATGTTCAACCGAACTTTAAACGCGTCTTAACCGACCGTCGGCTTCTCCCTCTTCGGTCAAGGACCGAAAAGTGTTATGTACTCCATCTGTCGAGAATATCGACGGTGTTTCCAATAACCAGGCAATCAGGCCATAAGGCTGTAACAGACAAAGCGCGCTCAGGGAACTTATGCTATATTACTGCGAAGTGTAAGAAGCATCTTCGAAGAAAATAGTACCCCCACCGATACCTTTCTTCGGTGCTCATTGTTATTATGAGACTTGTGCAATAGATTTTTTGTACTCATGAGTTCCGTTGTGTGCCGACCATCATTGAAAACTATAAGAGCGCTAGCTTTCGGCTTCACCCAGTGTGAGGTCCGGCTCGGATGACCCGATCGTGACAATCGCAGAGGTGCTCCCTTTACTCCCTAGCCGAACAATCGGGAACGTAGGGGTAAACACAGGAGCGAGGCAACCCAGCTTGCAAATCGCTTAAGTCAATATGGTGCATATTGTGGCGTAATACACGAACAAGGAACGAAGCCGTACAAGTATAATCATATGGAAGAGGAAAAGCTTCATGAAGGAAGCCCCCAAATGAATTGGGTATTTGAATTTATGCGTCACAAACAAAGTTTGGACAAGAAATTTTTTACAAGCAACATTTCCAAAAAAGTATGATGCTTGGTCGAACCGAACACAAGTTAGAAATTAAAGCTTTGAGCATGAAAGCGACTTAGCTGGTTAATGTGTTCGGTATTGATGACGCGGTCCGAGCTTGATACGGGACAAGGTTCCATCCCCCAAGCCGGTCCCGAGGTGGCGGAGCGGAGAGCTCGACACGCCGAAGTGGTGACATAGCACGGTCAATGCAGACCGGCAGAGTGACGCCGAAGTCCCCGGATCATTTTCCTGTGCACAAAAAATGGTGCAAACCGGAGATAATAGTAATAATGATAATTAAAAAAATCGTTGCATAATAAATAATTTATGCAAAGTGAGTAATAAAAGAAATATGGCCCGGCGCCGAAGTCAATGTCGATGCAGGGCGTCGGCGTGATGCGGTAAAGGCGTGACAAAGCCTGAATTCACAGGTCGGTCCGAGCTCCGGATGCGGCGTTCCCGGACTATGTACGGAAACTGACCGAACCACCATGCGACTGTCGTTAATGCGGCCACCATTTGATAGACCTGTGTACATATGATGGACAAACCAGAGTAATAATTCCTTGGGAAAAATGAACCCAAACAAGCAAAAAATACTGGGATTAATAGCACCTGGTTTATTTGTTGTAGCAATCCGAAGGAAGGTGATTCCCAAAATTGGGACTCGATCCGCGCACCCATTGCCTGATGGGCGATAAAATGACGGCATGGCAATGCTGGCAAAGGTTGGCTCGCCGAGGCAAAGCCCTCGGTCCAGCTAACGTGACGGAGCTGGTCGGCTAGCGACGCCGAAGTGTCCGGAGTAGGTTGATGAAGAGATGGCGAAGCCCCCGGTCCAGCCGAGATGTCGAAGTAGGTCGGCGTGATGGACACCAGCTTGAAGAAGCAATAGTGCAGCCCTACCGATGCAGGTCGTGACGTGGTCGATGCCGGCTTGATGAAGCGACTGTGCGGCGATGCTGGTATGCCCGCTCCATGTAATCCGTGGGGCGGCGATGTTGGTGATGATTTATCCTTCACGATGCCGGACTCTTGTTCGACTTGCTGAGATGATGATCCGAAGAAGTTGAGCTCGGCTCAACAAAGTGACAACGTGCCTAGCGCAGGTCGGCAGTCGTGGAGCAATATTGCCGGACTGGTTTGACACCAGCATGATGTTGAAGATCATGTTCAAAAGATTTTAAAGTTAGTGGGATGTGTTCGGTGAACAAAACACAATACCCCATACAAAACTTCCTTCAAAAAGGATGTCCGAAATCCCGTTCGTAAAAAGGACGAACTCGGGTCGGATTTGTTTTCGCGCAGAAAACAGATCCAAAAAGTGATGCACTAATCGGAAGGTTCCCGGAGTTTGGACGGTCGGATCGAGCTGAAATTTTGAGGGGTGGTAGATATAGGAATTCCGCAGTCGATCAACGGTTGGATCTTCCAAAGGAGGTCCGAGATAGAATCTGGAAACCACGCCCTAAACTCGTCTAGATTGTTGTCCAGATTTAACAGGGCTCCGGTATATCGTAGATTGTCGGAGACTCCTGCATTGGAACTCGATGAAATTTAGCGTGGCTGTTGTAGACGTAATTCCGCACTATTCCACCGAAGCAATCGTCAAACCGACGCTCGAGGAAGCGGTGACGTCGGATACAAGTTTGCTGTCCAGAAAAACAGCACGGTTGCCCAAGGGCAATGTTGACCTTGAGCCCCCGGGCTCCTTGGATGATTCCTCCATGATCTTGATAGAGATCGGAGCTAATGTTGATGAAGGCCCTCATCCGAATATGACGATCGGAGGTAGGGCGTAGTCCTCGGTCGAACCAAGGTGACCAGTCGAGCTGGTGACGAAGATGCCGAAGTCGCAGTTGATCTGCAGGCGAGCCATCGACCTTTTGCCGAACACACAGCGGAACTCTCAATGAAAGCACCAATGTAGGTGTCAAAACCGGCGGATCTTGGGTAGGGGGTCCCGAACTGTGCGTCTAAGGCGGATGGTAACAGGAGACAAGGGACACGATGTTTGCCCAGGTTCGGGCCCTCTCTATGGAGGTAACACCCTACTTCCTGCTTGATTGATCTTGATTATATGAGTATTACAAGAGTTGATCTACCATGAGATCGTAGAGGCTAAACCCTAGAAGCTAGCCTATGGTATGATTGTTATATCTCTCTATCGACTAGTCTGGCCTCGGTTTATATAATGCACCAGAGGCCTAGGATAACAAGAGTCCTAGCCGAATACACCGGTGGGGGAGGAGTCCTTGTCTTGATCACCAAGTCTTGCGGAATCTTCCTTGTATGCGGCAGCTGACCGGACTGGCCCATGAGTATACGGCCATGGGGGTCCTCGGCCCAATCTAACAGATCAGGAGATGACGTGGTGAGTACCCCCTAGTCCAGGACACCGTCAGGGGGCGCCCTCCACTCTCGTGGGAGCCTCGTGTCCCTTTCGGACTACTTCTTTCTTCCTAAAATTCTTAAATATTCCAAAACTGATAAAAATTGTCATTGGAGTTGTTTTGGAGTCGGTTTACTTACCGTACCACATACCTATGCCTTTTCGAAGTCTGGAACGTTCTGGAAAGTGTCCCTTATGTATTCCTCAGGGGTTACGGTTTCAATAATATTAGTTTCAACATTGATAGGATTACCTGAAGTATAGTGTTTAATTCTTTGACCATTTACCACCCTCGGATTTGTGCCTTCGAAGTTGTTGATTTTTATGGCACCAGAACGATAGACCTCCTCGATAACATAGGGACCTTCCCATTTTGAGAGAAGTTTTCCTGAAAAAATCTTAAACGAGAGTTGAATAATAACACATAATCTCCTACGTTAAACTCACGCTTTTGTATCCTCTTATCATGCCAGCGTTTGACTTTTTCTTTGAAAAGCTTGGCATTCTTATAGGCTTGGGTTCTCCATTCATCAAGTGAGCTAATATCAAATAACCTCTTCTCACCGGCAAGCTTGAAGTCATAATTGAGCTCTTTAATAGCCCAATATGCTTTATGTTCAAGTTCAAGGGGTAAATGACACGCTTTTCCATAAACCATCTTATAATGAGACATACCCATAGGATTTTTGTATGCAGTTCTATAGGCCCATAATGCATCATCAAGTTTTTTGGACCAATTCTTTCTAGATCTATTCACAGTATTTTGCAAAATTAATTTGAGCTCTCTATTGCTCAACTCTACTTGATCACTAGACTGCGGATGATAAGGAGATGCTATTCTATGATTGACATCATACTTAGCAAGCATCTTACGGAAAGCACCATGAATGAAATGTGAACCACCATCAGTCATAAGAGATCTAGGGGCTCCAAACCTCGGAAAAATAACTTCTTTAAGCATTTTAATAGAAGTGTTATGATCAGCACTACTAGTTGGAATAGCTTCTACCCACTTAGTAACATAATCAACAGCAACTAAAATATGTGTATAACCATTAGAGGCAGGAAAAGGTCCCATATAATCGAAGCCCCAAACATTAAAGGGTTCAATAACAAGAGAATAATTCATAGGCATTTCTTGACGTCTACTAATGTTACCTATTCTTTGACATTCATCACAAGATAAGACAAATTTACGAGCATCTTTGAAGAGAGTAGGCCAATAAAAACCAGATTGTAGTACCTTGTGTGCAGTTCTATCTCCATCGTGGTATCCTCCATAAGATTCAGAGTGACACTTATGTAGAATCTGTTCCTGTTCATGCTCAGGCACACAACGTCTAATAACACCATCTACTCCTTCTTTATAAAGGTGTGGATCATCCTAGAAGTAATGTCTTAAATCATAAAAGAACTTTTTCTTTTGCTGGTATGTGAAAATAGGCGGTAAATATTTAGCAACAATGTAATTAGCATAATCAGCATACCAAGGAGCAGTACGAGAAACATTGACGACCGCTAATTGTTCATCAGGAAAGCTATCATTAATAGGAAGTGGGTCATCAAGAACATTCTCTAACCTAGACAAGTTATCTGCAATGGGGTTTTCAGCTCCTTTTCTATCAATAATATGCAAGTCAAATTCTTGGAGCAAGAGAACCCATCTAATGAGTCTAGGCTTAGTATCTTTCTTTTCCATAAGATATTTAATAGTAGCATGACCAGTGTGAATAGTAATTTTGTAATCAACAATATAAGGTCTGAACTTATCACATGCAAACACAACTGCTAAGAACTCTTTTTCAGTAGTAGCATAATTTCTCTGGGCAGTATCAAGAGTCTTACTAGCATACTGGATAACATTCAATTTCTTATCAACTCTTTGCCCTAAAACAGCACCTACAACATAATCACTAGCATCGCACATAATTTCAAAAGGTAAATTCCAATCAGGTGGCTGAATAATAGGTGCAGTAATCAAAGCTTTCTTAAGCACTTCAAACGCTTCTACACAATCATCATCAAAGACAAAAGGAATATCTTTTTGCAATAAATTAGTCAGAGGCCTAAAGATTTTAGAAAAGTCCTTAATGAACCTCCTATAAAAACCGGCATGACCAAGGTAACTTCTTATACCTTTTATGTCCTTGGGACATGGCATCTTTTTAATAGCATCAACTTTGACTTTATCAACTTCAATACCTCTGTCGGAGATCTTGTGCCCCAAGACAATGCCTTCATTAACCATAAAGTGACACTTTTCCCAATTCAGGACGAGACTAGTGTCTTCGCATCTCTGCAAAACTCGACAAGGTTGCTCAAACAATCATCAAAAGAGGATCCATAGACGGAGAAATCATCCATGAATACCTCACAAATCTTTTCACAAAAATCATAGAATATAGCCATCATGCATCTTTGAAAGGTAGCAGGTGCATTACATAAACCAAAACGCATACGTCTATAAGCAAAAGTACCAAAAGGGAAAGTAAAAGTAGTTTTAGATTGATCCTTCGCTGACACAGGTATCTGAGAGAAACCAGAATAACCATCTAGAAAGCAAAAATGTGTGTGTTTGGATAGCCTTTCTAGCATTTGATCAATAAAAGGTAAAGGGTAATGATCTTTCTTGGTAGCTTTATTTAACTTATGGAAATCAATTACCATCCTATAACCTGTAATAATTCTTTGCAGGATCAATTCATCTTTATCATTAGGAACGACGGTAATACCTCCCTTTTTAGGGACACAATGGACAGGGCTTACCCATTCACTATCAGCAACGGGATAAATAATACCTGCCTCAAGGAGCTTTAGTATCTCCTTTCTTACCACTTCCTTCATCTTGGGATTTAATCGTCTTTGAGGATCTCTAACTGGTTTGGCATCTTTCTCCACTGAAATCTTGTGTTGACATAATGTGGGACTAATGCCCTTAAGATCATCCAGAGTATATCCAATAGCTGCTTGGTGCTTCTTCAGAGTTTTCAATAATCTTTCTCCTTCTTTCTCTGAAAGGTTAGCACTAATAATAACATGATATATTTCTTTTCCATCAAGATAAGCATACTTAAGATTATCAGGTAAAGGTTTGAGTTCAAACATGGGATCACCCTTGGGTGGAGGGGGATCCCCAAGAATTTCAACGGGAAGGTTATGTTTCAGCATAGGTTCCTCTTTAAGGAACACTTCATCTATTTCTTCCCTTTCCTTCATAAACATATCATTTTCATGGTCTAGCAAATATTTTTCTAACGGATCAGTTGGAGGAACAGCAATGGAAGCAAGACCAATAATCTCATCCTTGCTAGGTGGTTCCCTTTCACGAGGTTGTCTACTAAACTTAGCGAAATTAAACTCATGAGACATACCATCTATGCCAACAGTGACAATATTCTTTTCACAATTAATCTTATCACTAGCAGTATTCAAGAAGGGTCTACCAAAAATAATGGGACAAAAATCATCTTGTGGGGAACCAAGAACAAGGAAATCAGCAGGGTATTTAACCTGTCCACACAAAACTTCAACATCTCTAACAATCCCAATAGGTTTAATGGTATCCCTATTAGCAAGCTTAATAGTAACATCAATGTCTTCTAATTCAACGGGTGCAATGTCGTGCATAATTTCTTTATAAAGATCATAAGATTGCACTAGCACTAGCACCCATATCACATAAGCCATGATAACAATGATCTCCTATTTTAACAGAAATAACAGGCATGCCTACGACAGGTCTACGTGTCTTAGTATCAGGTCTAGCAATATTAGCAGTCTCGCCCAAGAAAGAAATAACATGCCCATCTAAGTCCCCATCCAAGAGATCTTTAACCATAGCAATACTAGGTTCAACATTAATTTGCTCAGGAGGCGTATAAGTCCTAGTATTACTCTTACGAACAACAGTCGATGCTTTAGCATGATCCTTTATCCTAACAGGAAAAGGAGGTTTTTCAACATAAGTAGTAGGAACAATAGGATCACTATAGGTAATAGTCTTGTCTTCGACTATAATAGGTGCAACTACTTTCACTTTAATAGGAGGATTATATTTAAACCACTTCTCTTTAGGGAGATCAACATGAGTAGCAAAAGATTCACAAAAAGTAGCTACTATCTTAGAGTCAAGTCCATACTTAGCGCTAAATCCACAAAAAGCATCGGTATCCATAAAAGATTTAACACAGCCAAACTTAGGTGTCATACCTGACTCCTTACCATTGTCGGAACCCCAATCTTCAGAGTTGCATTTAATTATTTCCAATAAGTCACATTTGAAATCAATAGTCTTCAGCATATAAGAACCACCATAGGAAGTATCGAGCAAGTCGCGATTATCAAGAGAAAGCCGAGCATAAAAATTCTGAATAATCATTTCCCGAGAGAGCTCATGATTGGGGCATGAATATAACATTGACTTAAGCCTCCCCCAAGCTTGAGTGATGCTTTCTCCTTCGCGAGGCCAGAAATTATATATGTAATTACGATCACGATGAACAAGATGCATAGGATAGAACTTCTGGTGAAATTCCAACTTCAATCGCTTATAATTCCAAGATCTCGTATTATCACATAGCCTATACCATGTCAATGCATCTCCCTTCAAAGATAAAGGGAAGACCTTCCTTTTGACAACATCATCGGGAATACCTGCAAGCTTAAATAATCCACAAACTTCATCCACAAAGATAAGGTGTAAATCGGGATGCAATGTTCCATCTCCTGCAAATGGATTAGCTAGCAGTTTCTCTATCATACCCGAAGGAATCTCAAAGTAAATATTTTCATAAAGTTCAGTAGGTTGAGGAGCAACTCTTTGCTCTTCTGGTTGGGGTGAAGATACCCCAAACAAGCCCCTCAAAGGATTAGTTTCCATAGTGACAAGTAACAGAAAATTTCAGCACACTATATAAATGTTTCCTTACCAAGTTCCACTCACCAAAAGCGCTACACTCCCCGGCAACGGCGCCAGAAAAGAGTCTTGATGACCCACAAGTGTAGGGGATCTATCGTAGTCCTTTCGATAAGTAAGAGTGTCGAACCCAATGAGGAGCAGAAGGAAATGATAAGCGGTTTTCAGTAAGGTTTTCTCTGCAAGCACTGAAATTGTAGGTAATAGATAGTTTTGTGATAAGATAAATAGTAACGAGCAACAAGTAAATAAAGTAAATAAAGTGCAGCAAGGTGGCCCAATCCTTTATGTAGCAAAGGATAAGCCTGGACAATTTCTAATAATAATGAAGGAGCTCCCGAGGACACATTGGGAATTATCGTCAAGCTAGTTTTCATCACGTTCATATGATTCGCGTTTGGTACTTTGATAATTTGATATATGGGTGGACCGGAACTTGGGTACTGCCCTAACTTGGACAAGCATCCCACTTATGATTAACCCCTATTGCAAGCATCCGCAACTACAAAAGAAGTATTAAGGTAAACCTAACCACAGCATTAGACATATGGATCCATAACAGCCCCTAACGAAGCAACGCATAAACTAGGGTTTAAGCTTCTGTCACTCTAGCAACCCATCATCTACTTATTACTTCCCCATGCCTTCCTCTAGGCCCAAATAATGGTGAAGTGTCATGTAGTCGACGTTCACATAACACCACTAGAGGAAAAGACAACATACATCTCATCAAAATATCGAACGAATACCAAATTCACATGACTACTAATAGCAAGACTTCACCCATGTCCTCAGGAACAAACGTAACTACTCACAAAGCATATTCATGTTCATAATCAGAGGAGTAATAATATGCATAAAGGATCTAAACATATGATCTTCCACCAAGTAAACCAATTAGCATCAACTACAAGGAGTAATCAACACTACTAGCAACCCACAGGTACCAATTTGTGGTTTTGATACAAGATTGGATACAAGAGATGAACTAGGGTTTTGAGAGGAGATGGTGCTGGTGAAGATGTTGATGGAGATTGACCCCCTCCCGATGAGAGGATCGTTGTGATGACGTTGGTGATGATTTCCCCCTCCCAGAGGGAAGTGTCCCCGGCAAAACAGCTCCGCCAGAGCCCTAGATTGATTCCGCCAAGGTTCCGCCTCGTGGCGATGGAGTTTCGTCCCGTAAGCTTGCCCACGATTTTTTCCAGGGTAAAAGTGATGATATAGCAGAAGATGGACGCCAGAGGCCCACCAGGGGGCCCAGGAGATAGGGGCGCGCCCTATAGGGGGGGGGCGTCCCCTGTCTCCTGGACAGGGTGTGGGCCTCCTGGCCTATTTCTTTCGCTCAGAAATTCTTATTAATTCCAAAAAGTTGTTTCGTGGAGTTTCAGGACTTTTGGAGCTGTGCAGAATAGGTTTCCAATGTTTGCTCCTTTTCCAGCCAGAATTCCAGCTGCTGACATTCCCCCTCTTCATGGTAAACCTTGTAAATTAAGAGAGAATGATGCAAAATATTGATATAAAAGCATTGAGATATAATGTGTAGTAACAGCCCATAATGCAATAAATATTGATATAAAAGCATGATGCAAAATGGACGTATCAGCAGGGTTGTGGCTGGGTGAGCGTAGGCGGGCGGCGGGGCAAGCAGAGGCGGCAGGAATTGCGGGTGCGCGTGCGCACGGTGGTTGCGGTGGCCGCAGCGACAGCGGGGGCTCACACTGGGGCCGATGGGGAGGCTCGGTGCCCAGGGCGCAATAGCAGCAGTGCAGCGATGGAGCAGGGGAGGCGGGCCAAGCAGGGCCAAGCAGAGCAGCGGGTGCGGGCTTGGTCGCGGCCGGAGGTGAAGCAGAGCGGGGGAAGCAGGGTCGGGCCGGCGCGAGCGGGCGTAGCCATGGTTAGCGCTGGGAGGCTTGGTGGCTGCGATGGAGAGGCGATGCACGGGCGTGCATGAGGCTACATGAGCGCGTGCATGGACACGGGGCGGCAACAGCGATTGCAGGCAGCTCATGCAGCAAGGGGAGGTGGGCATGCGACGCGTGAGGGGTGGAGGCGAAGTGGGCGGCTGCGGGTGTGCGCCCCGGGAGGGCGGTGAGCGCGAGCAGGGCAGAGCAACGGTGGTTCAGTGGCGCGGACGAGTGCACGGGCGAGGTGATGCACGCGAGAGAGAGAAGGAGAGGGGGAGCTCACGGGGGAGCCATAGGGGACTGGGCAGTGGGGCGTGGCGAGGACGATGGGGACAATGTCGACGACGGAGAGGAGGAGATCCGGTGAGGAGGACTCAAGGAGGGGGTCGGCAACGCGGCTCCGGGCGGCGGGGATCGGCAACGGGGCGCATGGCGAGCAGTGAGCAGCTCGTTCCCCCGATCCCGATCTGGATCGGGGAGGGGAAGAGAGACGTGGGGGGAGGAGTGGGGGTGTGTGGTTGTGGGCTAGGGTTTCGGGGGCGTGGGTGGATAAGGGAGTGAGGAGGAGTGGGTGGCCGGTTGGGCCAGGTGGGCCGGCCGGCCGGCCTGGTGGCATGCTGGGCCGTGGCCTAGTGGGAGGGGTCCCTTTTTCTGTTTTCATTTAGTCTTTTTCTTTTTATTTATTTCCTTTTCTATTTTAATTCATTTTAAAGTATTTAGGCATTTTATGAAAGCATGGTTCCTTGACCATAAATACCTAGGCATTTATTGGCACCCTCTGAACATTTTAGTTTTAATATTTTGAAAACTTTTATTGTTTGTCAAAAATTCAAGTTTGAATTTAGTTTTGATCTAACGCGAGGTTAGCAACAGTAACAGAGGTGACATGGCATCATTAGCGTAGGTTTATAGCATAATTATCCGGGCATTACAGGTTCGCAAAAGTAATATTAAAACACCTAAACCCTCTAAACAAATCAAAGTAGAACCAAGTGTTTCTATGGTTAAAGATCTCTTGGTATCAAATACCGATGGGCATGTTATTTATTTCTGTAATGAAGCTGCTAGAATTGCCAAACCTGATGAAAAAGATAAACATAGACCTGTTGGCACCCTGTTGTCTCAGTTAAAATAGGAGATCATTGCTATCATGGTTTATGTGACTTAGGTGCTAATGTGAGTGCTATTCCTTTTACCTTATACCAAGAAATTATGAATGACATAGCACCCGCTGAAATAGAAGACATAAATGTCACTATTAAACTTGCAAACAGAGACACCATAACACCACTTGGGATTGTTAGAGATGTTGAAGTATTGTGTGGGAAAACGAAATACCCTGCTGATTTTCTAGTTCTCGATTCTCCACAATATGATTTTTGTCCCATAATTTTTGGTAGACCTTTCTTGAACGCTGCCAATGCTACGATAGATTACTATAAAGAAATTGTAAGTGTTAGTTTTGGTATTGAGTCTCATGAGTTTAATTTCTCTAAGTTTCGTAGATAACCTCATGATAAAGAATCACCTATTAAAGATGAAATAATTAGTCTCGCTTCTATTACCGTACCTCCTACTGATCCACTAGAACAATATTTGCTAGACCATGAAAATGATATGCATTTACGTGAAAGAAATGAAATAGATAATGTTTTCTGTGAACAACTACCTCTCCTTAAACACAATTTGCCTATTTAAACTCTAGGAGGACCTCCTCCACCTAAAGGTGATCCTGTATCTGAAGTATGCTTAGCTTGATGAGAAAAAGATATATCATGTAATTATTAGTGCTAAACTTTCAGAATACAAAGAAGAAAGATTATTAAAAATTCATAGGAAGCACCGTGTAGCTATTGGATATACTCTTGATGATCTTCAGGACATTAGTCCCACTCTTTGTCAGCACAAAATTAATATGGAGCCTGATGCTAAACCTGTTGTTGATCATCAACGACGTTTGGATCCTAAAATGAAGGAAGTGGTAAGATTGAAATAATAAAGCTTCTGGAAGCAGGTATAATCTATCCCATAGCTGATAGTAGATGGGTAAGTCATGTTCATTGTGTCCCTAAGAAGGGAGGTATTACTGTTGTTCCTAATGATAAAAATGAACTTATCCCACAAAGAATTGTTACTGGCTATAGAATGGTAATTGATTTTAGAAAATTAAATAAAGCTACTAGAAAAGACCATTACCATTTGCCTTTCATTGATCAAATGCTAGAAAGATTATCTAAGCACACACACACTTTTGTTTTCATGATGGATATTCTGTTTTTTCTCAAATACCTGTTTCACAATCTAGTCAAGAGAAAACCACTTTTACTTGCCCTTTTGGAACTTATGCTTATATACATGTGACTTTTCGTTTATGCAATGCGCATGCTACCTTTAAAAGATGTGTGACTGCTATATTGTCTGATTTTATGAAAAGATTGTTGAGGTTTTCATGGATGATTTTTCCGTTTACGGAACTTCTTTTGATGATTGCTTAAGCGACATTGATCGAGTTTTGCAGAGATGTGAACAAACTAATCTTGTCTTGAATTGGGAGAAGTGCCACTTTATGGTTAATGAAGGCATTGTCTTGGGGCATAAAATTTCTGAATGAGGTATTGAGGTGGATAAAGCTAGAGTTGATGCAATTGTGAAAATGCCATGTCCTAAAGACATTAAAGGTATTCCTAGTTTCCTTGGTCATATTGGTTTGTATAGGAGGACTCTTACTAAGGATGTTCCATTTGTTTTTGATGATGATTGTGTAGAAGCCTTTGAAACACTTAAGAACGCCTTAACCTCTGCACCTATTATTCAACCACCCGATTGGAAGTTGCCTTTTGAAATTATGTGTGATGCTAGTGACTATGCTGTTGGTGTTGTTCTAGGAGAAAGAGTTGATAAGACATTAAATGTTATCCATTATGCTAGCAAAACTCTAAACGGTGCCCAAAAAAATTATGCTACTACTGAAAAAGGTTTTTAGCAGTTGTGTTTGCTTGTGATAAATTCAGATCTTACATTGTTGATTCCAAAGTAATTGCTCACACTGATCATGCTGCTATAAAATATCTTATGGAAAACAAAGATGCTAAACCTAGACTCATTAGGTGGGTTATCTTGCTACAGGAAGTTGACTTACATATCACTGATAGAAAAGGAGCTGAGGACCCCGTAGCTGATAACTTGTCTAGGTTAGAAAATATTCTTGATGACCCACTACCTATTGATGATAGCTTTCCTGATGAACAATTAGCTGTAATAAATCCTTCTCATAACACTCCTTTGTATGCCGACTATGCTAATTGTATTGTTGCTAAATATATACCACCTAGTTTCACTTACCAAAAAAAGAAAAAAATTCTTCTATGACTTAAGACATTACTTTTGGGATGACCTACATCTTTATAAAGAAGGAGTAGATGGTATTATTAGACATTGTGTACCTGAGCATGAACATGAACAAATCCTACGGAAATGTCATTCCAAAGCTTGTGGAGGGCATCATGCGAGAGATAGAACTACTCATAAGGTATTACAATCTGATTTTTACTGGCCTACTCTTTTCAAGGATACCCGTAAGTTTGGCTTGTCTTGTGATGAATGTCAAAGAATTAGTAATATTGGTAGACGTCAGGAAATGCCAATGAATTATTAACTTGTTATTGAACCATTTGATGTTTGGGGATTTGATTATATGGTACCTTTTCGTTCCTCTAATGGGTATATTCACAATCTAGTTGTTGTTGATTATGTTTCTAAGTGGGTAGAAGCTATTCCAACTAGTAGTGCTGATCATAACACTTCTATTAAAATGCTTCAATAAGTTATTTTCCTAAGGTTCAGAGTCCCTAGATATTTAATGACTGATGGTGGTTCACATTTTATTCATGGGCCCATCAATGCTTCTTTGTGAATTATAGGTTCATTGTATGTTCAACAATATTTCGTCTACACACGACGCATGTTTGCACGAATTTTCCCAACCTATATAGTCCAGCTGTAAGTTCAACAAAAATCACTACATCTTATGTATATGCTTCCATAGACATGGTATAGGCTATATGATTATTTTGGAACATGGGATTGGAACCGATTGAAATTGTAATTTCATCAAAAGTTTTATCCTATGCATCTGGTTCATCGTGATTGAAATTATATATATAATTTTTGGCCTCGTGAAGGAGAAAGTATCGCTTAATCTTGGGGGAGGCTTAAGTACATGATGTACTCATGCCCCAATCATGAGCTCTCAAGAGAAATTATCTTACAATTTTTTTATGATCGGCTTTCTCATAATGATCAAACCATGCTCGATTCTTCTTCTGCTCATTCCTTTATGAAGAAAACTATTGAATTCAGATGGGATCTTTTGGAAAGAAGTAAACGCAACTATGAAGATTCGGAACTTGACAAAGGTAAAGAGTCAGGTATAAAACTTGAGTTTGATTGTGTTAAATCTCTTACTAATCTCTTGCAAAAAGATGTTCCACTTGTTTTTGATGATGATTGTGTAGAAGCCTTTGAAACACTTGAGAAAGCGTTAATTTTGCACCCATTGTTCATCCACCTGATTGGAACTTGCATTTTGAAATTATGTGTGATGCTAGTGACTATGTTGTTGGTGTTGTTCTAGGAAAAAGAGTTGATAAGAAATTAAATGTTATCCATTATGGTAGTAAAACTCTAGCCAGTGCTCAAGAAATTATGCTACTACTGAGAAAGAATTTCTAGCATTTGTGTTTGCATGTGATAAATTTTGATCTTATATAGTTGATTATAAAGTAACCGTGCACACCGATCATGCTGCTATCAAATATCTTATGAAAAATAAAGATGCTAAACCTAGGTTGATTAGGTGGTTTCTGTTGCTACAAGAATATGATTTGCATATTACTGATAGGAAGGGAGCTGAGAATCCCATAGCTGATAATTTGTCTAGATTGGAAAAAGGTTCTTGATGACCCACTACCTATTGATGATAGTTTTCTTGATGAACAATTCCTTGTTATAAATGCTTCTCATACTACTCATTGGTATGTAGATTATACTAATTACATTGTTGCTAAATATATAGCACCTAGTTTCACATACCAACAAAAGGAAAAGGTTCTTCTTTGATTTAAGACATTACTTTTGGGATGACCTAAAGAAGAAGTAGATGGTCCCGAGGTTTGGAGTCCCTAGATATTTAATGATTGATGGTGGTTCACATTTTATTTATGGTGCTTTCTGAAAACTTCTTGCTAAATATGATGTTAACCATAGAATTGCATCACCTTATCATCCTCGGACTATTGAATTGAGCAATAGAGAAATTAAGTCAATCTTGCAAAAATAGTTAATAGATCTAGAAAGAACCGGTCTAAGAAACTTGATGATGCATTATGGGCTTATAGAACTGCTTATAAAAATCCTATGGGTATGTCTCCATACAAAATGGTCTATGGAAAAGCTTGTCATTTACCTCTAAAGCTAGAAAAATAAAGCATATTGGGAAATTAAAGAACTTAACTATGATTTCAAATTTGCCGGTGAGAAGAAATTATTTGACATTAGTTCGTTAGATGAGTGGAGAAGCCAAGCATGTGAAAATGCTAATTTGTTTAAAGAAAGAGTTAATAGATGGCATGATAAAATAATACAAAAATGGGAATTCAATGTGGGTGAATATGTTCTATTATACAACTCTCATTTAAGATTCTTTGCAGGGAAACTTCCCTCTAAATGGGAAGGACCATATATCAGTGAAGAAGTTTATCGTTCCGGAGCTATCAAGATCAACAACTCTGAAAGGCACTAATCTGATAGTGGTCAATGGACAAAGAATAAAGCACCATATCTCAGGCACACCTATTAATGTTGAAACTAACATTGTCCAAACTATGACACTGGAGGAATACATAAAAGGGACCTTCCAGAACGCTCCAGAACCCTAAAAAGGAATAGGTATATGATACGGTAAGTAAACTGACTCTAAAAATTCCATCAAAATATTTTTAGTCCATTTTGGAATATTAGAAAAAATAACAAAATAAGAAACAGTCGAGGGGACCCACGAGGTGCACACAAGGCACCTGGGCACACCCACTCATCCGTCCGTTTTGCATCAGGTTTTTATGTTGATATTTATTGCATTATGACCTGTTATTATAATTTATGATGCAATTATTATGCCTTTTCTCTCTTATTTTGCAAGATTTACATAAGGAGCGAGAATGCCGGTAGTTGGAATTCTGCACTAGAAAGGAGCAACTCTGAGATCCCTATTCTGCACAACTCCAAATGTCTAGAAACTTTATGGAGAGTTATTTTGGAATGTATACAAAATATTGGGCGAAGAAATACCAGGAGGGGACCCACCAGGTGGCCACAAGCCTGGTGGTCGCGCCCCCTGAGCTTGTGGGCCCCCTGGCCAGCCTCCGGTGCTCATCTTCTGCTATATGAAGTGTTTTGACCCAGAAAAAGTGAGAGAAGACCTTCGGGGCAAAGTGCCGCCGTCTCGAGGCGGAACCTGGGCAGAAGCAATCTAGGTCTCCCACGCAGAGATTCTGCTGGGGAAACTTCCCTCCGGGAGGGGAAATCGAAGCCATCGTCATCACCAACAATCATATCATCATGGGAGGACTAATCTTCATCAAGATCTTCTCCAGCACCATCTCATCTCAAACCCTAGTTCATCTCTTGTATTCAATCATTGTCTCAAAACCTCATGTTGATACCTATGGGTTGCTAATTGTGTTTATTACTCTCTGTAGTTGATGCTAGTTGGTTATTTGGTGGAAGATCATATGTTCCGATCCTTAATGATATTCAATATCCCTCTGATCATGAACATGAACATGCTTTATGAGTAGTTACTTTTGTTCCCGGGGACATGGGAGAAGTCTTGTTATAAGTAATCATGTGAATTTGGTATTCGTTCAATATTTTGATGAGATGTATGTTGTCTCTCCTCTAGTGGTGTTATGTGAACGTCGACTACATGACACTTCACCATGATTTAGGTGTAGTGGAAGGCATTGGGAAGTAGCAAGTAGATGTGGGTTGCTAGAGGGACAGAAGCTTTAACCCTAGTTTATGCGTTGCTTCATAAGGGGCTGATTTGGATCCACATGTTCAATGTTATGGTTAGATTTATCTTCTCTTTTCGTAGTTGTGGATGCTTGCGAGAGGGGTTAATCATAAGTGGGAGGCTTTTCCAAGTAAAGACAGCACCCAAGCACCGGCCCACCCACATACCAAATTATCAAAGTAGCGAAAGCGAATCATATGAGCATGATGAAAACTAACTTGATGATAATTCCCATGTGTCCTCGGGAGCGTTTTGCTTTATATAAGAGTTCGTTCAGGCTTGTCCTTTCCTATAAAAAGGATTGGGCCATATTGCTGAACTTTTGTTACACTTGTTACTTGTTACAAATTATCTTGCTACCAAACTATCTGTTACCGATAATTTCAGTGCTTGCAGAGAATACCTTTCTGAAAACCGCTTGTCATTTCCTTCTGCTCCTCATTGGGTTCGACACTCTTACTTATTGAAAAGACTACGATTGATCCCCTATACTTGTTGGTCATCACCCACCCCCCTAGACGCGCTTTGGTGGCTTGTGAGTCCCTCGTGTTCCTTCCTGACTCGGTTTGCATCTGGAATACTTGTTTTGCAAGATAAACATACTTTATATATACTCCCGGATGTTTTGACCACCGGATCACAAAAATGTCCTATTTCTTGTTTCGTGATGTTTTCTGCAAGATCTTAGAGGCCAGGCATCATGTCTTGTTCCTCCTCCCACAATGTGGGAGACGATGCTTGGTTGATGCAGATGGAAGAAGATGGGGGAGATTCGCTTGAGGTCCACCCTCCAGCTTCGGAAAGGGGCACTCTAGCTGGCATCTCTACCACTCCAAATCTACATCAAGCTATGAGGTCAATGAACAACCCAAGGAACCAAGAGGTATAATAAGAGCTTCCCCCTAGGAGACCGTTGCACAGGTTACATCAGAACAATTTTGATAATTTGGTTCACAATTATGGGGTTGAAAATACTCCTCGTATGCACATACCGTCCAATTGGGACATATCTCGTCCAAGAGAAAGTGATGCAGGAACAAATTCTTGGGGGACGAAGAATAAACATATTATGGCCGAGGTGGAAAAGAATACTGAGCTAATTTCTCAAGTGCTTCGGGAAGTTCAAAGTTTGAGGGAGATAATCATGAGCATTATGGAGAACAGGCCCATTACTTCATCACCACCATCAGCACCGAAGAAAGAAACTTGAGTACACGGGTATGGGCACTCCCCTTGGCTTGTGGCAAGCTTGGGGGAGGTGGACCAGTATCGTACCACCATCACTTTTACTTTATTTATGTATCTTAGTTCGATCCCTAGTTATTTCATGATTTAGTAGAATAAAAGTTTTAGTAAGATCTATTTTCGAGTTCTTATTTTATGATCTATCTATGTAATTGAGTTGAGAGTTATATAATAAAGAGTAGTTTGAGTTTTGCTTATTTGCTTTAATGTTTCAATCTTAGCAATGGAAAATAATGAAAATATCATATATGCTAATCCTAAGAAAAGTAATGAATTTACATAAACAAAAGTATAAGCGGTAAAATTTATCGGAAGTTAACAAACATAGTATTGGCCAATGATGCTATTCATGAAACATTAATAAGGGACGAGAAGATTCACATATAAATATACTATCTTGGACATCTTTTATGGTTGCCCCCATTAAATATTTTATGTCAATTTGTTGATGTTGGACAAGGAAGACAACGTAATGAGCTATGTTTGCTTATATTCACATAGAAGTTATATTGTTATGGATCCTCCAACATGGGGTGCTTACCCAACATCTTTGCTAGCCAAAAATTCGCACCAAGTAGAGATACTACTTGTGCATCCAAAAACCTTAAATCCAGTTTCATCTCATGAGAGTTCACTATACCTACCTCAAGCTTTTAAATAGCGCCCGCTACCTCTGCTATTGCGGCCGCAATAGCGGTAGCGTCACCCTGCCGCTATTAGTTTAAGGTTGCGTTAGAAAATAGCGTGTTGTCATGATGCGGGCGCAATATCACTTGTTAGACCGCTATATCATACGTTATCCGCAATATCGCCCACTATATAAGTCCTTGTTGTTCTGTTGTGTAATCTATTTTGGTAAATGTGTCTTGCTTGCATGGTTGCACGACCAAATATTGCTCAATTATAGTTTATATTCTTATATAAATGAGGATATCTCAATTTAATTGTCATATTTTTTGTCAATGGCCTATAAATATACACAATAATATCAAATTTATGAGTGTTTTTTCAAAATTGGCTATGTGGACATAGCGCCCGCAATATCGCCCGCTATCCGCATTTCGCTACACGGACCTTAATCCGCAACCAATCCGCTATCCCCTATTTAAAAGCTCGACCTACCTATGGATTGAATAAGATCCTTCAAGTAAGTTGTCATCGGTGCATAAAGCAATAAAAATTGCTCCTAAATATGTATGGTCTTTCATTGTAAGAGAAAATAAGCTTTGTATGATCTTGTGATTGTAAATAAATAAAAGCGACGGACTGCATAATAAACATTGTTATCACAAGGGGCAATTAAAGTGACGCTCCTTTACATTAAGAGCTTGCACATCCAAAAACCCAAAGTGCATGACAACCTCTGCTTCCCTCTGCGAAGGGCCTATACTTTACTTTTATGTATTTACTTTTAATGCAAGAGTCAATAGTGTTCTCCTTTATTCCTTTTTATTTTTCTCTTTTGCAAGTATCATATGGTGGGGAAAGATCTAGGCATATATATCCAGTTGGATATGAGTGATCATGAGTTATTATTGTTGACCTTACCCTTGAGGTAAATGAGTTGGGAGGAAAAATTATAAGCCCCTATCTTTCTATGTGTCTAACTAGAACTTTTTGCTCTATATATATGTTGTGAGTGTCAGCAATCATAAAAGACTAAATGATAGTTGAGTATATGGACTTGCTAGATGAAAGCTCTTACATGAGACCCTTCGTGGAAATATGATGAATTGTGATTGCCTTGTCTACTAAGAACATAGTTTGTTTATTTTTCAAGAAAGTTATGCTTTATACTTTGTTGTTGTGATGAATTGTTACTTGCTCATGAGAAGTTCTATAATTATATATATTGTTGTTATAATAATGATCATGATGCTTCTATGTCTGTATTTTTGTTTTACCGACACCTCTCTCTCTCTCTCTCTCTCTCTCTCTCTCTCTCTAAACATGTGGTCATGATTATCAATATCGGCTTTCGCTTGAGGACAAGCGAGGTCTAAGCTTGGGGGAGTTGATATGTCAATTTTGCATCATGTTTTCCTACTATTATTTATAATGTTTTTGACCAATATTATACTTTGTGGAGCAATTCTAATGCCTTATGTCTCTTAATCTGCCAGATCTACATGAAAAGGGAGATTGTCAGGAGCTAGAATTCTGGACCTGAAAAAGCTATGTCATAGATACCTATTCTACACATCTCCAAATGAGCTGAAATTCATGGAGAATTATTTTGGAATAAATAAAAAATACTGTAAGAAAGAAATACCATAGGAGGCCACCCAGGTGCCCGCAAAGCACCAGGGCAGGCCCACCCCCCTAGGTGCACCATGGTGGCTTGTGGGGCCCCTGGCGAGCCTGTGGTGCCCATATTCTGGTATATATTCTCATTTTCTCTAGAAAAAATAAGGAGAGGACTTTCAGGACAGAGCGTCGCCGTCTCGAGGGGAAACTTGGGCAGGAGCACTTTTGCTCTCCGGCGGAGCGGTTCCACCGGGGACACTTCCCTCCGGGAGGGAGAAATTGAAGCCAGCGTCATCACCAACAACCTTCTCATCGTGGGAGGACTAATCTTCATCAACATCTTCACTAGCACCATCTCATCTCAAACCCTAGTTCATCTCTTGTATTCAATTTTTGTCTCAAAACCTTAGATTGGTACATGTGGGTTGCTAGTAGTGTTGATTACATCTTGTAGTTGATGCTAGTTAGTTTATTTGGTGGAA
Source organism: Triticum aestivum (assembly GCF_018294505.1). NCBI lineage: Eukaryota > Viridiplantae > Streptophyta > Magnoliopsida > Poales > Poaceae > Triticum > Triticum aestivum. Next base: position 185,276,534 of record NC_057810.1, on the reverse strand, counting down.
TATTATATGTTCAGATCCTTGATGCTATTTAATACCCCTCTGATCTTGGACATAAATATGATTTGTGAGTAGTTACTTTTGTTCTTGAGGACATGACAGAAGTCTTGTCATAAGTAATCATGTGAATTTGGTATTCGATAGATATTTTGATGATATGTATGTTATTATTTCCCTTGGTGGTGTTATGTGAACGTCGACTACATGACACTTCACCATATTTGGGCCTAAAGGAATGCATTGTTGCTAAAGTGACAGAAGATTAAATCCTAGTTTATGTGCTATTCCGTAAGGGGCTGATTTGGATCCATGTGTTTCATGATATGGTTATATTTATCTTAATTCTTCTTTCGTAGTTGCGGATGCTTGTAAGAGGGGTTAATCATAAGTTGGAGGTTGTTCAAGTAAGAACAACACCCAAGCACTGGTCCACCCGCATATCAAATTATCAAAGTAATGAACGCGAATCAAACAAATATGATGAAAGTGACTAGATGAAATTGCCGTGTGTCCTCAAGAGCGCTTTACTTGCTATAAGAAAGAGTTCCGACATGTCCCTTGCTAAGAAAAGGATTGGGATACCTTGTTGCACCTTTGTTACTATTGCTACTTGTTTCTCGTTGCAAATTATCTCGCTATCAAGCTATCTGTTATCGATAATTTCAGTGCTTGCAGAAAATACCTTGCTGAAAACCGCTTGTCATTTCCTTCTGCTCCTCGTTGGGTTCGACACTCTTACTTGTTGAAAGGACTACGATTGATCCCGTCTACTTGTGGATCATCACATCATCATCACACCACTGAATGTAAGCAGCCAGATCATCGCGATAAACGGAAAGAGCATCTGTATAAAACACAACCTGCTGGTCATAAGCAGCAACCGCATCAGTAGCAGCAACTTGAGTTGCAGCCCTATCATCATTAGAAGCATTTGCGGAAATAGACAGTGGAGGTGGCGGTGGGGTAGGAGCCACCGGAGGAACGGGGCGCGAAGGACAAAGAACTCCGCAGAGACGAAGGCCACGCATGTTAGTCCCATCAAATATCACAGGGCAATGCGGAATGGCAACATATCTCGATGATGTAGAAGACATGGTGCTACTTTTCTGTCTCCTTTTTTTCCTGTTTTTTTCATCAATCCACATGACCGACCAACCAATCCAGAGGAAGTCGATCCGCAGAAGCAGCGCCCGCAGCGCTCAGACACCAGAGACAGATGCATCGGCAGATGGACCTTGAGCGCCAGACAGAGATGCGGCGGTGACGTCCTGAGAGAGCCGAAGGCCGGCAGCGGCGACCGGACCTTGAGCCCCAGCCAGAGACGCTGCGGCAGCCTGAGAGAGCCGAAGGCCGGCTGCGGCGGTCGGACCTCGATCACCACCCAAAGATGTGGCAACGGCGGCGAGACCACGAGCGGTTGGAGACGAGATGACGACCTCACTGTCGGGTCTGGCGGATGAAGACGAGACGACAACTGGCGATGAATCCGGCAGGCGGAGGAGGAGCAACGTGTCCAGAAGCACTGGCTCGAGCTGGCCAGCAAGATCGGCGGCGGAGCGAAGAGATTGAAGACACGAGAGACGAGCAGCAGCGATGGGATCCAAGACCCAGCGCTGGATCAATCTGGCAAAAGGGATCAGCAGCACCCAGCGCTCGATTGATCTGGCAAGCGGGATCAGCGGCGTGGACACCCGCACGAGCAGAGGAGCAGAACCACAGGTCGGTGGAAGATTGGATAAAAAAAGCCTAGAGCTCTAACACCATTTAAGCTTCATGCACCAGCCAACTCAATTAAAAGTCTGAATTAATGAAAAAGGCTTGGCAATCCACATATATATACTTCAACAGTGTGTCGATTAGTGAAATACATAACCTGCGCTTAAACGCAGAATATGATGGGTGTAGGAGCTCTCATGAATGACGAGGGCAACATTACTCTCGGCTCAAAAACGAAGAAAACATTTTTATTTTTCCTTTTTTTCCATGGAGGAAGACAATCCCTTTACACGTGGCTGCTCTAAGCCCGCGTATAATGCTTCTCACCATATGCACCTACACACGAAGCAAAGCATCATGTCGTGTTTTGAGACGTTCACGTACAATATTCATTGAAATAGTGGTGGCGTGACCAAGCTATTTCAGGACGGTGGTGGCGCGACGTATCGCCCAACATGCCCGCTGAAACAATTCGTGAGTTCCTCAGATTGGTCGATCGAGTTTGGAACATGGAGCTAGTGGATAAGACAAGATTACTTGAATTTGGGAAGGAGATGGCTTGTTTTCCGCACGATCAGCTTACCATACAAACTTTGTTGGGTGGACAGAGGCATTTGGAAATCGAGGGCACCGGCATCATGCAAGGTCTTTTCCTAGCTTGCGGCAAAGAAACAATGTTGGACGACCGACACACTGCAGCGACGGCTATTGCCGCATCCAGCGGCATGCCCGTTCTGTGACCAGGAGCCAGAGATGATCGGTCATCTGCTCCTTGGGTGCGTCATCATAGACAACTAGGGCAAACCCCACTGGACGCCAGAACAAGAGGCCTGGCTGGTGGGCTGGTGAACTTCTCTGAACATACACAAAAAATGAGAAACGAAACTTGAATGGTGATCACTCTGGCGGCTTGGACCCTGTGGAAACACATGAACGACATTGTCTTAAACGGAGCATTGCTCTCTACTGACAAGGTGCTTGAGCAGATCGACACGGAGGGTCAAAACTGGAGGGCAACGACACTGTTGCGGGAGGCGAGATCGCTCCCAGCTAGGATAGATCGGTTGGGTAGTAGTTAGCATGTGGTGTCTTGGTCGGTGCAGCCGTGGGTAATGTTGTAAACAAACTTACTGCCACCTTGGCATCTACTATGTATGATCTCGATACGTCTTCTTGACGTATCCTTGAATTTTTTTTATTCAAATAGACGTGCAGTACGTTTCATCGCCCGATAGATTTCTAACTAATCAGTGGCACGAGCGTCCCCTCCCCCCACAAACTGACTTTTGGAAAACATTCTAGATCACCCGACTGATCATACCATAGCGTTAAGCCGCGTCGAGAACATGACACGTGCTTCATGGACCTGGTACACCGCTTCCCACCCTGGGAATTTTCAACATTTGTCTTATCTTTCCACATTCATTTTTTTCAGTTTTAGTTTTCTTTTTTTTGTCCTTTTCTGTTTTTATCAAATTCATGAACTTTTTCATCAATCCGTGAACTTTTTCCAAATTCCGTGAACTTTGTTCCAATTATGACCTATATTTCAAATTTCATAAAGTTTTTTTTTCAAAATCCAAAAGTATTTTTCAAATTCATACTTTTTTTTAAAATCACAAACTTATTTGGAATCCGAGAACTTTCTGAATGTTGTGAACTTTTTTTTTTGCAAAAAAGGTTCTTAATTTTTTAAGGATTTTCTTGCAAAAGTGTTAGCGCAATTATAGAAAATGTAGATAGCATTAAAATAATTGTTCGTGACATGAATTTTTTTGCTACATTTCAATAAAAAAATGTTTGTGAAAATATTGTAAATTGTTTATACAATGTTAAAAAATGATTTTTATAGTATAAAAAAGGTCCCGTACCATAAAAAATGTAAGAGACATTTTAAAGAAATGTTCTAACAATTAAAAGTTATGTGACATTTAAAAAATACTTTTATAGTGTACAAAATGTTCAGGTAGTTTTAGAAAACTATTCATTACCATTGGAAATGTTCAACGTTTATTAAGAAAATGTAACCAAGTTTTCAAAAAAGTGTATCACAAAATTGTTTTTACGTGTACATCATGAATCTAAAAATATTCAATGTGTATCACAAAATTGTTTTTGCGTGTATACTAAAAATGTATATTGTATACAGAATAAAAGTATTTGTGTGTTAAAAAAAGCAAGAAAACATACAAAGAAAAAACATAGAAAAAGAAATAAAAACAATAGAAAACTGAGAAAGAACCAGTGAAAACCGGTGAAAAAACAAACAAAAAAGCAAAAAACTGAAAACCCAATGAAGCCCAAGGAAGAGACAAAGAAAACCCATGGAAAAACAAAGGAAAAAGTACTGAAGAAACAAAAAGAGAAAAAGGAAGGGAAATCCCCCCAACGAATGAAACCAGCGACCTTGATCGAAACTAGCCAACGAGAGAGAAAAAAGGGACAGCCTAGTAGCTACACGTGGGGGTTGAAACCTTCAGCGAGACGTATGTTAGTCTCGCGATAACTGAGATATAACATTTGCGGTCTGCGACAGCTATGTCTTGCCGGTACATAATGTAATAGATCTTGCCAACATGGCAGTGCTACTGGAGTGTCCCAATATTTCAGCTGGGCGTGAGTTTTTTCCTCTTATTTTTTATTCCTTTTCTATTGTTTTTGCATCGGTTTTCTTTGATTTTCTTCACTTTCTTCCTTTTTCAATTTTTTTTCCTTTTTCTTCTTTTTAACCTTTGGTTTTCTTTGTTTCTTTCCTTGGTTTTCTGAGTTTTTTATTTAACTATTACACATTTTTCAAATATGCGTTTTAACATTTTTCAGAATGATAGGAAAGATGTTTTTAACTATTAGGCTTTTTTATATTGTACATATATGTTCTTAAATGTCAAAAAGATATTTATTTGTTAAACATGTGATTTTTTTAATGCAGCGTGCATTTTTGGAATCTTATGAAAGAATTTTTCAAATTACATGAACATTGTTTTCACAATGTGTAACATTTTTTCAAAAAATTCACGTATCCTCTTCGATCCATATTAGTTATCGCCGAAACGGATGAATCTAGACATATTTCAGTGAGATATATCCAACTGATTGACAAGTAATATTAATCGGGGGAAATGCATGCACATTTTTTAAATGTCACATACATTTTTTTGGAATGGTACAAATATTTTGTAATAGTTGAGCCAATAATTTTTTATGCTTCATGAACATTTTTAAAATGGGCGATGAATACATTACAAAAAATCAAGTGAATCATCAGAATATATCTATTTAATAATTTGACAAATAAAAGTAAATAGAAAATGTGTGTGACTTCATAGGTGAAGTCAATGTCATGTTAACCACATGGCTATGGGCCGGCCCACTACCGACTCTCCATAGGCGAGCTTGGCTTCCATCTCGCTAAAGGCGAGAATAGCCGCTCCCACATCCGCCGACTTCCAGCATGACTGGTGAGCTAGTAAATTTTAAATCCACCAGGTTTCTTTGATTCACAAACATTTTGTACTTGCAGCCGTCTTGCCATAAACGATGAAATTCAGACTCAAATGTTTAAGGTGTGTGTGCCATGGAACATACTTCCTTCGTTCGGGTTTATTAGGCCCCTCGTATTTTGGTCAAATTTTGATCTTATATTTAATTTTTCAAAAAATATTATTGATGTGTCACAAAATTATATTGTTGAATCCATATACAAAAGAAGTTTCTAATGGTACTACTTTTGCTATGTATAACTTTTATTTTGTTTATGCCAATGTATGATCAAATTTTGGCAAAAAAAAATATGGGGGGACCAAATGAAGCCGAACAATGATTTCGTTTGCCTGTGTGGGTCAACCCACCAAGGCTGTGGGTGCCGGAAAACGTGCGCCACGAAGGCACAAGTAGTGAAGGAGAGTGGGACTCCCGACGAGAGAACAAAAGGAGTTGGTTGAAAAAGGAGCATGTCAGCAGAAACCGCTACTAGACATTGATATTTGCGCAGGCGTCGACTTCGTTGTAGTTAACAATGCACACATTGTTTTCACAACTAATTGCAACGCATTCGTAGCAAATATATTAGAGTGTGACGCGCCCACCTTCTTGTTTTGTACACGGACCACTATGGTTGTTTGATATGTGTTTCACGTGCGCTAGATTCGCATTCAATTTTGATCTTCTTGTTGATTATGATTGTGTTGTTTCTTTTTGTTGATATGGTCTTACTTGGTGCAAGGGATATTGGTGCTCAGGGTGGAGCGAGCTATTGGTTGGTCACTATGATATTGTTACGCACCACAGTGTTAGCGTACATCGGTGTTTCACGTGAGCCTCGTACGGATGCGACGATTATCTACAAGTAGGCCCATACTCCATCAAATAGCAAAACCCACTCAAACAAATGGGCCCCACAATTGACCCTCAAAGCTCCAAGCCACTACATCCCACCATCCCTAGAGAGCTTAGTAACTTAGTAGATAGATTTGTATTCATTAGGTTGCACGCCGTTGTAGTTCCTCCAATCTAAATTGCAGAAATTATTGTTTTGTTCTAAGTTAGTTTTTTAATTTACAGTTTATAAGTTATATCGAAATATACAACACCAAATGTGGTCTACTAGTTCATAATAATATATATTGATGTTGGAAATATTACCTTTTTATGGACTTGATCAAATATAGAGAAATTAACACATGAAAAAAATTAATGCTTCAATTAATTTTGAATGGAGGGAGGAATTCTCTACTATGAGACTAGATCACTAATTAAAACAAGTAAACAACATATGCTTGTGTGCCCGAAGTTTGGGTTCTTGATCCAAAGCACATGCAACCTGCCTCATAAGTAAACTTATTTTTAGATAAGCTTGTCAGTACTCCCTTTGTCCTGGTTTATTGGGGTCACAAAGCCATGGTGCCATCGAGTCACATGATTGCCGCGCTCTAGTGCAACTTTCAATTATTGCATGCATAAGACAATGCATTAGGAAATTAATGTGCATGGACCTAAGAAGAAAATCCAATGGAGGGATCTCCAATAATTGTAAGATAGTTCTTGATAGATTTTGCCACATAGGCCTTTTGATGATGTATCGTATAATAAATAAGGAGGAAGAGTAAAGATGTATGTACATAAACCAACATTTTGTGTTCAAAGTAAATCAAGAGAGAATTGAGACAAATGAGCAATATTCGTTATTGATGATTCAGTTACATATACTCCCTTCGTTCATAAATATAATATGTTCTGACTTTTTTGTGAATCGGATGTATATAAACGCGTTTTAGTGTGTTTCTATACATTTCAGTCCATATATTGTCCATATTGAAGTATCCAAAAATATATATTCATGAAGGAGATAGCATATGCTTTGTATGGACGTGATGATTCAGAGAGACGTGACCAGAGGTCGGTTGTTACGAGATAATTAGAAGTGGTGATCCTTAAGAGGAGTAACTTCATGGTAGTTGGGATTAAGTGGATATTATCCACACAATTAATTCTTAATGTTTTGCACAAGCTCTAATATAGAATGAGAGCAAGGATAATAATAAAGCCAACACCTAGTTAGTATGCTACATGTGTCTATACAACATGCTTCTCTTCTCTCTCCTTCAATTGAACGCAGATATAATTTTAAAGTCTTATAGCCTCCTTACATCACCTTACAAGAGCAAGGTAAAAAAAAGTATAGCCACCAACTAGTTATAAGGAGTTGTCATGCAATCTGTAGTGGATCTAAAGCCGGAAACCGTTGGTGCTCCCGGGAGCGTGAGCTCCTGCACGCGAAAAAAAAAATTAAAGTGTGAAAAAAAATTCAAACAAAAAGTTGGCGCATATATCTCGACATTATATGTGTGCAATCAAATTTCAAAGAAAACCGACATTTTCTGTGGCTTGTGTAAAAAAGACAAAAAGGACATTAGTATTTGGTCTACCTTGTTCACTCACAAATGGTGTTGAAGTACGTGTTACAACCAGCTATAAATCTATAGCTTGCTTCTCTTCCCTTTCCACTCATCTCTCATTCAAGTAGGCAAAAATCTGATGTTGCATCTCTAATAGCCCCGCTTATGCCACATTAGAGTAAGGGTAATAATATAGCCAACTTGCCATGTCATATATATTCAATAAGGTAATATCACCGGAGTCTAGAACTTGCGCTCGATGTTCAGTTTGGTACTAGAACTTTAAAATACAGGATTGCAGTCACTTAATTTAACCCAAGTGTGCACATATGATCACGAAATATGTTTCAAGCGTATCCGTAAATATGGGCCCACCTATTGGCGACTGATGGCGCTGGTCGATGCTTTTTTGCACAAAACACCCTTGCAGTTTTTATCCACAAAAAAGTCAACCACTGTGCTGCAAAAATTAACTCCTAAAAAGGGAAGGCCTGGTATCAAACAAACGACATGCATTTATCTCTCTAGCAAGCCATGCCACTCCACTCATTACGTTCTCTTGGCAGTATATAAAGGATAACAAGTTTAAATGTACTGAATAATGTCCCACCTGTTATGAAAACAGGAGGCCGTCAACTCTGGAACCCAAGACAACACGGTAGTACAGAAGCCGCCCTAGCAACTACAACATCCACCTGTACAACTTTAAAAGGGATAGCTAGTCTTAATCTCATGTAAAAAAAGTCTTAATCTACTAAAAATTGTTTATGTATTACTTAAAATATTAATAGATTACAAATAATGTTTATGAATTAAAAAATGTTTGTATAACTAAAAATATTCAAAATTTAAAATATTTATATGAATACTCAATCATCTCTAATATTTAAATTATATAATTTCTTCAGTACAAGTCATGAGTAAAAATTACACACAAGTTAATACTCAAAAAAATAGTAAATGTTTGTATCCATCCTTTTGTACAATTTAAATATAAGCCATGAGTTTATAATTTCGTATGGATTCATTAAACATATTTATTAATAAACATTTTTAATGTCCATATTAATCAATTATTTTTTATATAATAGACAGGTTTATATTTAAATATTTTTCTTTACCAATGATTTTTTGTATGTAACTATTTTTTAACACATAAGTATTTGAACATAATATTATTACTTACATTTTACAAAATCATCAATATTTTTTTATTATGTTTTACATAATTTTTTTATACAATACACAAGTTTATATTAAAATGTTTTTATTTACTAATCATAGTCTGTATGTATATTATTTATAATGCACACGTATTTGGACATACCATTTTTTTACTTACGTTTGCAAATATTTTAAAAAAATAGCGCGTGCAAACTGGGCCGCAGTATCTGCAGCCTATTTAAGCTTGACATGCAGCCCTCATGAAAAAAAATTAAGCTTGACACGCCTTACTGTTAATACATGTAAATTTGTTATCATTCGCTAACAAGACATCATCATGGGTGGAGCCGCTGTACTTGCTGAAGGGCTAGTTACAGGGCCCGTCTTCGGGACCGGGTGCCCTTTTTGCCGTTAATTTTCTCAGTACAGTGGTTAGTTTTTCTGCAAATAACAATACGACGAGGAGGTTTTGTGCAAAAATGTGTTGCGGGTAGTTGGCTTTTTCCATGAAAAAATTATATAAGGGTGTTTTCTGCAAAAAAATGCTTTGGCTGAACGCCATCCGCCACTGACAGGTGGGCCCATACATACGGATACGCCCAAAACATACTTTGTGACCGTATGTGCATGTCTAAGTCAAGTTAAGTGACTACAATTTCGTATTTTCAAAGTTCTAGCACCAATGACATTGAACACAAGTTCTATAACAATCGATGATATTACCTCATATTCAATCTTAGGCACATAACTGGTATCATGCACTTGGGACTAGCAAACATGCTGGCACACAATTAAAGAAGAAAGAGGATTAGAGTAACATAGGTAGATACCGCATCATAATAAATGTTATACTACTATGTGTCATGCATGGTAATAAAGAAGATGATGTGTGATACTAATCTTGTAGCGACCACACCTCAAACAGTCTGATCTCTGTGCATCAGTGTCATCCCTAGATCGGTAATGCTGACACGCACAGTATTTGAAGGATTTATAACAGAGTAGCAATCACACACTTATTACATCGAATGTCTCAAAAGAGAACTTATTACAATAAATATGGCATAAGGCCATCTAATAACGATAACAGCGGAAGGCATGCAAGATAAGCGAGTCCATCAACTCCAACGGCATCATTGAGTATAAGATCACGACCTAAGGCACCTTACTCATCGTCTGAAAAGTCTGCAACATGAACGTTGCAGCCCGAAAACGATTAGCACATGGAATATGCTGGTAATGTAACACATAGAGAGTAATGGACAGAATTATGCTATACTACATGCATATATGGCTGATGGAAAAGCTCTATGGTTACAGTTTTACGTAAAGCCAATTTTTCCCTACTACAAAGGAGTAAATTTTATTTAACTATCATGGTGGTTGTTAAAACATTGAGAAGGATACTCCAACTCAATCCCAAATTAGCATCATCATTAAACCCAACAAAATTTAATTAAGTAACATGAAGAGATTCACATAATAATCCAAGTACTCGATACTCAAAACGTCCATAACCGGGGACACGACTAACCATGATTAGTTTATACACTCTGCAGAGGTTTGCGCACTTTTCCCCGCAAGACTCGATCTCCTCCGCTTGATTTCTCGCACTACATGGTGTTTGAGAAACAGATGACTGAGACACAGTCTTTCAGAAGCATTAACTCTCTACTCCGGGTAGACAGTACCAACCTACATCCCCTACATCTGCTAGTCTACCTCTTCAAGAGCTCACGCAACTTAATCAACTATGCTAGAGCCCATAGTAGCTTGCGGCTGCACACGGAAGTTTCTAGCAAGAATAATCTCATGATCCCTTTGAGCCTGGGTGGCGGTCCATAGGAGAATCACACGGTACCCCGGGATTTCCAAAAATACACACAACACTGGGTTCCCCAGGTGCCTCAATCCATCCAAATGTGTATTTAAGTTGCCACCTTAAATAAATCATTAATTAAACAATCTCACATCTGTCATGGAAACACTCACCCAATCCACGTCTACTAGCATAGCATGGTAATATAAGCAAACGTAGAAGTAACTTCCAAAGGTTTGATAATAACAGGTAATAGGTTCTACCTCATCTACTTCCCAAAACCCACATGTTAATCAGATCCTATTCAGGCAATTGTTTGAGGATTGATCTAATGCAATAAAACTAGGTAATAAAGAGGTATGATCAAAGTGTTACTTGACTTGCTGATGATCCGTGAAACCTAGAGATTTGAAGTAGCAAGTGGCGCACTCCGGTTACTCTATCGCAAACAAACAAGCATACAATAAGCACTCATCTAATGCACAGGTAAAACTCAAATAAGAGATCCAACCAGAAAGTTCAACTTAAGAGCTCCGGTTTGCAAAAAGAATCAAATCAAACGAAGCAACGAAACTCAAACCTCGAAAGAAACAAGCTTTGTTTACTAATCTGGTCCTAAGTCAAATTTTACAGTAGGAAAAACTTGTTTGAGTTGGTTAAACAAAAAGAGGGTTTCGTGACAAAACTCTAGGCGCTTGAATCGCCTGATTCCGATAAACAAGCGAAAAGTTATACTAAAACGAAAAACAGATTGGAAATCGCGATCACAAATAATCACGGAAAATCCGAGAAAAAGAAAAATGGACGAACAGGCTAACGAACGAACGTTCACTGTCTGTCAAAAAAAAACGAAAGCCATTCGTTAAAACGAACGTACGGACGAACGTCCGCTAACTAAAATGTCCGCTAACTAAACTAAACCAAAAAAAATAGATCTAGGTTTTTTTAACAAAACCGAACGAAAAACCGGCAGAAAAACCGAACAGTTTCTTAGGAAAACTGCCGGCGGCGGGGCAGTGGCTACCTCCGGCGAGGGGGCGACGGGGTCCGGCGGGTGGGGCGGCGGCGGTCCGGCAACGAGGCGGCAGGGTCCGGCGGTCGGCGGCGTCGGGCGGGGCGGCGGTCGACGGCGGTCGACGGCGGCGACGCGGGTGACGGCAGCGGCGGCAGGGATAGGGTTTCGGCGCGGGGCGGCTGGGCTGACGGGCTCCGGGTGGCGCCTTATAAAGGCCCGGCCAGACGGAGTCCTGGCCGAACACGGCCCAAAGTCGGTTCGCGTTTAAAAAAAACATACTTTCGCACAGAAAAACAAATAAAAGAAATACTAAACTGACTTCAAAAATCCCGATATAAAATTTTCCCAGCTTCTAAAATCAAGCCGGACAAGATGAACATTTATTTGGGGCCTAAATGCAATTATGAAAAACTCACATTTTCCCTAAATTTAATTAAAATAGCCAAAAACTCCGAAATAAAATCTTATTTGATTTTATTACCAAATCCTCAATATTTCTTTATTTCGGGAAAGTCATTTTATTCCCTCTCTCATATTTTTGTAATAGAAATAATTGAAAAAAATAAATAAAATCAAATGATCCTATTTTCAAAATTTAAGAAAACTCAAATATGAAAATAACGAAATCCCCAACTCTCTGTGCGGGTCCTTGAGTTGCGTAGAATTTCTAGGATCGAGCAAAAATGCAATAAATATGATATGCAATGATGATCTAATGTATAACATTCCAAATTGAAAATTTGGGATGTTACAAACCTACCCCCCTTAAGATGAATCTCGCCCTCGAGATTCGGGTTGGCTAGAAAATAGGTGAGGGTGGTCCTTCAGTAGATCTTCCTCTCGCTCCTAGGTGGCTTCGTCCTCGGTATGGTGGCTCCACTGAACTTTGCAAAACTTTATAACCTTGTTGCGGGTGACTCGGCTGGCATACTCGAGAATCTTGACTGGCTTCTCTTCGTAGGTCAAATCACTATCCTACTGAATCGCTTCCAGCGGCACTGTATCTCTCAGCGGTATATCCGCCATCTCTGCGTGGCACTTATTCAACTGGGAAACGTGGAACACGTCGTGAACTCCTGACAATCCTTCGGGCAATTCCAACTTGTAAGCAACTTCTTCCATATGCTCCAAAACTTTGTATGGTCCCACAAAACGTGGCGCTAATTTCCCCTTAACTCCAAAGCGCTTAACTCCTCGAAGTGGAGATACACGAAGATAAACTCTGTCTCCAATTTCGTAAACAGTCTCCTTAGGTTTAGAATCTGTGTAGCTCTTCTGCCTGGACTGGGATACTTTGAGCCTATCGCGAATCAACTTCACCTTCTGTTCAGACTCCTTAATCAAATCCGGTCCAAAAAACTGGCGGTCTCCAACTTCGTCCCACAACAACAGTGTCCTGCACCCCCTTCCGTACAAGGCTTCGAAAGGGGCCATCTTCAAACTGGATTGATAATTGTTGTTGTAAGAGAACTCTGCATATGGCAAATTGTCATCCCAACTAGATCCATAATCTAGCGCACAAGCTCTCAGCATATCCTTCAAAATCTGATTGACTCTCTCGGTCTGTCCATCTGTCTGCGGATGAAAGGCTGTACTAAACTCTTGACTGGTGCCCAAGGTTTCGTGCAACTGATTCGAGAACTTTGAGGTAAACTGGGTTCCTCTATCTGATACAATGCTACTCGGAACTCCATGCAGACATACGATCCTGGTCATGTAGATCTTTGCCAACGTAGCACTGGTGTAGGTGGTCTTCACTGGGATGAAATGAGCTACCTTCGTCAAACGATCGACTACAACCCATATCGAGTCATAGCCTGAACGAGTCCTGGGCAATCCCGTGATAAAATCCATGCCTAACTTTTCCCACTTCCATTCGGGTATCGGCAATGGCTGTAGCAATCCTGCTGGCTTCTGATGCTCTGCCTTCACTCTCTGACATACATCACATACTGCTACATATTCAGCAATATCCTTCTTCATTTCGGTTCACCAGAAAGTGTCCTTCAAATCCAAATACATCTTGGTATTTCCTAGGTGAATCAAATACGGTGAGTCATGGGCCTCTTGCAGAATCAACTTCCTGATCTCCGGGTCATTAGGCACATAAACGCGGTCCTCAAACTGTAAGGTATCGTGCTCATCCTCACGAAATCCCTTAGCTTTTCCTTTGCTCATCTTCTCCTTTATCTCGGCAATCTCATTGTCAGTCTTCTGGGCTTCTTTGATCTTATCCATCAAAGTAGACCGAATCTCCAATGCTGCTACATAGCCTCTCGAAACTATCTCCAAGCATAATTCGCGAATATCCTCGGCTAACTCCTTTGGTAACTCTCCAGTCATGAGTGTGTTGACATGGCTCTTGCGGCTCAACACATCGGCTACTATGTTAGCCTTTCCGGGATGATAATGCAATCTCATATCATAGTCCTTGATGAGTTCCAACCATCTCCTTTGCCTGAGATTCAACTCCTTCTGTGTGAAGATGTACTTCAAACTCTTGTGATCTGTGTACACCTCACAATGGTTTCCGATGAGAAAATGTCTCCATGACTTCAAAGCATGCACTATGGCTGCTAACTCCAAATCATGTGTAGCATAGTTCAATTCATGAGGTTTAAGCTGTCGTGAGGCATACGAAACAACTCTTCCTTCATATATAAGCACTGCTCCAAGTCCTCGACGAGAAGCGTCGCAATATACTTCATAATCCTTGCGCTGATCAGGCAGAATCAACACTGGTGATGTAACCAAACGTTTCTTCAACTCCTGGAAACTGGCCTCACATTCCTCAGTCCATTTGTACTTGGTGTCCTTCTTCAACAACTCTGTCATGGGTTTTGCAATCTTTGAGAAATTCTCAATGAACCTCCGGCAGTATCCTGCAAGTCCGAGAAAACTCCGAATCTCTCCAACTTTTATTTGGGCTTCCCAATTTGTCACGGTGACAACTTTGGTGGGGTCTACTGCGATCCCTTCTCCGGATATAACATGTCCGAGAAATCCAACTTCCTTCAACCAAAACTCACATTTGCTGAACTTGGCATATAACTGATGTTCTCTGAGCTTCTCAAGTACCAAACGCAAATGCTTCTTATGCTCCTCTTCATTCTTTGAGTAGACCAAAATATCATCAATGAACACCACGATGAATTTATCCAGAAACTCTATAAACACCTTGTTCATCATGTTCATGAAATAGACATGTGCATTAGTCAGACCAAATGACATAGCAGTATACCCGTACAACCCGTACCTGGTGGTAAAAGCCGTCTTGGGTATATCCTGCTCTCGAATCTTCACCTGGTGGTATCCTAACCGCAGATCGATCTTGGAAAATACCTTAGCTCCTTGCAATCGGTCAAACAAGTCATTGATCATCGGCAGTGGGTACTTGTTTTTGATTGTCACCTCATTCAATCCTCAATAGTCAACAACCATCCTCAATGATCCATCCTTCTCCACTAGAAGCACTGGCGATCCCCAAGGTGAAGAACTTGGGCGAATATAGCCTTTATCCAGTAACTCCTTAATCTGCTTCTTAATTTCCTCCAAATCTTTTGCAGGCATCCTGTATGGTCTCTTAGATATCGGTCCTGTGCTTGGCAAAATCTCAATCAAAAACTCAATGTCTCTATCCAGTGGCATGCCTGGCAACTCCTCTGGAAATACGTCAGGAAAATCCTTCACCACTGGTACTTCTTCCTGTACAACTCCTGATAAGGAATTTACTTGAGTCCTCTTTGGCACATGCCGGGATACATACTTGATCCTTCTTCCTTCTGGTGTGGTAAGCAAAATTGACTTACTAGCGCATTCAATGTTCCGTCCATACTTCGATAACCAATCCATGCGTAATATCACATCCAGTCCTTGCGACTCCAGTACTATTAGGTCTTAGGGAAACACGTAGTTACCAATCGTTAATGGTAACCGATCACACCATAGACTAGCCATATACTCTGCTCCTGGCGAGGTTACTAACATGGGTGACCTAAGGGCTTAGAAAAGATGAAAATATATAATAGAATGAGGTATAGAGAGAAAAAACACTACCCATACGCACATGAGACAAAAGCAAACAATATCACTTCAATCAATTCAAACAAGGCATACAACGGTCTAACTATCATTACAAAAGTGCTCGGGCTATACTATATACATGGGGAAATACTACTACTGTCATGGTGATCGACTAGAAAAACTGCTCGGTCGAAGACTCCATGATATCTGCTCCAGCTTCATCAACAAAGTCATCATCACTATCGTCTGGGTCCGAATCGGTGTCGTCAATGATGATGTAGTTCTCCGGGAAAGTGCAATCATCGTCTTCTCCTCCAGTCGCGGGAAATCCCATGAATACTTTTAGCTTCTTCTTCAGGTCATCATTCTTCTCCACGAGTGTCGTCATTTCCTCCTCATATCCAACGCGCGTAGACTTGAGTTCTTCCACCAGCTCCGTGATCTTAGTCAATGCCTTCTTCAGATCTATCATGCCTGCGCACATCTGGTTCTCCTGGCGACGTATGTGCTGGTTTAACTCCTGGATGAAAGCTGAAATTGATCTATCCTTCCTGGTGCTGATCATCTCCCATTGCTCATCTCGGCGCCCACAAATCTGATAGATAGCATCCTTGAGATCCTTGTGGTAAACTTCTCCAATGCGTCCCATGATGATGTGAGCTGCCATGCTCTTTCCTAGACTCCAGGTTGGTGCATTAAAGGAAAACTCTATGGGCTCAAAGACAGGCATGAACGTTCTTCCTGGAATTTGAACTTGAATCATCCAACTCTCCTCTTTTGGTAAAGTGGCGATGTAGGTCCCGGTGAAGCTTGGTACTCCGATGTTCAGGTACTTAGTGACTTCCTTCAAGTGGCGTACAAAGGGTGTATCTTCATCCGGTTGCGTGAACTTGTTCCTTGCATCCGCCATCCTAAAAGAGTAGAAAAGATGAGGAGTCAGAAATGAGAAGAGAGAGTAGTGATCTAGGGCTTTAGCTTAGTGGTCGTGTCCTATAGTCAGCGTGTGCTCTGATACCATCTTGTAGCGACCGGACCTCAAACAGTCTGATCTCTGTGCATCAGTGTCATCCCTGGATCGGTAATGCTAACACGCACAGTACTTGAAGGATTTATAACAGAGTAGCAATCACACACTTATTACATCGAATGTCTCAAAAGAGAACTTATTACAATAAATATGACTTAAGGCCATCTAATAATGATAACAGCGGAAGGCTTGGAAGATAAGCGAGTCCATCAACTCCAGCGGCATCACTGAGTATAAGATCACGACCTAAGGCACCTTACTCGTCGTCTAAAAAGTCTGCAACATGAACGTTGCAGCGCGAAAACGGGTCAGCACATGGAATATGCTGGCAATGTAACACGTAGAGAGTAATGAACAGAATTATGCTATACTACATGCATATATGGCTGGTGGAAAAGCTCTATGGTTACATTTTTTCGTAAAGCCAATTTTTCCCTACTGCAAAGGAATAAATTTTATTTAACTATCATGGTGGTTGTTAAACATTGAGAAGGGTACTCCAACTCAATGCCAAATTAGCATCATCATTAAACCCAACAAATTTTAATTAAGTAACATGATGAGATTCACATGATAATCCAAGTACTAGATACTCAAAACGTCCATAATCGGGGACACGGCTAACCATGGTTAGTTTATACACTCTACAGAGGTTTGCGCACTTTTCCCCGCAAGACTCAATCTCCTCCGCTTGATTTCTCGCACTACATGGTGTTTGAGAAATGGATGACCGAGACACGGTTTTTCAGAAGAATTAACTCTCTACTCCGGGTAGACAGTACCAACCTACATCCCCTACATCTGCTAGTCTACCTCTTCAAGAGCTCACGCAACTTAATCAACTATGCTATAGCCCATAGTAGCTTGCGGCTGCACACGGAAGTTTCTAGCAAGAATAATCTTATGATCCCTTTGAACCTGGGTGGCGGTCCATAGGAGAATCACACGGGACCCCGGGATTTCCAAAAATACACACAACACTGGGTTCCCCAGGTGCCTCAATCCACCCAGATGTGTATTTAAGTTGCCATCTTAAGTAAACCATTAATTAAACAATCTCACATCTGTCATGGAAACACTCACCCAATCGACGTCTACTAGCATAGCATGGTAATATAAGCAAACATAGAAGTAACTCCCAAAGGTTTGATAATAACAGGTAATAGGTTCTACCTCATCTACTTCCCAAATCCCACATGTTAATCAGATCCTATTCATGCAATTGTTTGAGGATTGATCTAATGCAATAAAACTGGGTAATAAAGAGGTATGGTCAAAGTGTTACCTAGAGATTCGAAGTAGCAAGCGGCGCACCCCGGGTACTCTATCGCAAACAAACAAGCATACAATAAGCACTCATCTAATCCACATGTAAAACTCAAATAAGAGATCTAACCATAAAGTTCAACTTAAGAGCTCCGGTTTGCAAAAAGAATCAAATCAAACGAAGCAACGAAACTCAAACGGCGAAAGAAACAATCTTCATTTACTAATCTGGACCTAAGTCAAAATTTATAGTAGCAAAAACTTATTTGAGTTGGTTAAATGGAAAGAGGGTTTTGAGATGAAACTTTAGGCGCTTGAATCGTCTGATTCTGATAAACGAGCAAAAAGTTATACTAAAACGAAAAACAGATCGGAAATCGCGATCAGAAATAACCGCGGAAAATTCGAGAAAAAGAAAAACGGACGAACAGGCTAACGAACGAACGTTCGCTGTCTGCAAAAAAATGAAAGCCGTTCGTTTAAACGAACGTACGGATGAACATCCGCTAACTAAACTAAACCGAAAAAAACAGATCTAGGATTTTTATTTAACAAAGCCGAACGAAAAACCGATGGAAAAACCGAACGGTTTTCTGAGGAAAACCGCCGGCGGCGGGGCGGCGGCTACCTCCGATGAGGGGGCGGCGGGGTCTGACGGGTGGGGCGGCGGCGGTCCGGCGACGAGGCGGCGGGGTCCGGCGGTCGGCGGCGTCGGGCGGGGCAGCGGGGTTCGGCGGCGGGCGATGACGGCGGCGGCAGCGGCGGCGGGCTAGGTGTCGCCGCGGGGCGGCTGAGCTGACGGGCTCGGGGCGGCGCCTTATAAAGGCCCGGCCAGGCGGAGTCCTGGCCGAACACAGCCCAAAGTTGGTACCCTTTTTTTTAAATACTTTCACGCGGAAAAACAAATAAAAGACATACTAAACAGACTCCAAAAATCCCGAAATAAATTTTCCCCTGCTTCTAAAATCAAGCCGGACAAGATGAATATTTATTTGGGGCCTAAATGCAATTTTGAAAAGCACACATTTTTCCTAAATTCAATTAAAATAGCCAAAAACTCCGAAATAAAATCTTATTTGATTTTATTATCAAATCCTAAATTTTTTTTATTTTGGGAAAGTCATTTTATTCCCTCTCTTATATTTTTTGTAATAGAAATAATTGAAGAAAAATAAATAAACTCAAATGATCCTATTTTCAAAATTTGAGAAAACTCAAATATGAAAATAACGAAATCCCCAACTCTCTCCATGGGTCCTTGAGTTGCGTAGAATTTCTAGGATCGAGCCAAAATGCAATATATATGGTATGCAATGATGATCTAATGTATAACATTCCAAATTGAAAATTTGGGATGTTAGAAATCTATGATATTATGCACAATGGAGGTACTATCGTAGACTAGTATCATTTGCATGATACTAATATATGATATTCCCCACTATGAGTAGCCTTATAGCTAAGGAGTATAATAGTTAGGTATAAATATGCATTACTTTCTTAATACATGGTCTACCTCACTCTTCCCAAGTTTCTTGGTATACATGTTGCAATTGCCTCTTAATCTAGAGTCTGCTTCTCTTCTCTCACCTCCAACTCAATCTATATAACATTTAATTTCATATAGCAATGCTTATATCATCTTATTATACTTGATTTGGGAGAGCAACCTTATGCATTCTCTCACCCAATTGGGTAAAGTAAGGGTCTATTTAGGACTGCTCCACTCTAGCAAAATATCCATCGCCACATCAAATCCAGTTTGGAATGATTCCACTTAGGAGTCACAGCATCACCGAAGAGGAGTTTGTTTTGTTTAGCTTCCATCTAGCTCTAACTTTAAGAATAGAATTTTTATGTGGGACAGGTCTATTTGGATGGGTGAGGTGAGGAAATAATACCAAGGGATATTTACTTACTGGTGGCAGTGATGGGTAATTTTCCTCCAACTCCATAAGGACTCTTTGAACTAGAGTTTTTGGAGCACCCCCTCAAGAGTTTCATGAGAAATAAGGAGTTGTCCCACATATTCTAGTTTTTTTTCGAAGCAAAACATCATGGAGCTACCTCATTTGGCTCGTGTTTTTTTATAGTAGGGCTAAATTTTAGAAAGGGAAGTAGTCACGAAGCAGGCCCTAAATACACCTTATTAGAGTAGTTGTAGGGTATGTTGATGATTAATGACAAGCATGGCTGATTTTACCAACAAGGTAAAATTGTTGAAGGTGCACTAAAGGACTGCATCTTTTTTTGTTGCGGGTCACTAAAGGACTACATCTTAGCCTTTTCATTAGTTGCACCGGGGGAGAGAGTGCATTGGAGTTGATTTAGACGAGTTAATGTGCTCTTCTAAAAAAGACGAGTTAATGTGCTTGTAGTGATTAAACTAACCACCCTTGAGGCCACAAGCACGGTGCCATAGAGTCACACGCCTGCCATGCGAGGCCAAAATGTCGCTCTGGCCCAATAAACCGGGACGGGGACAGTACATTATACCAACACTTGATGCCCTAGCATATCAAGTTCAATATTAAAAAAATCGAAGAAACACCGAGAAGAGAAATTTGAATGTTATATAAAATGTTGAACACTTCTGAGAGTTTCATGATAATCGGTACGAGATATGCAATGAAACTTACAAAGAAAATTGGCCATCAATATGAAAGCATTTATCTAATTTAATTAAGAATTACATTTATGTCCATGGAAAAATTATGTTTTTATAAAGTTTCCTTAGTAAAATTTGAGTATTATATGTTGATTAGGGCCGTCCCTTTTGCCAGTAAAGCACCATGTATCAAAACGCTTTAAGTGGGACAGATAAAATATATGTTTTGATAACTAGTAGACATTTATTAATCAAGAGTCAAGTAAGCGGTATTATACAACATTTTTTGTTCCCACTACACTGCATGTATCTTAATGCATTGCGTGTTTCTAACTTTCTATTGAATAGCTCATAGTACATGGCATCGTCTCTAAGAGGTACTCTAGTAGAGTCGTCATGTCGATTTGACCAGCATAGTAGCCACCAATATGGCGATTTTGGGTGAAAATTCACTATACTAGAGTCGACATCCTGCCCTCGATCGCCATAACTTGTGGAGCGCGCTACAAACCGAGCCTGCAAAGCTCCATACTTGCTGACCGTGGTAGATATTTGAAGCGCACCAGCTGGAAAATGGGTTGGCGCAAATGATATTTCCCCCTCCCACTACTCTTTCGGTGGTTGCCGTCGCCTCCCGTCCCTCGTCGTAGTGCCACCTTTGACTCCTTCTGGTTATCCCCAATCCCCGACAACGATGCCATTGATGATGCCTCAACCCGCGCGTCAGAATCCATAGTCGACACTAGAGACTTCAAAGGCCGATGCACCCCCAGAGGCTCATGTGCCTCGACGGTCGACCTTGACCCTACCGACTAAGAATCTAGCACAATGGTTCCCATGTCGCCGCGTGGAGGAAGCGGCCTCGCCCATGTGGTCTCGCGATGGTCCTCAGTGAAGGGAGCAAACAAGAAGACGCAGAAGGGCCCCGCCGTTGTCTTTGCACCCCCCATGATGTTAAAGAAGGCATCACTGGCCTTGTATTCGGTTTGTTTCAGTGCATTTGATATGGCCATAGAACATTGTTGGCAAATGTGCAATGTTTGCGATTTAGTGACGATTTGCTGAATTTGGGGATCGACCCTTAATAGAGAAACTTTTCTCAATAGTGTGATTGGTGATTCCGAGATAAATGATGTTAATCTTGAGGGTATGTCGTTGTCTCTTTTGGATCATGAGTGCATTCAAGAACGAAATTTGATTAATTTGAGGCCTTCAACTCGTCGAAGAATAAAGTAGTTTGGGAATCCAACTTTAACCCCGTTGAGGATATTGCTCTTGTCACCGCATGGGAAGATATTTCTCTTGACGCAGTCGTCGGTAAGAATCAATCGACCGTGAATTATTGGAAGTTCACTATGGAGCATTTCAAAGATCATCTTGGTCAAGTAACGAATCATAGCCTAAAATATCTCACACCTTGATGGGCTATGACTCAAGGCATGTGTAGCCATTGGGTGGATTGTTTGGAGAAAGTGAAGCGCACTCCTCCTCGCAATGTCACCATTGACCAATATGTAAGCAATCTTGTTTTTTTGCTACACTCGCATTACTTTGACCATTCACTACTAGGGATAACCCTAGCAGCAGCGCTGGAATTAGAGCTATCAGTAGCGCTTGTACAAGTGCTACAACGAAGGCGCTACAGCTTACTGGTAGCAGTAGCGCTGGTTTTCCAGCGCTACTGATATACCTAATTAGCAGTAGCGCACCCTTCAAAATAGCGCTACTGATAACCGTAAATAGCAGTAGCGTTTCTTATGAACAGCGCTACTGCTAATTTTTCTTGTATTTTTTCCTTCAGCTTATTGGCGTTGTATTGGTTTTATATGCAGTTGTTTCATCATATGATTTTATGACCATGATGAGTTACTATAAATATATATAAATGGGTGAAATGAACTTGTATTAGATTCAAGTAGAGGTAATATGGTGCAAATCAAAAGTACTACTAATCCAAACTAACATGGTGCACACCGTTTTCACCCGCTGATATATATAATAATTCATCATGCTCATATAACAACTTAGCATCATGCATCATCATAGTAATATATAACTCATCATTGTTATCATAATAACAAGTCCTACTCATCATCATCATAGTCATGTAACAACTTCTACTCGTTAATAATAAAAAGTCATACTCATCATCATACAACTTCTACTCGTTATCATAATAACAAGTCATACTCATCAACATCTTAGTCATCTAACCAACCCTATTTAATTGTTCTTAGCACATGATCATGAGTATTAGCTAGGACCTACTACCCTCTAAGGTAAAATAGCATAAAACAAGAGTGGCCCTGACGCTCCATTATGGAGAATGGAGATTATCCTGTCTTCAATTCTTACGCTTCGCACAATGTTGCTTCCAAGTAGCTCCCTATGATTGTTCATACATTTTTTTCATTCTTCGATTGTCATGTATTCATCGGTTTTAGAAATCTGGTATGAACAGCGATGGAGCCTAGGCAGACTTGGCCATAAGCTAATAACATCAAGGCGACCTTTTGGAAACATCATATCAGGCACACAATCCTTCATGATTTTTGTTCAAAAACATAATAATAACATCGTAGTTAGCAATGTAGTTTAGCTTTACAATAATATATGCAAAAGATGCACGGATGTCATAATAGTAAAAAATATTACCATGCCATCTCCATGGATGTTACCGTAGTTCAACACGTGCACTAGTGGCACATATTGACCATAATGTGCAGGAGTTTCATAATTGATATTGTAGTTATCAACATCAATAATAAATGAGATACGATAATATTTCTCCTCATAAGTTAATTCCATGCCATCAGTTTAGTAGGTTCTGTCTACTATCTTCCATACATTTTTTGAAGAATGAAAATAAGTTGTCAATGGAAATAAGCCGTTAACCATTTTTAAATAAACAATATAAATTACTTAATAAATATGTTTGAGAAACTCACATAGAGGTAGAAGTAGAAGCATATCAACAAGGACCCAAATGTCCATATTCTTTTCGTCGATGTCATCTTCAGGATCACCAAGATCGAAGGTGACATACATACCTTCCTGAAAATCATACGCCTTGCATAGTGCTTCCCAATTCGAGCAACCAAAATGGGATACGCTCTCCGAATTGTATAGATTTACAACAAAATAATAACCATGATGGGCCCTGAGATGAACTATCTTTGTCTCCATATTTTCATGATCTTCGAAATTTAGATGCTCCAAGACATAGCGTCTTGCATGGCATGGGATAAGCTAGTCAAATTGTAAAATACGGAAATTACACGTTGAAGAAGCAGAAGTCATGCTTAATTACGAAAAAGACTTATTGTTGTTTACTATTTCAACATCATAGGTCTCGTCGAGCTTAATACTGAAGTGCCGACCGTCTACCAGGTGAGGCCTGTCGCACAGACCCCGGTCGTCGCTGCAGTAGTCGCACTGCGGGATCCTATCGTCATCGACAGACATTTTCTATGTTCATAATTCAAAGATTAAACTTCGAAACTTCAATATATGTACTACAAAAACTAAATTAGATCATTATTATTCATCATGGATTGACTATCGTTCTATCGAGTCTTTTCTTGAAAACTCTCAGTTCACGTGGTGTATCTATTCGACTGTCGGTGATAGTAGCTCCTCCATTCGTTCCCGAGTGCATTACACCAAATTGTCTAGCACACGGCAACAAAGGAGAAGCTACCCCATGACAACATTCGGGTTTCTTCATCTCTGACATTTGCGACCGTTGGTGATGGTCATTCTTCTCTTCCTTCCCGTGCATTACCAAAAGCTTTATCACGAGAAAGAAGAGGAAGAACGACCCCCACGACAACAGTTGACATTCTTCTTCTCTCATATATAAGGTGGAGTCCTGACAGACTTCAAGTCAACCCGAAATGTCATTTAATTATCTTTATACAAAATCCAGGCCACTCGATATTTCCTACATATTCTAGCACATGTCATGCCAAAATTAATGGAAAAATCTGGCATGACCTTTGCTAAAAAGGACATATATCGAGCACCTAGCTAGAATGGAAATTAATCAACACTCTGGCAAAACATTGTCCACTGTGAGGTGTTCCTTGCAAACATAGGACACTTGGGCAAGACCTACATTGAAAATTTTCTATTCCATGGAAATTGTCATAGCTACTTATCTAGCTCCTACTCTACTACATCTATCAAGACATCTACGTCTTCATAGATATGGGGATTTGGGTGGTCGCACATGGAGGTCGGAGGGGGTCAGTGACGGGGACGACGACGGGGATGATGCAGGGGCTCCTTGATTTCTGCAAAAACAAAATATGAACAAAAACATTATTATCCTCATCTTAGGACTTAGTGAAACCTTATGTCTAAAATAGACACAAAATTTGTAAAACCTAGTTCTAACCCTAATAATTTGTACTACCCACATATCCATCCATTTGTAAACCTAGTTCTAACCCTAAAAATTAGTAAAACCTTGTTCTAACCCTAAAAAATGAAAAGACCTATACATTTACTACAAATACCCTAGTTCTAGCCCTAACATATATATATATATATATATATATATATATATATATATAGGAGTAGGATTTTCTACAATAGCTTGCCACAGAACTAGTTAAGGTTTTCAATGGTGTAAAAGTTCTCAAAAATCCTGAAAAAATACTGAACCAACACACCTACAATATAACATGATCCAACGGATGGATTGAAAAAATATGACTGCATGTGTCCTGGACAAAAATAACAAATGTTTCAATATATATTGATCGTGAAGTGAGCTAAAATGCTTGTTTTTTTCACTGAGGACACATAAATGCATATTTTCACAATCACACCGTTGGATCATCTTATTATATTAGAGTGAGGCTTCCCTATTTATTTCATATTTTTTACTTACTTTTAAATGTTTAGCAAGACTTAACTAGTTCTGTGGCAAGCTATGATAGACACAGTTTCACCTATATATATATATATATATATATATATATATATATATATATATATATATATATATATATAGCGCTGGACTATTCTGTTACCGGTAACAGAATATTATTCTGTTACCCTCGGTCCCTATAAGGGTGCGACGCGCAGGCCACAGGAGAAACTCCCCGACCCGTCCCCAACCTAGCCCGCCTCCTACCGCCGAGGCAGCCGTCGCGGGCGAGCGAGCGACGGCGGCAGCCGAAGCGAAGGCACCCGCGGCGCCGTGACGGGTCGCTCCTCCGACCCACGCGCTGTTGCCGGCCGGCCATCCGCATGCCTCCCCGCCGACGGGCTCGCCGGCCCCTCCCCGCGCGCCTTCCCTCTGACAGGCGCCGGTCCCTTCCCGCGCACCTCCCCGTCGACGGGTGCCGGATCCTCCCCGCGCGCCTCCCATGCGACGAGCTCGCCGGCCCGTCCCGACCTCCGGCGGCTACCGCGGCCCGCCCCGCCTCCGGCGGCTGTCGTGCGCAATCCCAGCCTCCCTCCGCCGTCATCCCCGCCCCGCGCCGCCACCCCGAGCCCCTCCGCCGTGCGCTGCCACTCTGAGCCCCGCCGCCCTGCGCCTGTCACCCCCACCTTGCGCAGCATCCTACCGACCGGACCAGCCGCCGGCCGAATCCAGTCTCGCCCTCGAGCTTCGTCTTCTTCCTCGCCGAGACACGCGACAGCCACCCCAGTTCGGGCGTAGTAAGTACCTCAGTACGAGTTAAAAACGATGGTGCATTCGGAATAAAAGAAATGGCAGAAATTCAAATTGTAAAAATTCAAGCAAAAAAAGAAACCCCATGAAAATCATGCTTAGTAAGTACCTCAGTACAAGTCGTAAAATGAGAGAAGTTCAGAACATCGTTGTCAAAAAAATGTTGAGTTCATAAAAAACACATTTTCTTTTGAATAAAATATCATTCAGTTTGATGATACAAACCATACAAGTACAGGGCGATGATACAGTAAACCGTTGAAAATTTACGAGAAAAATATTACCCAAAAAACATAGAAAAGTCTAGTTAGTGAAAACACGCTTAGTACAAACCCATGCAAGCATCAGTACAAGTACCATTTTTCAGAACCATTCAAAATTACTTTACAAAAAATAGCTCAGTACAAACATACACATATATCAGTACGACTACTCTGTTTTTCAAACGAGAAAACAACAGGATCCGTCATGCCGTATTCAAAATTACTCTTAAACGGCTGCGAAGTAGAGAAAACGTTCAACATGACTAAGTTCCGAATTTTCGATAGCTATCCAACGGTATACTATTTTCCATATTTCGACAAACTTTTCAAAAAATCCCGTTCAAAATCAAATTTGACCGTATTCGAATTCGTTTTTAAACTGTAAGAAATTAGAAAAACATTTATATACGAAAAAGTTGCGCATTTTCTATAGCTTTCCAACGCTGTATCATTTGCGTCAATCCGACAAACCGTTTGCAAAAAATCGCAAAAATACGTTTCGCCCAGAATTTCACCATTTTTCAAATTACTTTTAAATCATCTAGAATTAGAAAAAACAATACATAGATGGAAGATGCGGATTTTCACTAGCTTTCCAACGCTATCTTATTTTCTCAATTCCGACAAACCGTTTGAAAATTGAGTCCAAAATACGATTCACGTTTTCGGTTCTGAAAAAACGGTTTTTTCAAAACTGCTCTTAAACCATAATGATTCTGCAAAAACGTTCAATATACTTGAAATATGGTTGTCAAGAGCTTTCCAACGATATATTACATGCCCCGTTCTGACAAAAAAATACAAAAAGTTTTTGAATTAAAGAAGACGATCTTTTAAAAACCGTTTTTTCAGACCATGATGCTTTCAGTTGTGTTTAAAAGATCGTCTTCTTTAATTCAAAAACTTTTTGTATTTTTTTGTCAGAACGGGGCATGTAATATATCGTTGGAAAGCTCTTGACAACCATATTTCAAGTATATTGAACGTTTTTGCAGAATCATTATGGTTTAAGAGCAGTTTTGAAAAAACCGTTTTTTCAGAACCGAAAACGTGAATCGTATTTTGGACTCAATTTTCAAACGGTTTGTCGGAATTGAGCAAATAAGATAGCGTTGGAAAGCTAGTGAAAATCCGCATCTTCCATCTATGTATTGTTTTTTCTAATTCTAGATGATTTAAAAGTAATTTGAAAAACGGTGAAATTCTGGGCGAAATGTATTTTTGCGATTTTTTGCAAACGGTTTGTCGGATTGACGCAAATGATACAGCGTTGGAAAGCTATAGAAAATGCGCAACTTTTTCGTATATAAATGTTTTTCTAATTTCTTACAGTTTAAAAACGAATTCGAATACAGTCAAATTTGATTTTGAACGGGATTTTTTGAAAAGTTTGTCGAAATATGGAAAATAGTATACCGTTGGATAGCTATCGAAAATTCGGAACTTAGTCATGTTGAACGTTTTCTCTACTTCGCAGCCGTTTAAGAGTAATTTTGAATACGGCATGACGGATCCTGTTGTTTTCTCGTTTGAAAAACAGAGTAGTCGTACTGATATATGTGTATGTTTGTACTGAGCTATTTTTTGTAAAGTAATTTTGAATGGTTCTGAAAAATGGTACTTGTACTGATGCTTGCATGGGTTTGTACTAAGCGTGTTTTCACTAACTAGACTTTTCTATGTTTTTTGGGTAATATTTTTCTCGTAAATTTTCAACGGTTTACTGTATCATCGCCCTGTACTTGTATGGTTTGTATCATCAAACTGAATGATATTTTATTCAAAAAGAAAATGTGTTTTTTATGAACTCAACATTTTTTTGACAATGATGTTCTGAACTTCTCTCATTTTACGACTTGTACTGAGGTACTTACTAAGCATGATTTTCATGGGGTTTCTTTTTTTGCTTGAATTTTTACAATTTGAATTTCTGCCATTTCTTTTATTCCGAATGGACCATCGTTTTTAACTCGTACTGAGGTACTTACTACGCCCGAACTGGGGTGGCTGTCGCATGTCTCGGCGAGGAAGAAGACGAAGCTCGAGGGCGAGACTGGATTCGGCCGGCGGCTGGTCCGGTCGGTAGGATGCTGCGCAAGGTGGGGGGTGACAGGCGCAGGGCGGCGGGGCTCAGAGTGGCAGCGCACGGCGGAGGGGCTCGGGGTGGCGGCGCGGGGCGGGGATGACGGCGGAGGGAGGCTGGGATTGCGCACGACAGCCGCCGGAGGCGGGGCGGGCCGCGGTAGCCGCCGGAGGTCGGGACGGGCCGGCGAGCTCGTCGCATGGGAGGCGCGCGGGGAGGATCCGGCACCCGTCGACGGGGAGGTGCGCGGGAAGGGACCGGCGCCTGTCAGAGGGAAGGCGCGCGGGGAGGGGCCGGCGAGCCCGTCGGCGGGGAGGCATGCGGATGGCCGGCCGGCGACAGCGCGTGGGTCGGAGGAGCGACCCGTCACGGCTCCGCGGGTGCCTTCGCTTCGGCTGCCGCCGTCGCTCGCTCTCCCGCGACGGCTGCCTCGGCGGTAGGAGGCGGGCTAGGTTGGGGACGGGTCGGGGAGTTTCTCCTGTGGCCTGCGCGTCGCACCCTTATAGGGACCGAGGGTAACAGAATAATATTCTGTTACCGGTAACAGAATAGTCCAGCGCTATATATATGCAATGAAGGAGGGATCGGAGGGATCGAAGGGAGGGAGAGGGTCAAAGGGAGAGGGATGGGAGGGAGTGTTGGGAAACGTTGTATGGAAAATAAAAAAATTCTACGCACACGCAAGATCTATCAAGGAGATGCATCGCAACGAGAGGGGAGAGTGTGTCTTTCTACCCTTGTAGACGGTAAGAGGAAGCGTTTAGTAACGCGGTTGATGTAGTCGAACTTCTTTGCGATCCAACCGATCGAGTACTGAACGTACGGCACCTCCGCGTTCAGCACACGTTCAACTCGGTGACATCCATGCCTTCTTGATCCAGCAAAACAGCGAGGTAGTGGATGAGTTCCGGCAGCACGATGGCGTGGTGATGCTATCTCCGCAGTGCTTCGCCTAAGCACTACGAATATATGACCGAGTGTGTAAACGATGGAGGGGGGCGCTGCCATGGTTAAGAGATTGACCCGATTATGTGTGGAGCCCCCCTCACACATATATAGGTGATGGAGGGAGGAGCAGCCAAGGAGGCGCCCCAAGTAGGCCGAATCCTACTTGGGGTCCTTCCTAGTGGCGCCCCCCTTACCATATTTGTCGGAGGGGGGGGGGAAGGTAATTAAGGGGGAGAGGAAAGGAAGGGGGAGGCCGAATCCCCCCTTTCCTTCTATACCTAAGGGCTTTAGCCTTGGAGGGGCGTCCCAGTCCCTTGTGGGCTGGTGTGTTCCCCCCTTTGGCCCATATGGCCCATTAACCTCTCGGGGTGTCCGTAACCGCTTTCGGTGACCCGATTTCTACCCGGTACATCCCGAAACTCTTCGGGTGTCCAAATATCATCGTCCTATATATCAATCTTTACCTATGGACCGTTGCGGAGCTCCTTGTCATGTTTGTGATCTCATCGAGAACTCCGAAGAACATTCGGTCACCAAATCATATAACTCATATAACACTATATCATCAACGAACGTTAAGCATGCGGACCCTACGGGTTCGAGGACTATGTAGACATGACCGAGACACCTCTCCGACCAATAACCAATAGTGGAACCTGGATGCCCATATTGGCTCCTACATATTCTACGAAGATCTTTATCGGTCGAACCTTATGACAACATACATAATTCCCTTTGTCAATCGGTACGTTACTTGCCTGAGATTCGATCGTCGATATCTTCATACCTAGTTCAATCTCATTATCGGCAAGTCTCTTTACTCGTTCCGTAATACATCATCTTGCAACTAACTCCTTAGTCACTTTGCTTGCAAGGCTTATTATGATGTGTATTACCGAGAGGGCCCAGAGATACCTCTCCAATACTCAGAGTGACAAATCCTAATCTCGATCTATGCCAACTCAATGAACACCTTCGGAGATAGCATATTTATGATCACCCAGTTATGTTGTAAAGTTTAATAGCACACGAGGTATTCCTCTGGTATCCGGGAGTTGCATAATCTCATAGTCGAAGAATATGCATTTGTCATCAAGAAAGCAATAGCAATAAACTGAATGATCACTATGCTAAGCTAACAGATGGGACTTGTACACCACATCATTCTCCTAATGATGTGATCCCATTATCAAATGACAACACATTTCTATGGTTAGGAAACTTGAACCATCTTTGATCAACGAGCTAGTCTAGTAGAGGCTTACTAGGGACACAATATTTGTTTATGTATTCACACATGTATTTAAGTTTCTGATCGATACAATTCTAGCATGATAATAAACCTTTATCATGAATAAGGAAATATATAATAACAACTTTATTATTGCCTCTAGGGCATAATTCCTTCAGTCTCCCACTTGCACTAGAGTCAATAATCTGGATTACATTGTAATGAATCTAACACCCATGGAGTCTTGGTGCTGGTCATGTTTTGCTCGCGAAAGAGGCTTAGTCAATGGGTCTGCTACATTCAGATCCGTATGTATTTTGCAAATCTCTATGTCTCCATCCTTGACCTTTTCATGAATAGGGTTGAAGCTTCTCTTGATATGTTTGGTGTGAAACCTGGATTCCTTCGCCAAGGCAATTGCTCTAGTGTTGTCACAAAAGATTTTCATTAGACCCAGTGCACTGGGTATTACACCGAGATTGCATATGAACTCCTTCATCTAGACTCCTTCATGCGCTGCTTCCGAAGCAGCTATGTACTCCGCTTCACACGTAGACCCCGCCACGACGCTCTACTTGGAGCTACATCAACTGACAGCTCCACCATTCAATATAAAATGTATCCGGTTTGTGACTTAGAGTCATCTGGATCAGTGTCGAAGCTAGCATCGACGTAACCATTTACAATGAGCTCTTCGTCACCTCCATAAACGAGAAACATATCCTTTGTCCTTTTCAGGTACTTCAGGATGTTCTTGACCGTTGTCCAGTGATCCACTCTTGGATTACTTTGGTACCTCCCTGCCAAACTTATGGCAATGCAGACATCAGGTCTGGTACACAACATAACGTACATGATGGAACCTATGGCTGAGACATAGGGAATGACATTCATTCTCTCTCTATCTTCTGCAGTGCTCGGGCTTTGAGTCTGACTCAATTTAACACTTTGTAACACAAACAAGAACCCTTTCTTTGATAGATCCACTTTGAACTTCTTCAAAACTTTATCAAGGTATATGCTTTGTGAAAGTTCTATTAAGCGTCTCGATCTATCCCTATATATATTGATGCCCAATATATAAGCAGCTTCACCGAGGTATATCATTGAAAAATTCTTATTCAAGTATCCTTTATGCTATCCATAAATTCTATATCATTTCCAATCAATAATATGGCATCCACATATAATATCAGAAATGCTACAGAGCTCCCACTCACTTTCTTGTAAATACATGCTTCACCGTAAGTCTGTATAAAACCATATGATTTGATCACCTCATCAAAGCGTATATTCCAACTCTGAGATTCTTGCACCATGATACGTCTCCAACGTATCTATAATTTTTGATTGTTCTGTGCTGTTATATTATCATTCTTGGATGTTATACAATCATTTTATAGTCATTTTATATCATTTTTTGGTACCAACCTATTGACATAGTGCCCGGTGCCAGCTGCTATTTTCTGCTTGTTTTTACATCACAGGAAATCAATACCAAACGGAGTCCAAACGCAACGAAATTGTTTCTGGATTTTTTCTGGACTGGAGGACAGAAGTTGGGCCGAAGAAGTACCAAAGGGGTGCCCCGAGGGGGGGCACAACCTACCAGGGCGCGCTTGGGGGCCCAGGTGCGCCCAAGTGGGTAGTGCCCACCTCGGTGGCCTCCCGCACTGCCTCTTTTCTCTATAAATACCCCAATATTCTAGAAACCCTAGGGGAGTCGACGAAAATCAATTCCAGCCGCCGAAAGTTCTAAAAACACCAGATACAATCTAGACACCATCACAGAGGGGTTCATCATGTCCATTGTGCCTCTCCGATGATGCATGAGTAGTTCTTTATAGACCTACGGGTCCATAATTAGTAGCTAGATGGCTTCCTCTCTCTCTCTCTCTCTCTCTCTCTCTCTCTTGATTCTCAATACAATGATCTCTTGGAGATCCATATGATGTAAGTCTTTTTGCGATGTGTTTGTTGGGATCTAATGAACTTTGAATTTATGATCAGATCTATGTTTTTATCCATGAAAGTTATTTGAGTCTTCTCTTGATCTCTTATATGCATGATTGATTATAGCCTCGTATTTCTTCTCCGATATTTGGGTTTTGTTTGGCCAACTTGATCTTTTTATCTTGCAATGGGAAGAGGTGCTTTGTTATGGGTTCGATCTTACGATGCTTGATCCCAGTGATAGAAGGGGAAACGACATGTATATATCGTTGATATTAAGGATAACAAGATGGGGTCTATTTCTACATAAATAGATCTTGTCTACATCATGTTATCGTTCTTATTACATTACTCCATTTTTCCATTAACTTAATACACTAGATGCATGCTAGATAGCGGTCGATGTGTGGAGTAATAGTAGTAGATGTAGGCAGGAGTCGGTCTACTAATCTTGGACGTGATGCCTATATAATGATCATTGCATGGATATCGTGATGATTATTTGAAGTTCTATCAATTGCCCAACAGTAATTGTCTTCCCACCGTTTGCTATTTTTCTCGACAGAAGCCACTAGTGAAACCTACGGCCCCCTGGTCTCTTCTTATCATATTTTCCTTTGCGATCCATATTTATTTGCTTTTATTTTCAGATCTATTAAACCAAAAATACAAAGATACCTTGCTGCACTTTATTTTATTTGCGATCTATTTATCCAATCTATTACAACTTTATCCCGTCTCTGTGCCAATTTTTGGCGTCGTTGCCCGAAAGGGATTGACAATCCCTTTAACACGTCGGGTTGCGAGTATTTGTTATTTATGTGAAGGAGCTGTTTACGTTGTGTTGCGTGGTTCTCCTACTGGTTTGATAATGGTCTCATCACTGAGGGAAATACCTACTGTTGCTATGCTGCATCATCCTTTCCTCTTTGGGGAAATACCGACGTAGTTCAAGCAAACATCAAAAGGAATTTCTGGCGCCATTGCCGGGGAGACATCATGAGCATCAACCTGGTTCCAAATCACAAATCTCATCTCCTTGCAATTTACATTATTTTCCATTTGCCTCTCGTTTTCCTCTCCCCCACTTCACGAAAATTTGTTGTTTTATTCGCCCTCTTTTTCTTTCGCCGTTTTCTCGTCAGATCTGTTTTTGAGTGCATTCTTGTTATCAAGTCACCATGACTCAAGAGAACACCAAGTTGTGTGATTTCTCAAATACCAACAACAATGATTTTATTAGCACTCCGATTGCTCCTCTCGCTATTAGTGCGGAGTCTTGTGATATTAATACTGCTTTGCTAAATCTTGTTATGAAAGATCAATTTTCCGGTAATCCTAATGAGGATGCCGTGTCCCATCTTAACACATTTGTGGAATTATGCGATATGTAAAAGTAAAAATATGTAGACAATGATGTTGTGAAGTTTAAATTATTTCCGTTTTCTTTGCGAGATCGCGCAAAAATTTTGTTTTCTTCTTTGCCTCACAATAGTATCAATTCTTGGAATAAGTGCAAGGATGCTTTTATTACTAAGTATTTTTCGTCCACAAAAATAATTTCCCTTAGATCCCAGATCATGAATTTCAAGCGACTTGAACATGCGCATGTTTCACAATCTTGGGGAAGGATGAAATTGATACTAAGGAATTTCCCAACTCATGGGTTAAATCTTTGGATGATCATACAAAAAATTTATGCGGGGTTGAATTTTGTTTCTCGCAATCTTTTAGATTCCGCCGCGGGGGGTACTTTATGGAAATTACTTTGGGTGAAGCTACTAAATTGCTAGACAATATTATGGAAAATTACTCACAATGGCATACCGAAAGAGTTCTTACTAGTAAAAAAGTCAATTCGGTAGAAGAAATAAATTCTTTGAGTGAAAAAGTTGATGCTCTTATGAAGTTGGTTGCTAATAAAAGTGCTCCTATTGATTTTATTGATGTGACTTTGTCTAATTTTATTGAGCAAAATAGTGATGCCATATATGTGAATTTTATCTCGCAAAACAATTTCAATAATAATGCTTATAGAGGTAATTTTAATCCTAGGACTTTTCCTAGTAATTCCTCTAATAATTATGGTAATTCTTATGGTAATCCTTCTTATAATAATAATAGAAACACCTCTGATCTTGAGAATAATATGAAAGAATTTATCAATACTCAAAAGGTTTTCAATGCTATGATAGAATAAAAGCTGAATAAAGTTGATGATATGTCTAGAAGTATTGATAGAATTTCTCATGAAGTAGAAACTCTCAAGATGAAAAAATTTGTGCCTAAAGTTGAAGAATCAATTAAACCTCTTTATGTTCCTATGGATGAAAGTAAGAAAAGAATCGCTATGCTTAGAGCTAAAAGATATTTTTTTAGACAAAGTGTTTTCTAGTGATTGCTTTCATAAAAGTGATGAAGATCTTAAAATGATTGGTGTTTCCTCTATTGATTACTTTTTTAGCAAAATTAATATTGATGAAAAAGGGACTGGAGAAGAGTCAACTTTAGCTAGAAGGTGTCCCGATAATTTGGAGGGTGAAATCTTGTTGAGAAAATTGATAAAAGTGGGTTTGAAGAGGCCAAAACTTTAACTAGTGATGTGCCCACTATTTTGGATTACAAAAACTTTAAATATGATAGTTGCTCTTTGGTTGATTGTATTTCCTTGTTGCATCCATGATAAATTCACCCCATGCTTACAAACAAAATAAAGCTTTTACTAAACATATTGTTGATGCTATGATGAAAGCTTTTGAAGGAAAGTTGGAATTAGAAGTTTCAATTCCTAGAAAATTACATGATGAATGGTAACCTAACATCAAAGTCAAGATTAAAAATTATGAGTTTTTTCTTTATGTGACTTGGGTGCTAGTGTTTCTACAACTCTGAAATCTTTATGTGATGTGCTTGGTCTTACCGATATTGAAGAACGCTCTTTAAATTTGCACTTGGCGGATTCTACTATTAAAAAGCCTATGGGAAGAATTAATGATGTTCTTATTCTTGCTAATAGGAATTATGTGCCCATAGATTTTATTGTTCTTGATTTTGATTGCAATCCGTCTTGTCCAATTATACTTGGTAGACCGTTTTTGCGTACTATTGGTGTTGTGATTGATATGAAAGAAGGCAATATTAAATTTCAATTTACACTAAGAAAGGGTATGGAACACTTCCCTAGAACAAGAATTAGGCCACCATATGAATCAATCATGAGGGCATCGTATGGAGCTAGAGCTAAAGATGACAACACTTAGATCCTTCGCATTATGCCTAGCTAGGGGCATAAAACGATTGCGCTCGTTGGCAGGCAGACCAACTTGTATCTTTTTGCTTTTTGGTTTTCTTACTGTATTCAATAAAAATACCCAATTATGACTCTAATTAGATGTGTTTTTGTGGTTTAAATTAGTGTTTTTGCCAAGCAAGTCCTTTGGGATGATTTGGATGAGAGTTGATTTGATCTTGCTGAAAAATAGAAACTTTTGCGCTCAAGGAAATATTTTTATTTTTTAACATAAAAATGATTTTGAGCTGATTCTTTTTGAAGAAGACTAATAAATAAATTATGCACGTCGTCCTAAATTTTCAGAATTTTTGGAGTTACATAATATTCGAAGTAGTCAGATTGCTACAGACTATTCTGTTTTTGACAGATTCTATTTTCTTTGTGTTGTGTGCTTGTTTTGATGATTCTATGGTTTTCTTTGAAGAGTTTTTGCCATAGAAAAGTTGGAATACAGTAGATATAATGAAAAAATAAAATATGAATGGGTTTGCAACCGTACTTGTAGTATTGGTTTGCTTT
This sequence comes from Triticum aestivum, assembly GCF_018294505.1. Lineage (NCBI taxonomy): Eukaryota > Viridiplantae > Streptophyta > Magnoliopsida > Poales > Poaceae > Triticum > Triticum aestivum. Next base: position 185,240,030 of record NC_057810.1, on the reverse strand, counting down.
CTTATACTAACGGATATCCCGAAGGTTTTGTTGAGTTTTGTGTGATTGAAGTTTTCAAGTTTTGGGTGATCTTATGATGGATGAAGGAATAAGGATTAGCAAAAGGCTAAGCTTGGGAATGCCCAAGGCACCCCAAGATAATATTCAAGAAGTAGCAAGCAACTAAGCTTGGGGATGCCCGCGAGTGGCATCCCCTCTTTCTTCTAACAATCATCGGTATTTTACTTGGAGCTATATTTTTATTCGTCACATATTATGAGTTTTTCCTGGAGCGTCTTGTATGATACGAGTCTTTGCTTGTTTTGCTTTTTATTTTTAAGTCTTGAATACTTGCTGGACACACCTCTTTGAGAGAGCCAAAAATTATGCTATGCTTGCTCCTATGCTTCACTTAAAAATTTTAGAGCCATGGAATTGCTCTAGTGCTTCACTTATATCTTTTTGAGCACGGTGTGCTTTGTTATTTTTAAAGAAATGCTCTCATGCGTCGCTTAGATTTATTTGGGAGTTAGTAATTTTTTTAAGAAATTCTCTCTTGCTTCACTTAGATTATTTTGAGAGAAATAAATATTATGCTCATGTTATTCACTTAAATTTGTTTGAGCTTATTAAAAGCAACATATGAAATTAGTCCCGAAGTGATAGATATCCAAGGAGGATATAATAAAAACTTTCTTTAAGATCAGTGGACAAAATAAACTTGGTTCTGAGTAATGGTTTTGAGATATGATGATATGATTTGTGAGTCATGTTGATGAGTAATTATGCTTTAGTAAGAATATTGCTTTTAAGGTTTGTGATTCCCTATGCAAGCATGAAAGTCAATAGTTATGCAATGAAATTATATCCTACTTGTGGTGCATTATTCGGTGTTATTTATGCTTAATGCTTGGGTACGAGATTTTTTGTATCTTGGTTGGACGCTTCTCAATCTTTTTGCTAGCCTTCATTTGCACTAAGTATGATCACTACTTGTGCATCCAAAACCCTTTAAACCACTTTTGCCATATGAGTCCACTATACCTACCTATATTCGGTATTTCCGTGCCGTTCTAAGCAAATTTGCATGTGCCATCTCTAATTTTTCAAAATAAATTTCTCTTTTGTGTGCTCGTACCACTCGCGAGGCGGTGATGGGTGGCCGATGTTTTCCATGCTAGATGTGTTATTCTCGCGATGTGTGTTTATTCACTTGTCATTGCACGAGAGTACGACAAAGGTATTAGGGATGCCCAGTCCCGAAATGAAAAATGAATTTACTTTATGTTGTCAAATAATAAACTCCTTGGAAAGTGTTGGTATGGAAGGCACCCGTGGATACGGTTTTCCATTGAAAGTGAAAGTACGATGGAAAAGGGAATAAACTTTATTTTCTGTTTGGGAACTGCCTATGATATATCTAGCATGGAAAGTGTTGGAACTCTAAGTCGTTTTGGTTGGTGGGAAAAGTATCCCTCCTAAAATGGTTTTATCTCTCAATTTTCGCTTTGAGCTCTGGCACCTCTATGAATACCTACTTCCCTCCGTGAAGGGCCTTTCTATTACTTTATGCAATTTTATTCTGAACTTGAGTCTCCATCTTCTCTTATAAAGCACCAACTAAGGGGCACTATGATCGTATCTGAGCATTGGGTGTAGATAATATTCGAGTGTGTTTCATGAATGCATCAATGATTGAGCATAATAGGCCAGGGATAACTTGCTTTAGTGTTGATATTTTGAAAGACATTGTTGCTTGTTGATATGCTTGAGTATTAAAGTCTTCATGTCAAAACTAGACTATCGCTTTGAACCAGATAAAGTCCAAATGTACATGCTACAAAGAAAAGAAAATGTGATGAACATGTTAGGCAACATTCCACATCAAAAATTCTGTTTTTATCAATGACCTACTCAAGGACGACAGGACTTAAGATTGGGGATGCTGATACGTCTCCAACGTATCTATAATTTTTTATTGTTCCATGCTGTTATATTATCATTCTTGGATGTTTTACAATCATTTTATATCATTTTTTGGTACTAACCTATTGACATAGTGCCCAGTGTCCGTTGTTGTTTTCTGCTTGTTTTTTACATCGCAGGAAATCAATACCAAACGGAGTCCAAACGCAGCGAAACTTTTTGTGGATTTTTTCTGGACCAGAAGACACAAGTTGGGACGACGAAATACTAGAGGGGTGCCCCGAGGGGGGGCACAATCCACCAGGGCATGCCTGGGGGGCCAGACGCGCCTAGGTGGGTTATGCCCACGTCGGTGGCCTCCTGCACCGCCTCTTTGCTCTATAAATACCCCAATATTCCAGAAACCCTAGGGGAGTCGACAAAAATCAATTCCAGCCGCCGCAAGTTCCAGAAACACCAGATCCAATCTAGACACCAACATTAAGGGGTTCATCATGTCCATTGGTGCCTCTCCGATGATGCGTGAGTAGTTCTTTGTAGACCTACGGGTCCGTAGTTAGTAGATAGTAGCTAGATGGCTTCATCTCTCTCTTGATTCTCAATACAATGATATCTTGGAGATCTATATGATGTAAGTCTTTTTGCATTGTGTTTGTTGGGATCCGATGAACTTTGAGTTTATGATCAGATCTATGTTTTTATCCATGAAAGTTATTTGAGTCTTCTCTTGATCTCTTATATGCATGATTGATTATAGCCTCGTATTTCTTCTCTAATATTTGTTTTTTTGTCCAACTTGATCTATTTATCTTGCAATGGGAAGAGGTGCTTTGTCATGGGTTCGATCTTACGGTGCTTGATCCCAGTGACAGAAGGGGAAACGACACGTATGTATCGTTGCTATTAAAGATAACAAGATGGGGTCTATTTCTACATAAATAGATCTTGTCTACATCATGTCATCGTTCTTATTGCATTACTCAATTTTTCCATGAACTTAATACACCAGATGCATGTTGGACAGCGGTCGATGTGTGGAGTAATAGTAGTAGATGTAGGCAGGAGTCGGTCTACTAATCTTGGACGTGATACCTATATAATGATCATTGCCTGGATATCGTCATGATTATTTGAAGTTCTATCAATTGCCCAACATTAATTGTTTTCCCACCATTTGCTATTTTTCTCGACAGAAGCCACTAGTGAAACCTACAACCCTCGGGTCTCTTGTCATCATATTTGCCTTTGTGATCCATTTTCCTTTGCTTTTATTTTCAGATCTATTAAACCAAAAATACAAAAATACCTTGTTGTAATTTATTTATTCCGTGATATATTTCTCCTATCTACCACAATTATCTCATGTTATCTTGCCTACTTGAGGCGCCGTACCCGAAGGGGATTGACAACCCCTTTAACACGTCGGATTGCGAGTATTTGTTATTTGTGTGCAGGGGTGTTTACGTGGTGTTAGGAGGTTCTCCTACTGGTTCGATAACCTTGGTCTCATCACTGATGGAAATACCTACCGTTGCTATACTACATCATCCCTTCCTCTTTGGGGAAATACCAACATAGTTCTAGCAGACATCAAAGATCATGGTGCCACTTTGAAGCACAAGTGTGGTAAAAGGATAGTAGCATTGCCCCTTCTCTCTTTTTCTCTCATTTTTTTATTATTTTGTTTGTTTGGCCTCTTTTTTTCGTCCGGAGTCTCATCCCGACTTGTGGGGGAATCATAGTCTCCATCATCCTTTCCTCACCGGAACAATGCTCTAATAATGAAGATCATCACACTTCTATTTACTTACAACTTGAGAATTACAACTTGATACTTAGAACAAAATATGACTCTATATGAATGCCTCTGGCAGTGTGCCGGGAAGTGCAATGACTCAAGAGTGACATGTATGAAATAATTATGAACGGTGGCTTTGCCACAAATACAATGTCAACTACATGATCATGCAAAGCAATATGACAATGATGAATTGTGTCATAATAAACAGAACGGTGGAAAGTTGCATGGAAATATATCACGGAATGGCTATGGAAATTCCATAATAGGAAGGTATGGTGGCTGTTTTGAGGAAGGTATATGGTGGGTGTATGGTACCGGCGAAAGTTGCATGACACAAGAGATACTTGCAATGGTGGAAGGGTGAGAGTGCGTATAATCCATGGACTCAACATCAGTCATAAAGAACTCACATACTTATGGCAAAAATCTATTAGTAATTGAAACCAAGCACTACGCGCAGGCTCCTAGGGGAAGGGTTGGTAGGAGTTAACCATCACGCGATCCCGACCTCCACACAAAGGATGACAATCAAAAAATACCTCATGCTCCAACTTTGTTACATAACGGTTGACCATACATGCATGCTACGGGAATCACAAACCTCAACACAAGTATTTCTGAAATTCACAATTACTCCACTAGCATGACTCTAATATCATCATCTTCATATCTCAAAACAACCATAAGGAATTAAACTTCTCATAGTATTCAATGCACTTTATATGAAAGTTTTTATTATATCCCTCTTGGATGCCCATCATATTAGGACTAAATTCATAACCAAAGCAAATTACCATGCTGTTTAAGACTCAAAATAATATAAGTGAAGCATGCTAGTTCATCAATTTCTTCAAAATAAAACCACTGTCATGCTCTAAAAAGATATAAGTGAAGCACCAGAGCAAATGACAAACTACTCCAAAAGATATAAGTGAAGATCAATGAGTAGTCGAATAATTGTGTAAATATGTGAAGACTCTCTAATATTTAAGAATTTCAGATCTTGGGAAATTATTCAAACAGAAAGCAAAACAAAATAAAATGACATTGCAAGAATATCACATATCATGTGAAGAAGCAAAAACTTAGGCTCAACCAAAACTGACCGATAGTTATTAAAGAAGAAAGGTGGGATGCCAACCGTGGCATCCCCAAGATTAGATGCTTGAGACTTCTTAAAATATTAATTAGGGATGCCTTGGGCATCCCCAAGCTTGATCTTTTGTGTCTCCTTAATTCCTTTTATATCACGGTTTCCCTAAATCTAAATAACTTCATCCACACAAAACTCAACAAGAACTCGTGAGATAAGTTAGTATAAATCGATGCAATAACCTTATCATTCTCTACTGTAGCAAATCACTAAAATTATTATTTGATCTTGCCTACTAAACGCCTCTGCATATTTAACACTCCTATCCTCAAATAGAATCATTAAACAAGCAAACATATGCAAACAATGCAAACATATCAACATTCTGTCTAAACAGGACAGTCTGTAAAGAATGCAAGAGGAATCATACTTCCCAAACTCCAAAAATTCTGAAAAATTACCACACTATAAAATTTGTTGTTACTCATCATGTAAAAATTTCAACATTTTATCATGTTCTGACTATTCACCGATATTCAAAACATAACAGCGAACTTTGTGTTTTCGAAACAACAACGTATAGACTTGTAAAATAAACATGGTAAAGGCCATACTTGACTTTTTATTGAACTAAAAGATATAAAACATGTCTCTGAATAGCAGCAAGCAAACATAAACAAAAGAAAATGACGCTCCAAGCAAAACACATATCATGTGGTGAATTAAAATATAGCCTCAAGTAAGGTTACCGATGAACGAAGACGAAAGAGGGGATGCCATCCGGGGCATCCCAAGCTTAGTTGCTTGGTTAGTCCTTGAATATTAACTTGGGTTGACTTGGGCATCCAAAATCTTAGGCTCTTGCCACTCCTTATTCCATAGTCCATCAAATCTTTACCCAAAACTTGAGAACTTCACAACACAAAACTCAACAAAAAACTCATAAGCTCCATTAGTATAAGAAAATAAATCACTACTTAGGTACTATTATGAACTCATTCTAAATTCATATTGGTGTTATATCTACTGTATTCCAACTTCTCCATGGTTCATACCCTCCGATACTACTCATAGATTCATCAAAATAAGCAAACGACACATAGAAAACATGATCTGTCAAAAACAGAACAATCTGCAGTAATCTGGAAACTTTACATACTTAAGCAACTCCAAAAAATCTGAAAAATAGGAAAATCTAGGAAATTTGTATATCAATATTGTGTATAAAATTCAGATCAAAATCACGTTCTAGTAAATTTTACAATTTCCTGGACTGAGCACAAAAGTTTCTATTTTTGCACAGAATGAAGTCAACTATCATCCACACTATCCCAAAGGATTTACTTGGCACTTTATTGAAACAAAGCCTATAAAACATGATTACTACAGTAGCATAATCATGTGAACACATAAAAACAGTCGGTAGAAACATTGGGTTGTCTCCCAACAAGCGCTTTCCTTTAATGCCTTTCTAGCTAGGCATGATGATTTCAATGATGCTCACATAAAAGATAAGAATTGGAACATAATGGGAGCATCATGAAGCATATGATTAGCACATTTAAGTCTAACCCACTTCCTATGCACAGGGATTTTGTGAGCAAATAACTTATGGGAACAAGAATCAACTAGCATGGGAAGGTAAAACAAGCAAAACTTCAAGATTTTCAACACATAGAGAGGAAACTTGATATTATTGCAACTCCTACAAGCATATAGAACTCCCTCATAATAATTTTCAGTAGCATCATGAATGAATTCAACAATATAACTATCACATAAAGTATTATTTTCATGATGCACAAGCATAGAATTTTTATTACTCTCCACATAAGCAAATTTCTTCTCATGAATAGTAGTGGGAGCAAACTAAAAAAATAACTATCATGTGAGGCATAATCCAATTGAAAATTAAAATCAAGATGACAAGTTTCATGGTTATCATTATTATTTATAGCATACATGGCATCCCAATAATCATCATAGATAGCAACTTTGTTCTCATAATCAATTGGAACCTCTTCCGAAATAGTGGATTCATCACTAAATAAAGTCATGACCTCTCCAAATCCACTTTCATAATTATCACAATAAGATTCAACACCCTCCAAAATAGTGGGATCATTACTTCCGAAAGTTGACACTCTTCCAAACCCACTTTAATCAATATAATCATCATAAATAGGAGGCATGCTATCATCATAATAAATTTGCTCATCCAAACTTGGGAGACTAAAAATATCATATTCATAAAACATAGCATCCCCAAGCTTATAGCTTTTCATATCATTAGCATCATGGATATTCAAGGAATTCATACTAACAACATTGCAATCATGCTCATCATTCAAAGATTTAGTGCCAAACATTTTATATACTTCTTCTTCTAACACTTGGGCACAATTTTCCTTTCCATCATTTTCAAGAAAGACATTATAAAGATGAAGCATATGTGGTAACCTTAATTCCATTTTTTGTAGTTTTCTTTTATGGACTAAACTAGTGATAAAACAAGAAACTAAAAGATTCAATTGCAAGAGCTAAAGATATACCTTCACACTCACCTCCTCGGCAATGGCGCCAGTAAAGAGCATGATGTCCACTACGCAACCTTCTTCTTGTAGACTCGTGTTGGGCCTCCAAGCGCAGAGTTTTGTAGGACAGTAGAAAATTTCCCTCAAGTGGATGACCTAAGGTTTATCAATCCGTGGGAGGCATAGGATGAAGATGGTCTCTCTCAAACAACCCTGCAACCAAATAACAAAGAGTCTCTTGTGTCCCCAACACACCCAATATAATGGTAAATTGTATAGGTGCACTAGTTCGGCGAAGAGATGGTGATACAAGTGCAATATGGATGGTAGATATAGGTTTTTGTAATCTGAAAATATAAAAACAACAAGGTAGAAAGTAACAAAAGTGAGTGAAAACGGTATTGCAGTGCTTCAAAATAAGGCCTAGCGTTCATACTTTCACTAGTGCAAGTTCTCTCAACAATGATAACATAATTAGATCATATAAAATCCCTCAACATGCAACAAAGAGTCACTCCAAAGTCACTAATAGCAGAGAACAAACGAAGAGATTATTGTAGGGTACGGAACCACCTCAAAGTTATTCTTTCTGATCGATCTATTGGGCTATTCCTATAAGTGTCACAAACAACCCTAGAGTTTGTACTAACATAACACCTTAAGACACACATCAACCAAAATCCTAATGTCACCTAGATACTCCAATGTCACCACAAGTATCTATGGGTTTGATTATACGATATGCATCACACAATCTCAGATTCATCTATTCAAACCAACACAAAGGACTTCAAAGAGTACCCCAAAGTTTCTACCAGAGAGTCAAGATGAAAACATATACCAACCCCTATGCATAAGTTCACAAGGTCACAGAACCCGCAAGTTGATCACCAAAACATACATCAAGTGGATCACGTGAATATCCCATTGTCACCACAAATAAGCACATGCAAGACATACATCAAGTGTTCTCAAATCCTTAATGACTCAATCCGATAAGATAACATCAAAGGGAAAACTCAATCCATTACAAGAAGGTAGAGGGGGAGAAACCTCATAAGATCCAACTATAATAGTGAAGCTCGCGGTACATCAAGATCGTGCCAAATCAAGAACACGAGAGAGAGAGAGAGAGAGATCAAACACATAGCTACTGGTACATATCCTTAGTCCCTACGGTGAACTACTCCCTCCTCACCCTGGAGAGCACCGGGATGATGAAGATGGCCACCGGTGATGGTTCCCCCTTCCGGCAGGGTGCCGGAACGGGGTCCCGGTCGGTTTTTGGTGTTTGCAGAGGCTTGCAGCGGCGGAACTCCCGATCTAGGTTTTTTCCAGGGGTTTATGTATTTATAGGAATTTTTGGCATCGGTTTCACGTCAGGGGGGGGGGGGGCGATCCACCAGTCAACAAAGATGGTAGAGCACCCTCCCGGGGGGTAGGGCGCGCTCTCCACCCTCGTGGTTGGATCGGGACTCTTCTGGCCCAACTCTTTTGCTTCGGGAGCTTCTTTCGGTCCATAAAAAATAACCATAAATTTTTAGCTTGTTTTGACTCTGTTTGATATTCCTTTTCTGCAAAACTCAAAAACAAGGAAAAAACAGAAACCAGCACTCGGCTCTAGGTTAATAGGTTAGTCCAAAAAATCATATAAAATAGCATATAAAACATCCAATATGGATAATATAATAGCATGGAACAATAAGAATTATAGATACGCTGGAGACGTATCAATGCCTGATGTGGACTTGCGATCAACTTTGTCACCAGCACAATCAGCATATGAGGATCCAACTAGATCAAACTCTAAGCCCTTTGCATACCATAATCCTAGCATTAGGGTGTGAGCCAAATATCGAAGTATTCGCTTCACTGCGAGGTAATGCGATTCCTTTGGTGCCGCTTGGAATCGGGCACACATGCAAACGCTAAACATTATATCTGGCCTAGATGCACATAAGTACAATAAAGAACCAATCATGGAGCAGTATACCTTTTGATCGAACTCTTTACCACTGTTGTCGGGGCCCAATTGGCCTTTGGTTGGCATTGGCATCGTGTACCCTTTGCAGTCTTGCATTCCAAACTTCTTCAGGCAATCTTTTAGGTATTTTTCTTGTGATATGAAGATGTTGTTTCTTTGTTGAAGGATTTGAAGATGAAGAAAGAATTTCAGCTCTCCCATCATGGACATCTGATATTTCTCTTGCATCATATGCCCAAACTCATCACTGTATCTCTTATCAGTGCAATCGAAGATAATGTCATCCACATAGATTTAGCATACAAACAGTTCTCCATCATATGTCTTCATGATGAGAGTGGGATCTTGAGAACCAAGTTTGAAGCCTTTGCTCTTTAGGAAGTCTTTGAGTGTGTCATACCAAGCGCGAGGTGCTTGTTTGAGGCCATACAGTGCCTTGTTGAGTTTGTAGACCATATCAGGATGCTTTGGATCTTCAAAACCAGGGGGTTGAGCTACATATTCTTCTTCTTCAATTTTGCCGTTGAGGAAGGCACTCTTTACATCCATTTGATATAGAAGAATGTTGTTGTGGCTAGCAGTATACGAATGGCTTCAAGCCTAGCCACATGAGCAAAGGTTTCTTTGAAGTCAATTCCTTCCACTTGTGTGTCACCTTGGGCAACAAGATGAGCTTTGTTTCGGACAACTTGACCATGCTCATCTTGCTTGTTGCGATAGATCCTTTTGGTGCCAATAATATTGTGCTTACGAGGATCAGGACGTTTGACTAGCTCCCAGACATTATCCAGCTGAAATTGGTGAAGCTCTTCTTGCATAGCTTGAATCCGTTCATGTTCCATGAAGGCTTCTTCAACTTTCTTGGGTTCAGATACTGAGGCAAATGCAAAGTGTCCACAGAAATTTGCTAGTTGTGCAACTCTTGATCGAGTAAAAGGACCAGGTGCATTGATACTATCAATTATCTTCTCAATCTAAACTTCATTTTCCACACGAGGATGAATAGGGCGAAGAATTTGCTCTTGCTGATTGCTTTCTTCATCATCAACATTGTCTTCAGGCTAAGCATTGTCTTCATGTTGATTAGGTGCTGAGATGATGATTTCCTCTTCAGCCTGTTCCTCGGTGGGTATGGTTTCTCCAGTACCCATTAGTTTGATAGATTCACTAGGATAAGCTTCATTTAGCACATTTGGCAGGTGCTCTCTTTGTGAGACGTTAGTCTCATCAAAACGCACATCTACAGTTTCAACCACTTTATAGTGAAAGAGGTTGAAGACTCTGTAGGTGTGCGAATCCTTTCCGTAACCAAGCATAAAACCTTCATGTGCTTTCAGTGCAAATTTGGAAGTGTGATGTGGATCCTTGATCCAGCACCTGGCACCGAAGACTTTGAAATAGCTAAAGTTTGGCTTCTTACCAGTCAGGAGTTCATAGGATGTCTTCTTGAAGAACTTATGAAGATAAACTCTATTGATGATGTGGCAAGCAGTGTCAATGGCTTCAAGCCAGAACTTTCTAGGAGTCTTGTACTCATCAAGCAACGTACGTGCCATCTCAATGAGGCTTATGTTCTTGCGCTCCATGATGCCATTTTGCTAAGGTGTGTATGGAGCAGGGAGCTCATGAGTGATGCCCAGTGTATCAAGATAAGTGTCGAGGCCACTATTCTTGAATTCTGTGCCAATGTCACTCCTGATGTGCTTGATCTTGATGCCATAATTGGTCATGGCACGGTTGGCGAAGCGTCTGAAGACATCCTGCACTTCAGTCTTATAGAGAATTATGTGCACCCAGGTGTATCTTGAGTAATCATGAACAATAACGAAGCCATAAAGATGTGAAGTGGTAGTAAGGGTAGATTAGTGAGTGGGGACAAATAAATCCATGTGTAGAAGCTCGAAGGGGGGTGATGTAGTCATGATTGTCTTCGAGCAATGCTTGGCCCTGGTCATCTTTCCAGCTTCACAAGCACCACATAGATGATCCTTCTTGAACTTGACACTCGAGGGAGTCCTGGATTAGGGGGTCCTCGGACAACCGGACTATATGCTTATGCTGGACTGTTGGACTACGAAGATAACAGATTGAAGACTTTGTCCCGTGTCCAGGTGGGACTCTCCTTTGCGTGGAAGGCAAGCTTGGAAATTCGGATATGTAGATTCCCTTCTCTGTAACCGACTCTATGTAACCCTAGCCCCCTCCGGTGTCTATATAAACCGGAGGGTTTAATCCGTAGGACAAGAACAATCATAATCATAGGCTAGATTCTAGGGTTTAGCCTCTGTGATCTCGTGGTAGATCAACTCTTGTAATACTCATATCATCAAGATCAATCAAGCAGGAAGTAGGGTATTACCTCCATAGAGAGGGCCCGAACCTGGGTAAACATCATGTCCCCCGCCTCCTGTTACCATTATCCTTAGACGCATAGTTCGGGACCCACTACCCGAGATCCGCCGGTTTTCACACCGACATTGGTGCTTTCATTGAGAGTTCCAATGTGTCATCATCATAAGGCTTGATGGCTCCTTCAAATCATCTACAATGATGCGGTCCAGGGTGAGGTTTTCCTCCCCGGACAGATTTTCATATTCGGCGGCTTCGCGCTGCGGGGCAACTCACTTGGCCATCTAGAGCAGATCGATAGCTACGCCCCTGGCCATCTGGTCAGGTTTGGAAGCCTGAACTACACAGCCGACATCAGTGGAGACTTGATCTTCAACGGATTCGAGCCCATGACAGGTGCGCCCTACAGCCACGAGGAGCATGACCTAGATTTGCCATCAGACGGTGTTTAGGAGATCTCACCTGCAGCTACCCTGGCTTTAGATCCAGTGCAGATCGTGCCACCCGAGGACAGGAGGATGGACCCCGCCACGGAAGCCGCACACTCAGCAACAATAGAGCCGAACACAGATTTCACTTCCAATAAGGTCCGTGTCATCGGACCCTTGGACTCGTCTCCGGCCATAGGCTCCGAACCGCGTGTATACACGCCCATCGGATATAACTGGGCGCCGATCTTGGAGTTCAGCTCAGCGGACATCTTTCAGCACTCGCCCTTGGGCGACATGCTAAACTCATTAAAATCTCTCTCCCTATCAGGAGATCCTTGGCCGAACTATGTCCGGCTTGAGTGGGAAGCGGACGACAAATTAAATCGTTGCCCACACACCACCCACTTAATAGCCACTGTCAACGACTTAACCAACATGCTTGATTTCGACTCCGAAGACAACGACGGTATGGACGACGATGTCGGAGAAAAACGGGAACCACCCTCCCCAGGGCACTGGACAACCACCTCATCATACGTAATATATATGGTGGACACACCCAAAGAAAATAATGGCGAGGATCAAAAGGATGCAACAGAGGATAATCCGCTTGAGAAGCAACCAAAGCGCCGACGCCAGCGGCGCCGCTCTAAACCCCGCCATAGCAAAAACAGCGATACTGGCACAAGAAAGAATAACACCCCGGATGATGCCGAAGATAACGAAGATCCCGCAGACCCAGCGATGGAGGAGGACGATTAAGGAGACGGCGAATATAGTCCAGGGCCGCTGTCCGATCACAGCAATGCCAAAGACAAAACTTATAAACCTGTCTCCGGAGAGGAGAAGAGTCCGGATGATGACGCACACATCATCTCGAAAAAACACTTGGAACAAGAGCACCTCCAAAAAAGTCTTATTGCCACCGCGAGGAGCTTGAAGAAGCAGAAGCAATGGATTAAAGCCGCGCAGGATACGCTCAACCACAGATGGAACAAAGTGCTCGACACTAAGGAAAGATACGGCGGTGATCGCCAGACAAAGAGCTACCCAAAACACAAGCTGCTGCCCAAATTCGACGACGAGGCTATCGTGCCCATTCCGCCGAAAAACAATACGGCCGATCTGCCAGACCGACCACCTCGTGGGCGAGACAAAGCGGCTAATAACGCCACACACAAATCAGCACATGATCTACGTGAGCACCTGGACAAAAGACCCGGTATGACCAGGTCCATCTATGGATCTAGGAAACATGTTCCTATACAGGACCACAGCCACCAAACCGACTATATTGATCGACTGCCAGCTCAGAATCACCACCAAATACTACAGCCGTCAGACCCATGCCACAACACAGCCAAGTACAGGGGTGCCGCGCACCCCCTGTGCTTCACCGATGAGGTGCTGGATCATGAATTTCTAGAGGGGTTTAAACTCGTAAACATCGAGGGATACGACGGAACGACAGACCCTGCAACTTGATTGAGGACTTTATTCTTCACATCCATAAGGCTCGCGAAGACGATCTCTACGCCATCAAATATCTGCCCCTCAAGTTGAAAGGACCAGCTCGACACTGGTTGAAAAGTCTCCCCGAAAATTCCATTGGAAGCTGGGAGGAACTCGAGGATGCTTTCAAGGCTAATTTTCAAGGGACCTATGTCTGACCTCCGGATGCAGACGATTTAAGTCACATAATTCAACAACCCGGAGAGTCAACCGGTAAGCTTTGGAACAGATTTTTCACCAAGAAGAACCAAATCGTCGACTGTCCGGATGTCGAAGCCCTAGCAGCTTTCAAACACAGTGTCCGGGACGAATGGCTTGCCAGACACCTCGGCCAGGAAAAGCCAAGGACAATGGCAGCCCTAACAACTCTTATGACCCGCTTTTGTGCGGCGAGGACAGTTGGTTGGCCCGCAGTAGCACCAGCAATCTAGGCACATCCGAAATTAGGGATGGCAATGGAAAACCACGACGCAATAAAAACAAATGTCGAAATAATGAAGACAGCCCAGACAATACAACGGTAAACGCCGGATCCAGGGGCTCTAGACCCGGTCAATGGAAAAAGCCATATAAAGGCAACAGAGATGGTCCGTCCAGCCTAAATCAATTTCTAGACAGGTCCTGTCAGATTCATGGCACCCCCGAGAAACCTGCGAATCACACCAACAAAGAATGCTGGGTCTTCAAGCAGGCCGGCAAGCTAAACGCCGAACACAAAGGGAAGGAGCTGCTAAGTGAAGATGAGGACGAACCTCGCCAGCCGAACACGGGGGGACAAAAAAATTTCCACCGGAGGTTAAAACAGTGAACATGATTTATGCCACCCACATCCCAAAGAGGAAGCGCAAACGTGCACTCCAAGACGTATATGCTATAGAGCCCGTCGCCCCCAAATTCAACCCATGGCCGGCTTGCCCGATCACTTTCGATCGCAGGGATCATCCGACTAGTATCCGTCATGGAGGTTCGGCTGCCTTGGTGCTCGACCCAATAATCGACGGATACCATCTCACCCGAGTCCTCATGGATGGCAGCAGTAGTCTTAATCTGATATATCAGGACACTGTCCGCAATATGGGGATAGACCCGTCAAGAATCAACCAAAGCAGGACTACCTTTAAAGGAGTAATACCAGGCGTAGAGGCCCGCTGCACGGTCTCTTTAACATTGGAGGTTGTATTCGGTTCTCCCAACAACTTTCTAAGCGAAGAACTAATCTTTGATATTGCTCCATTCCGAAGCGGCTACCATGCACTACTCGGAAGAACAGCCTTCGCTCATTTCAATGTAGCCCCGCATTACGCTTATCTCAAACTCAAGATGCCCAGTCCACGTGGCGTCATCACAATCAGCGGAAACACATAGTGTTCTCTTCATATGGAAGAATACGTGATGGCTCTAGCAGCCGAATCACGGAATGGCCTTTCCAACCCGAGCAAATCATCGGTCTCCGAGACCACGGACATGGCTAGACGTGTTTGGCGCACACCTAGTTGTAGTAGCTAAGATAAACCTGAGCTTGATTAACGGCATGCCCCCATATGTAGTGGGGGGGGGGGGGCTGCCCGCATGTAAAAGGTCCATAGTTTCACTGGACCCTATTTACACTCAAGAGATTGAATTTCTATGGTTCATTAAGATAAACCGTCTTTACGCACGGTCACACCATATTCTTTCACATGGGTTTTTCTTTTTTTACAGATGACAATCGTGCTATACCCTTCAAAGATACGGCACAACGGAGACAAAGGCACATACATGTAGCAGGGCCTCGTTCAAAGGTTTCTTTTTAGATTAAGACCCTGTGTAAACCTTTTTTATTGTCTCTTGTTGTCTCACACCCTCCTAGCACTTAAAATGACCAAGAGGGATACCGACGTTATTGGCGAGCTCATGATTCGCCGTTCTAAAATAGACGTTACAGAAGCAGCAACCAGTGTGTTTTTTGAGATCTATGCTCTCACCACAGGCGCTCTTTCGTCACCCCAGATTGATGCACCTACCTTGAAATTCAGGGCTCATTATTGAGGGTTGTATTCAGCCCAGTATATCTTGTAAAGTCCGAATACCTTCGGGAGTGTTCGGTGTCGCGAGTTTGGCCTTATATGCATCAGCTCCGAATCATGTCTTTGGTCAATAGTTGGGTTTGCCCGGCTCCCGTGTTTTGCTACCTTACGTTCCGCTCTATCGGCTAAGGCGGGACAGGGAGAACTACTGCAATTGTGCCCTGGTTCATCAGGATGAGCACCTCAGTAGAGAAAGCCATAAACTGACTGTCATGATAAAGCGAGAGACTGGTCAACCACTCGATGACTCAGCGGAATCTTCGCGATTCCACCGCATTAATGAAGGACCGGTTTTCCGGTCACGTATGTAAGCGCACCGTATTCAGATAAGCACGGACATACTAGGGGATATATAGTAGCCCCAGCGTCAAACTCCTATGGCTAAGTGAAAGTGTTAAAGCTATATAGTCCGATTGCCTCGTTCACCATGCTAACACCTCCTTAACGGAACAAGACGTTGGATCGAGTGTGATTGCGCGCTTTTACCGAACACCCCTGCGTTATACGTGAGGGGGCTAAAGCCGACGACTGCAAACTTTCAGGTTATATACATATATACATAAACGGCCGCACATGAGGCACTACAATACTTCATGGGAAAAGGTATAAATATAACCTTTATTATCAAAAGCATTGTTTTTACAATCAAGATACATCTCACTTGAAAATGATATTCTTTGAGCACTAAGCCTCTATTAAATGGGAACCTTCTAAGACTTCTTCAAAATAGTGCTCGGGCGAGTCCTGGCCCCCGGGTGGACCCCTGGTTGCAATATCGGTGGCCTCCCATCCTCGCCCAGTATGTTTTAACACGGGAAAGGGCCATCCGTGCACCCTCTATGCACGCCGACCGCTTGACAGCATCGATATGCGGCACAGCACGAATAAATTGTTGCACCAAACCAAAATAACTATCCGGACTTGGTTCCTCCGGCCACAGGCGATCCACAACAGCCTTCATCGCAAGCCCAGATAACCTATGGAGCTCGGCCCATTCGGCAATTTGCTCATTCAACAGCAGCGGACGCCTTGGAGTACCGAACTGCGACCAGAACAATCTTTCCGCTTCATGATCTTTTTGATCTCGGAAATACTGTGTCGCATTGGCAGCACTCTTTGACAAATCTAAGTACGCGTCTGGAGAACTCCACAATTAATCAAGGGGGGCATACTTCGGATCACCAAACTTAGTTCGCAATAAAAAGGGCTTCCCAGGTGCGATCTCACCGGCTTGTCGGAGCTCCTCCCGAGCCGCTCTGATCTCAGAGCGGGTTTCCTTCGCTGCATGTAAGGCCTTTTCTAGGTCAGCCATTTTCGCTTGGTTTTCCCTTTCGAGAAGATCATATTGGCTAGCGGCATTCTGTAGCTCAAGAGCCATGTTGGCCATTCTATCCTCACTTTGGCGATGAGTAGCCTACTCGGCTTTTAATTCATCAGCTGCCTTCTCAGCAGCCGCATTGCTTCTCATGGTTTGCTCCTTGCCCTGGGCAAGCTTAGCCCAAAGGGTCTCCATGGCGACAGCACTTTCTGCAGTCAAAGCATATTATAAATCCCAACATCATGCTCTTATTAATATTCCTTGACCACCGAAATATACATACCCTGTGCCTCGTCAAGCTACTTATTCACAAGCGTGATGTCTTCATCCGCCACATCAAGCTGCTTCCAAGTCTTCGGGGCGGCCCTTTTCTTCGTGTGGGGAGAGGGGATACTAGATTTTCCTCCCTGTTCGTCCTCCTGCATGGGAGACTAATTTCCCCAATGACGATGCATAGCGTACCTCCAGCATGAAGTCTGCTTTTGGCTTCCCCATTCCTCTCCTTGTCCTCCCCTGATGGCACTTGATAAGGTGCGCGAGCCAGCATCCTGGTTAATACAGGA
This sequence comes from Triticum aestivum, assembly GCF_018294505.1. Lineage (NCBI taxonomy): Eukaryota > Viridiplantae > Streptophyta > Magnoliopsida > Poales > Poaceae > Triticum > Triticum aestivum. The sequence goes on along the minus strand of NC_057810.1, from coordinate 185,222,474 downwards.
TCCGCCAAATCTTCGGGAAGAGGGGCCGAACACCTAATCCTCTTTGCCTTTCTTATCCAGCCCTGGCCGAGGATGGATTTTTAGAATAATGTTGTTACAAATATAATGGCAGCATGTTTGGTTGTGGAATTACTTACCTGGGTATTTGGATGGTTGCAATCGAGGCCTGCATCCTCTGTTGTGTCCGCACACTTTATTCATGATCCGAAGAATAATTGATACATTCCTTCGAGCGTCATGCCAAAGAAGTGTTGAATAGTTCGCGACCCTTCTGGGTTAAACTCCCACATACAGAGAGGTCGACGTTGGCATGGCAGGACCCGATAAACTAGCATTACTTGGATTACTTTGACAAGACTGATGTCCTTCTTGATGAGATCCTGGATGCGGCTTTGCAATGTCCGCACATCATCGACCGATCCCCAGTCTAGCCCCTTGTTGACCCATGGTGCAAGTTGTGGCGGAGGAGCGGAGCGGAAGGCAGGGGCGGCCACCCACTTTCTACCTTGGGGTGCTGTGATATAAAACCACTCCCGTTGCCATAGGTCAGAAACTTCCGGGAAGGAACCCTTTGGCCATAAAACATCGACACCTTTGTTTATTATAGCGCCTCCGCACTCTGTGTGTCGCCCATTGATCATCTTCGGATTCACATTGAAGGTCTTGAGCCATAAGCTGAAGTGTGGGGTAATGCGGAGGAAGGCCTTACACACAACGATGAACGTTGAGATGTGAAGGAACGAATCTGGAGCTAGATCATGAAAATCTAGCCCGTAATAGAACATGAGCCCTCTAACAAAGGGATGAAGACCAAAGCCTAGCCCTTGGAGAAAGTGGGAGACGAATACGACACTCTCGTTGGGTTTGGGAGTAGGGATAACCTGCCCTTGAACGGGAAGCCTGTGAAGGATTTCGGCGGTCAAGTACCTAGCCTCCCTAAGCTTCATGATGTCCTCCTCTGTGACAGAAGAGGCCATCCACCGGCCTTGAAGGCTGGATCCGGACATGGTTGGAGGTCCGAAGCGCTTGTACTGAGCCTTGGGTATTGGAACTCGAGGTGGGGGAAGGGAAGGATCAAGCGTGGAAAGAAAGGGACATGTCTTGACCTCTTTATAAAGGGGATGAATGTCAAGCGTCCTCCACGCGGCTGTTTGGAACTTGCCTAATCCAAGGAGTCATACTAATGGAGCGGTTGGGTTACCCACGCCCGTATTGATGAGAATCTCGTGATAAGGGGACACGATCTCTGCTTCGACAAGACATGCCAATAAAACCGCCTCACAAGACGTGTAGTAGCAGGTTGGGAAAACGGTTTGAATAATAACCGGGCCGCGGAGTGATGTCACACTATGGACAAGTTGTCAACAGATTAGACTCATGGAAAACTGTACTCTCTACGGTGGTATGTCGATTTTTTTTGCAGAGCCGGACACGATTCTTGTGTTCAAGATCTACTTTGGAGTATTCGGAGAAGGAACCTGCCTTGCAATGCCGTAGATAATCTGCACGCCAGGCTCATCGTCATTGAATCCTGGTTCAGGGGCTACTGAGGGAGTCCTGGATTAGGGGGTCCTCAGACAGCCGGACTATATGCTTATGTCGGACTGTTGGACTACGAAGATACCAGATTGAAGACTTCGTCCCGTGTCCGGGTGGGACTCTCCTTTGCGTGGAAGGCAAGTTGGCAATTCGGATATGCAGATTCCCTTCTCTGTAACCGACTCTGTGTAACCCTAGCCCCCTCCGGTGTCTATATAAACCGGAAGGTTTAGTCTGTAGGACAAGAACAATCACAATCATAGGCTAGCTTCTAGAGTTTAGCCTCTGTGATCTCGTGGTAGATCAACTCTTGTAATACTCATATCATCAAGATCAATCAAGCAGGAATTAGGGTATTACCTCCATAGAGAGGGCCCAAACATTGGTAAACATCGTGTCCCCCGCCTCCTGTTACCAATAGCCTTAGACGCACAATTCGGGACCCCCTACCCGAGATCCGCCGGTTTTGACACCGACAACGCCCTCGATGCCAATGCTATGCTTCTTCTTCATCAGAGTGTGCAAGTTCCTCATGCCCGCATTCCCTAGCCTTTGATTCCAAAGCCAACACTTTGAAGCTTTTGCTAGAAGACATACGTCAAGTTGTGGTCCTACAGAGAAATCTACCATATACAGATCACCTCTTCGATAACCTTCAAAGATTAGAGATTTGTCTGTTTCCATAAGCATAAGACAACAATATTTTCCAAATATCACAACCATGTTCAGATCACAAAGCATTGACATAGACATTAAGTTGTATCCAAGGGATTCAACAAGCATCACTTTATCCACATGTTGATCCTTTGAGATAGTAACTCTACCTAGGCCCAAGACCTTACTTTTACCAGTGTCAGAGAATGTGATGTGGCTTTTGGTGGATGGGCATAGGGTTGAATCCATGAGAAGACTTCGATCACAAGTCATGTGGTTAGTGCATCCACTGTCCATTATCCACTTAGTAGCTTTCAGAGTCATACCCTTGGCACCTCGTGCCATGAAGCAGTAAGTTGGATTAGAGTCGTCCTCATCATCGGCTACAACGTCGGTGGCGTGACCATTGTCTTCAGTGTTAAAGATAGACTTGGCGATGAATGCCAAAGATAGAGCCAGGCTTGCCACGCCTGAATCAGACTCCTCCTCAGACTCCACCTCCGCCTCCTCAGAAGCAGACTCCTCCTCTAAATCCATCTTCTTGACAATGAATGCATGAACCTTTCCAGACAAGCTCTTCTTGTATGATGAAGACTTTGAAGAAGACTCTGAGGATTTCTTCTTCTTCTTGTCATCAGAATCATATTCCTTGCTCTTCTTCTTTTTCTTGGCTACCTTGTCTCATTGAGGAAATTCAGATATGTAGTGGCCTGGCTTCTTGCATTTGTGGCATGTTCTCTTCTTGTAGTCACGAGAGGAAGCCTCATCATTTCTTGAGCTGGATCTTGAAGACTTTCCGAAGCGGTTCATCTTGGAAAACTTTTGGAACTTCTTCGCAAGCATTACTATCTCTTTGCCAATGTCTTCAGGATCACCAGAGCTGCAGTCAGATTCTTTTTCAGATGAGAAGACAGCTTTTGCCTTCAAAGCACAGGGTCGGCCATAGTTGGGGCCATAGATATCTCTCTTCTTAGATAGCTGGAACTCATGTGTGTTGAGCCTCTCAAGTATGTCAGATGGATCGAGATCTCTGAAGTCAGGGCGTTCTTGAATCATCAGGGCCAAAGTGTCAAATGAGCTGTCAAGTGATCTCAGTAGCTTCTGCACAATTTCATGCTTGGTGATCTAAGTGGCGTCGAGTGCACGAAGCTCATTCGTGATATTAGTGAGGCGGTCCAACGTGAGCTGGACATTCTCATTGTCATTTCTCTTGAAGAGGATGAGGAGATTTCCAAGAACATCAATCCTTGAGTCTCTCTGAGTTGAGATGCCTTCATTGACTTTGGACAGCTAGTCCCAGACTAACTTTGCAGTTTCTAGAGCACTCACATGGTCGTACTGTCCTTTGGTCAGATGACCACAGATGATGTTCTTGGCGGTTGAAATCCAGTTGTGCGAACCTCTTGACACCAGCAGCGGTGACACCTTCATCGACCTTGGGAACGCCTATCTTGACGACATACCAAAGGTCGATGTCAATGGCTTCAAGATGCATGAACATCTTATTCTTCTAGTAGGGGTAATCAGTGCCATCAAAGACGGGCATGCAACAGAGAACTTGATTATCCCTGCAGCTAGCATAGCTAAAACTCTAGGTGGTTAAACCGAATCACACAGAACAAGGGAGCACAAGCTCTGATACCAATTGAAAGTGCTAGTAATTGACTAGAGGGGCGTGAATAGGTGATTGTTATGAAAGTCTTCAAAGCACGAGGTCTGTGAACACAAACAATCAAATATAACCTATATGATATGCAGCAAAAGATAAACTACTCTAGACAAACCATAGTCAAGTAAGCAATATAGAGAAAGCACGAAGACTAATGGCAGCTAGGTAGAACAGATCGGAATGGAACATAGCTGAAGCCAAACAGGTAATAGTCTTTGCACAATGAAGTCAAACCGATCAGGCAAGCAAGCAATGACTTCACGAAGACAAACTGAAATGTAAGGAGGTGGGGGATAGAACCAGTAGCTTGGTGAAGATAAGGATTTGGTAGACCAGTTCCAGTTGCTGTGACAAATATACGTCTGGTTAGGGAGTCTGAGATTGAACTTAGAAGACCATGTCTTCACCTTATTCCCCTTGAGCTAAGGACACCCTACCCTTGCCCAATCACTCTGGTAAGTCTTCAAAGTATACTTCCAAATCTTCACAACCTCCGTTCACCGGCGATCCACAATGATTCTTGGATCCTCAGAACGTGACGCCTAACCAGCCGGAGGATGCCCAGTCCTCAAGTGTAACATGTCTTCAGGTCACGCGGACAGAAAGACTTTAGTGATGCCTAACACTCTTTGGCTCTGGGTGTTTAGGGCTTTGTCCTTGCAAAGATCTCTCTCTCTCTCTCTCTCAAAGGCTTTGGAGGTGGGTTGCTCTCAAACGACAAAATCCATGCACTAACTCTGAGCAGCTACCAATTTATGGTGTAGGGGTTGGGCTATTTATAGCCAGGAGGCAACCCGACATGATATGTCTGAAATGACCTTGGGTCACTAAGGAACTAACACGTGTCCAATGGTCAGATTTCAAACACATGCAGCAACTTGGCTTGGGCTACAAGCAAAGCTGACTCAGCCAACTCTGGATAAGATTTGCTCTCATTGTCTTCGTTCGAAGACATAGGATTTGGGTTGAGCATCACGTCCGTCTTCTGAATTTGTTCACTTGGACCCCCTTAACAGTACGGTGGTTCCTATGACTCAATGACGAAGAAAAGGAAACTACAAAAGCAACTATGTCTTCGCACTCCATAGTCTTCCAGTGAATGTCTTCACACGTCATTATCTTCAATGTGAATGTCTTCACGAACCATCATTGTCTTCAATGTCTTCATACATTTTTAGGTGTCATCTCTGGTAGGAAAACTGAAATAGTAAGGGACTTCTACCTATGTTATCCTGCAATTCTCACAAACGCATTAGTCCCTCAACTACGTTTGTAGGGGTGGCACTAGATGCACTTACAGAACAACCATTATTCTCTGGTTTAAATGAATAACCGTCTCGTAATAAACAAGATCCAGATATAATGTTCATTCTCAACGTGGGCACCAAATAACAATTACTGAGATCAAAAACTAACCCTGAAGGTAGAAGTAGAGGTAGCATGCCGACGACGATCACATCGACCTTGAACCATTCCCGATGCGCATCGTCACCTCATCCTTAGCCAATCTTCATTTATTCCGTAGCTCCTGTTTCGAGTTACAAATATGAGCAACGGAACCATTATCAAATACCCAGGCGCTACTACGAGCATTAGTATGGTACACATCAATAACATGTATATCAAATATACCTTTGTTCACTTTGCCATCCTTCTTATCCGCCAAATACTTGGGGTAGTTCCGCTTCCAGTGACCATTCCCATTGTAGTAGAAGCACTCAGTTTCAGGCTTGGGTCCAGCTTTGGGTTTCTTCCCGGGAGTGGCAACTTGCTTGCCATTCTTATTAAAGTTCCCTTTCTTTCCCTTGCCCTTTTTCTTGAAACTAGTGGTCTTGTTAACAATCAACACTTGACTCTCCTTCTTGATTTCTACCTCTGCGGCCTTAAGCATTGCGAAGAGCTCAGGAATCGTTTTGTTCATCCCTTGCATATTATAGTTCATCACAAAGCCTTTGTAGCTTGGTGCAGTGATTGAAGAACTATGTCAATAACACTATCAACTAGAAGATCAACTCCCAGCTGAGTCAAGTGATTATGATACCCAGACATTTTGAGTATGTGGTCACTGACAGAACTGTTCTCCTCCATCTTGCATCTATAGAACTTGTTGGAGACTTCATCTCTCTCAACCCGGGCATTTCCTTGAAATATTAACTTCAACTCTTGGAACATCTCATATGCTCCATGATGTTCATCACAAAGTCTTTGAAGTCCCGGTTCTAAGCCGTAAAGCATGGCACACTGAACTATTGAGTAGTCATCGAGCCTGCCAAACATTCATAACATCCACATCAACTCCTGCAGCAGGTCTATCACCTAGTGGTGCATCAAGGATATAATTCTTCTATGCAGCAATGAGGATAATACTAAAGTTACGGACCCAGTCCCTATAGTTGCTACCATCATCTTTCAACTTAGCTTTCTCTAGGAACGCATTAAAATTCAAGGGAATGGTGGCTCGGGCCATTGATCTACAACATAGATATGCAAAACTATAAGACAAAGTTCATGAGAAATTAAGTTCAATTAATCAAATTACTAATGAACTCCCACTTAAATAAACATCCCTCAAGTTATATAAGTGATACATGATCCAAATCAACTAACCCATGTCCGATCATCACATGAGATGGGGTAGTCATCAATGGTGAACATCTCTATGTTGATCATATCTACTATATGACTCACGTTCGACCTTTCGGTATCCAGTGTTCCGAGACCATGTCTGTACATGCTAGCCTCGTCAAGTTTAATCAAAGTATTCTGCATGTGCAAAACTGTCTTATACTATAGCGACCAGACCTCAAATAGTCTAGTCTCTGTGCATTAGTGTCATCCCTAGATCGGTAATGCTGACACACACAATACTTGAGGATTTATAACAGAGTTTCAATCACACACTTATTACATCGAATGTCTCAAAATAGAACTTATTACAATAATATGGCTTAAGGCCATCTAAAAATGATAACAGCGGAACGCTTGGAAGATAAAGTAAGTCCATCAACTCCACGACATAGCTAAGTGAAAGACAACGACCTATGGCACCTTACTCGTTGTCTGAAAAGTATGCAACATGAAACGTTGCAGCCCGAAATGGGTCAGCACATGGAATATGCTGGCAATGTAACACACAGAATAAATGCTATCACTATATGTATATATGGCTGGTGGAAAGCTCTATGGTTACAGTTTTGCATAAAGCCAATTTTTTTCCTACAACGAAGGAATAAACTTTATTTAACTATCATGGTGGTTGTTAAACATTGAGAAGGTTCCTCCAACTCAATCCCAATTAAGCATCATCCTTAAACCAATCAAATTAATTTAGAGTGATGGGGTCAACATGATAATCCAAGAACCAGATACTCAAGATGTCCATAATCGGGGACACGGCTAACCATGATTAGTTTGTACACTCTGCAGAGGTTTGCGCACTTTTACCCACAAGACACGAACACATCCATGGTCGGAGATTCGAGACATAGTCTTTCTGAAGCATTAACTCTCCACTCTGGGTAGACAGTACCACCTACAACCCACTACATCTGCTAGTCTACCTCTTCAAGAGCTTCACGCAACTTATTCAACTATGCTAGAGCCCATATTGGCTTGTGGCTGCACACAGAAGTTTCTAGCATGAATAATCTTATGATCCCTTTGAGCCTGGGTGGCGGACTGTAGGATGATCACACGGGTACTATGGGATATCCTAGGACAACACTGGATTCTCTAGGTGCCCTGACAACCACTGGGTACTCCAGGGCGCTTCAAGCAATCCACCCAGATGTGTATTTAAGTAGCCACCTTAAATTAACCATTAATTAACAATACTCACATCTGTCATGGATACACTCACCCAAACCACGTCTACGAGCATAGCATAGCAATACAAGCATCACGTAGAAGTAACTCCCAAAGGTTTGATAATAAACAGGGCAATAGGTACTACCTCATCATCTACTACCCAAAACCCACATGTTAATCAGATCCTAACCATGCAATGTTTGAGGGTTGATCTAATGCAATAAAACCGGGTAGTAAAGAGGTATGATCAAAGTGTTACTTACCTTGCTAATGATCCGCGAAACCTAGAGACTCATAGTAGCACGCTTCGCACTCCGGTTACTCTATCATAAACAAACAATAACATACATAAGCACTCATCTAGAAGCACAGGTAAAACTCAAATAAGAGATCTAACCAGAAAGTTCTTCTTAAGAACTCCGGTTTGCAAAAAGAATCAAATCAAACGGAGCAACGAAACTCAAACTGCGAAAGAAACCAGATTCGTTTACTAATCTGGACTAGAGTCAAATTTTACAGTACCAAAATCTTGTTCAAGTTGGTTAAACAGAAAGAGGGCTTTGAGACGAAGATCTAGGCGCTTGAATCGCCTGATTCTGATAAACAAGCGAAAAGATAAACTAAAACAAAGATCAGGGCAGAAATCGCGATCGAAAATAATCGTGGAAAAACCCTGGAAAAAGAAAACTGACGAATAGGCTAACAAATGAACATTCACAGTCTGCGGCTAACGGGTGAACACCGTTCGTTAAAACGAACGTACGGATGAACGTCCGTTATTTAACTAAACCGGGAAAACCGAAGCGATCTAAATAAAAAAACGAAACTAGGGTTTTTGAAATAAAACCGTATGGTTTTATTAAAAAAACTACAACGGCGGCGGCGGCGGTTACCTCCGGCGAGGTCCGGTGGGGCTAGGCAGGGTCGGCGGCGACTCCGGGCGGCGCTGAGGTGGCGGCAAGGGGCGGCGGCTGTGGCGGCAGGGCGATGCGGAATGGCAGCTGCGACGGCGGGGTGACTCAGGGTGGCGAGAGGGGCCCAGGGTGGCGGCTTATAAAGCCCCCCCTGTGGTTTCCGACTTGGGAGAGGGGGCAACGGCGGCGGCGGCGACCGGGACTCCAGCCGGAGTCCGGAGTGCACACGACGTGCGGTGGCGGCGGCTCTAGGCGGGCCGACCTGCTCGGCTGGGCTTCGGCCTAGTCGGGCAGGAACTCTTTTTTTTTTAAAATTCCACTAAACAGAAAAAAATCCTAATAAATATAGTTTTTTTCTAAAAATGCAAAAACAAATTTTCACAGTCTAAATGGAAAATTTAGAACAAAGTGAACATTTTCTTGGCCTAAAAATGCAATTTTGAAAACGTGTAATTTTTCTAATTCAAATAAAATAGCAATAAAACTCAGAATAAAAATCTTATTTGATTTTAATGTTTTCCCTCCAATGTTTCTTTATTTTGGGGAATTCATTTTATCTCCTCTATTTTATTTTTCATATAGAAAATATTTGGAGAGAAAATAATTAAAACCAAATGATCCTCTTTTCAAAATTTGAGAAAACTCAAATATGAAAATAACAAAATCCCCAACTCTCTCCGTGGGTCCTTGAGTTGCGTAGAATTTCTAGGATCAACCCAAAAATGCAATAAAATATGATATGCAATGATGATCTAATGTATAACATTCAAAATTGGAAATTTGGGATGTTACAAACCTACCCCCTTAAGATGAATCTCGCCCTCGAGATTCGGGTTTGCTAGAAAATAGGTGCGGGTGGTCCTTCTGTAGGTCTTCCTCTCGTTCCCAGGTGGCTTCGTCCTTGGTATGGTGGCTCCACTGAACTTTGCAGAATTTGATAACCTTGCTTCGTGTGACTCGGCTGGCAAACTCGATAATCTTCACTGGTTTCTCCTCGTAGGTCAAATCGCTATCCAAGAGAATTGCTTCTAGCGGCACTGTATCTCTTAGAGAAATATCAACCATCTATGCGTGGCACTTCTTCAACTGGGAAACGTGGAACACATCGTGAACTCCTGACTATCCTTCTGGCAACTCCAACTTGTATGCAACTTTTCCCATACGCTCCAAAACTTTATAGGGTCCCACAAAATGTGGTGCTAACTTTCCCTTAACTCCAAAATGCTTAACTCGTCAAAGCGGGGACACACGAAGATACACTCCGTCTCCGACTTCGTAAACTGTCTCCTTGCGTTTAGAATCTGCATAGCTCTTCTGCCTGGACTGGGCTACCTTGAGTCTATTGTGAATCAGCTTAACCTTCTCTTCAGACTCTTTAATCAAATCTGGTCCAAACAACTGACGGTCTCCAACTCCATCCCATAGCAACGGTGTCCTGCACCTCCTTCCATACAAAGCTTCAAAAGGGGACATCTTCAAACTGGCTTGATAACTGTTGTTATAGGAGAACTCTACATATGGCAGATTGTCGTCCCAACTAGATCCACAATCTGGCGCACAAGATATACATGACAAGGATAGTATGTCTGCATGGAGTCCTTCGTCCAATGATCGACTACAACCCATATCGATATGGATCCTGGTCATGATATGGGATGAAATGAGCTACCTTCGTCAAACGATCGACTACAACCCATATCGATTCATAGCCTGAATGAGTCCTAGGCAATCCCGTGATAAAATCCATGCCTAGCTTATCCCACTTCCATTCGGGTATCGACAATGGCTGTAGCAATCCTGCTAGCTTCTGATGCTCTGCCTTCACTCTCTCACATACATCACAAACTGCTACATACTCAGCAATATCCTTCTTCATTCCGGTCCACCAGAAACTGTCCTTCAACTCCAGATACATCTTGGTGTTTCTTGGGTGAATCGAATACGACGAATCATGGGCCTCCTGCAGAATCAACTTCCTGATCTCGAGGTCATTAGGCACATATACGCGGTCCTCAAACCATAAGGTATCATGCTCATCCTCACGAAATCCTTTATCTTTTCCTTTGCTCATCCTTTCCTTTATCTCAGCAATCTCCTTATCCGTCTTTTGAGCTTCTCTGATCTTATCCGTCAAAGTAGACTGAATTTCCAATGCTGCTACATAGCCTCTCAGAACTATTTCCAAACATAGCTCGTGAAGATCCTCTGCGAACTCCTTGGGTAACCCTCTGGTCATGAGTGTATTGACATGGCTCTTGTGACTCAATGCATCGGCCACTATGTTAGCCTTTCCGAGATTATAGTGCAACCCCATATCATAATCCTTAATGAGCTCCAACCCTCTCCTCTGCCTGAGATTCAGCTCCTTTTGCATGAATATATACTTCAAACTCTTGTGATCCATGTACACCTCACAATGGTTTCCGATGATAAAATGCCTCCATGTCTTCAACGCATGCACTAAGGCTGCTAACTCCAAATCGTGTGTAGCATAATTCAACTCATGGGGTTTAAGCTGTCGTGAGGCATAGGAAACAACTCTTCCCTCCTACATCAACACTGCTCCAAGTCCTCAATGATAAGCGTCGCAATACACTTGATAATCCTTGCATTGATCTGGAAGAATCAACACTGGGGCTGTAACCAAGCATTTCTTCAACTCCTAAAAACTGACCTCACATTCCTCAGTCCATTTGAAGTTGGTGTCCTTCTTCAATAGATGCGTCATGGGCTTTGCAATCTTTGAGAAATTCTCAATGAACCTCCTGTACTATCCTGCGAGTCCAAGAAAACTCCAGATCTCTCCAACTAACGTGGGTGCTTCCCAATTTATCACTGTGACAACCTTGGTGGGGTCTACTGCTATTCCTTCTCCTGATATAACATGTCCGAGGAATCCAACTTCCTTCAACCAAAACTCACACTTACTGAACTTGGCATATAAATGATGTTCTCTGAGCTTCCCAAGTACCAAAGGCAAATGCTCCTTATGCTCCTCTTCATTTTTCGAGTAGACCAATATGTCATCAATGAACACCACGACGAACTTATCCAAAAACTCCATAAACACCTTGTTCATCATGTTCATGAAATAGGCTGGCGCGTTACTCAGACCAAATGACATAACGGTATACTCATATAGCCCGTACCTTGTGGTAAAAGTTGTCTTTGGTATATCCTGCTCTCGAATCTTCAGCTGATGGTATCCTAATCGCAGATCGATCTTGGAAAATACTTTAGCTCCTTGCAACTAGTCAAACAAATCATTGATCATCGGAGTGGGTACTTGTTCGTGATTGTCACTCCATTCAATCCACGATAATCAACAACCATCCTCAATTATCCATCCTTCTTCTCCACTAGAAGCACTGGTGATCCCCAAGGTGATGAACTTGGACGAATATAGCCTTTATCCAGTAACTCCTTAATCTCTTCTAATTTCCTCCAAATCCTTTGCGGGCATCCTATAGGGTCTCTTAGATATTGGCCCTATGCCTGGTAAAAGTTCAATCAAAAACTCAATGCCTCAATTTGGCGGCATGCCTGGCAACTCCTCTGGAAATACATCAGGGAAATCCTTCACGACTGGTACTTCCTCCTGTACAACTCCTGATAAGGAATTCACTTGAGTCCTCTTCGGCACATGCCGGGATACATACTTGATCCTTCTTCCTTCTGGGTGGTGAGAAAAATCGACTTACTGGCGCAATCAATGTTCCATCCATACTTCGATAACCAATGCATGCCTAATATCACATCCAGTCCTTGTGACTCCAATACTATTAGGTCCGAGGGGAACATGTAGTTACCAATCCTTAATGGTAACCGATCACACCATAGGCTAGCCATATACTCTGCTCCTGCCGAGGTTACTAAAATGGGTGACCTAAGGGCTTGGGTTGGCAGGTTAAACTTATCCACAAATCCCCTTGATATGTATGAATGCGATGCACCAGTATCAAAAAGAACGATTGCAGTAATTGACTTAACCAAAAACTTACCTATTACTGCATCTGGCTGCGCTTCAACCTCCTCCACGCTAATGTGGTTCACTTGTCCCCTGTTGAAAGGGTTGGGCTTCTTCCCAGAGCTTCCATTGTCATTTCCATTCTTTGCTTCAGAACACTCCGTGGCGTAATGTCCATTCTTCCCGCACTTGAAACAGGTAATGTGACTTCGATCCTTCTTGGCGGGCATTGCTGGGTTGGAACGGTTCTGGCCGTTGCTTCCTCCATTCCCATTCCCGTTCTTGGGGCCACTATGGTTATGCGAACTTCCTCCATTAGAATTATGGCCTTCATGGTTATGGTGAATGTGTCCTCCCGAGTTCGGGGTAAAATGGGGCCTCTGCTGAGCTCCTGAATTGTACTTCCCTTGTCCATACTTCCTCTTGCAGTTGTCTATCTGCTGCTGCTTCCCTTCAATAATTAGAGCTCTGTCTACCAACTCCTGGTAGTTGTTGAAGGTTGCCACCATCAACTGCATGCTCAGCTCATCATTCAATCCTTCCAGAAACTTCTCCTGCTTAGCGGCATCTATAGCAACGTCATCTGGGGCATAACGTGCTAACTTACTAAAATCATCCACATACTGGCCCACTTTGCATCCTCCTTGGCGCAAGTTGAAAAACTCGCGCTTCTTCATGGGCAGTGCGGAAAGCCTGCTGAAACTGGTCCCATGTGACAGTGTTGATGGGGTAAGTGGCTGTGAAATTCTCTCACCATGATGCTGCGGGTCCATCAAGCTGATGTGGGCAAAACACACTCTCTCCACATCTGTGCATCCTGCAGTGGTCAACTCCCTTCCAATCTTGCGGAGCCAATCATCTGCAACAATCGGCTCGGTGCTACTAGAGAACACCGGTGGATTCAGCCTTAGAAAATGGGCTAAGTGGTCAACATGTGGTGGTGGTGGTGGGGTGTTGTTGTTGTTGTTGTTGTTGTTCCCCTGGTTCTGATTCTGGACTAGTAGCTGCATCAGGGTATTCTGCTGCTTGATAAACTGAGTGAGCTCCGGCGGGAAAGCAAATCCATTGTCACGTCTCGGCGGCATCTGATGGGTTTAGAAAAGATGAGAAAACCGAATAGAATGAGGTCTAGAGAGAAAACACTACCCATATGCACATGAGGCAAACACAATCATATCACTTCAATCAATTCAAACAAGGGCATACAATCGGTCTAACTATCATTACAATAGTGCTCAGACTATACTATATACATGGGGGAAATACTAGTACTGATATGGTGGTCGACTAGAAGTTTTAATCGGTGGAAGACTCCATGATATCTGCTCCAGCTTCATCAACATAGTCATCATCGCTATCGTCAGGGTCTGAGTCAGTGTCGTCGATGATGATGTAGTTCTCCGAACAAGTGGAATCATCATCTTCTCCTCCTGGCGCGGGGTCTCCCATGAATACTCCTAGCTTCCTTGTCAAATTGTCATTCTTCTCTAGGAGTATCGTCATTTCCTCCTCGTATCCATCGCGTGTAGACTTGAGTTCTTCCTCCAGCTCCATGATCCTGGTCATTTCCTTCTTCAGATCTATCATGCCTGCGCACATCTTGTTCTCCTAGCGTCGAATGTGCTGTAACTCCTGGATGAATGCTGCAATGGATCTATCCCTCCTGGTGCTGATCATATCCCATTGCTCATCTCGGTGCCCACAAATCTGGTAGATAGTATCCCTGAGATCCTTGCGGTAAACTTCTCCAATGCGTCCCATGGTGATGTGGGCTGCCATGCTCTTTCCTAGACCCCAGGTTGGTGCTGAGGGAGTGCTGGATTAAGGGGTCCTCCGATAGCCGGACTATATACTTTGGCCGGACTGTTGGACCATGAAGATACAAGATTGAAGACTTTGTCCCGTGTCTGAGATGGGACTCTCCTTTGCGTGGAAGGAAAGCTTGGCAATTCGGATGTGCAGATCTCCTTCTCTGTAACCAACTCTGTGTAACCCTAGCCCCCTTCGGTGTCTATATAAACCGGAAGGTTTGGTCCGTAGGACAACAACAATCATATCATAGGCTAGCTTCTAGGGTTTAGCCTCTACGATCTCATGGTAGATCAACTCTTGTAATACTCATATGATCAAGATCAATCAAGGAGGAAGTAGGGTATTACCTCCATCGATAGGGCCCGAACCTGGGTAAAACATCGTGTCCCCTGTCTCCTGTTACCATTAGCCTTAGACGCACAGTTCGGGACCCCCTACCCAAGATCCGCCGGTTTTGACACCGACATTGGTGCTTTCATTGAGAGTTCCACTATGTCGTCGCGGTAGGGCTTGATGGCTCCTTCAATCACCTTTAATGACACGGTCCATGTGGATGTTTTCCTTCCCGAACAGATCTTCGTATTCGGCGGCTTCGTACTACGGGCCAACTCGCTTGGCCACCTGGAGCAGATCGATAGCTATGCCCCTGGCCATCAAGTCATGTTTGGAAGCTTGAACTATACTGCCGACATCCGCGGAGACTTGATCTTCGACGGATTCAAGCCCATGCCAGGTACGCCGAACAGTCATGAGGAGCATGACTTAGATCTCCCATCAGACTGTGTTCGGGAGATCGCACCTGCGGCGGCCCTGGGAATCAATCTGGAGCAGATCGCGCCTTCCGAGGACGGGTGGATGTACCCCGCCACGGAGGCCGCACACCTATCGGCGTTGGAGCCGAATATTGATCCCACCTCTTGCGAGGATGGTGTCATCGGACCCTCGGACTCATTTCCGGCTACAGGATCCAAACTGTGTACGTCTATGCCTATCGAATCTGATTGGGCACCGGTCATGGAGTTCACCACCGCGGATATTTTTCAGCACTCGCCCTTGGGTGATGTGCTAAGTTCATTAAGGTCTCTTTCCCTGTCAGGAGATTCTTGGCCGAACTATGTTCGGCTCGAGTGGGAAGCGGACGACGAAGAAATTCGTTCCCCACCCACCACCCACTTAATAGCCACTGTCGATGACTTAACCGACGTGCTTGACTTCAACTCCGAAGACATCGACAATATGGACGACAATGCAGGAGAAGAACAGGAACCACCGTGTATAGGGCGCTGGACAGGCACCTCATCATATGATATATATATGGTGGACACCCCCAAAGAAAGCAATGACGATGAGGCACCAGAAGATAACCCCTTGGAGAAGCAATCTAGGCACCAGTGTCATAGGCACCGCTCCAGCCCCCGCCATAGCAAAAATAGTGATACCGGCACAAATAACAATCCGGATGGTGCCGAAGACGAAAACAATCCTGCCCAGCTAGGCTTCGAGCAGGCCGAGCAAGAGGATGGGCAAGCTAGCACTAAGGAATAGGCAACAAATGGAGAATCGGAGGACGATAATTACATGCCTCTCTCCGAAGATGAAGTGAGCCTTGGCAATGAAAAATTCATCGTGCCTGAGGATCCCGTCGAGCAGGAGCGCTTCAAGCACCAACTTATAGCCGTTGCAAAAAGCCTGAAGAAAAATCCCCAACAACTTCAAACTGATCAAGATCTGCTAACTGATAGATGGACCGAGGTCCTGTCTGCCGAGGAATACGGACTCGAGCGCCCTAGCAAAAGTTACCCAAAGCGCAGGTTGTTACCTCAACTCAAGGAGGTGGCTTTAAAGCCCATGCTACCAGCGCATGATGCGGCTGACTGGACACCCCGTGCCTGCGACAAAGCGGTGTACCAGCCCGAAGTCCAGACCGCACCCCGTCGCCAATCAAACGATAATACTAAGGCCCAGGGCTACACGAAGGACCTGCGAGATGTACTGGAAAACAAAGCAGGATAGTCAAGATCGATCTACGGATCACGGGGGCGCGCCACAAGCCGTGATGATGACCGTCACACCGGATACAATAAACCAAAATCTGATCGGACCGAATACAACAGACCAGATTCATTTGAACTACGTCGGGATGTAGCCCGGCATAGAGGCGCCGCACACCCCCTATGCTTCACTGATGAAGTTATGGATCATGAATTCCCAGAAAGGTTTAAAACCGTAAACATTGAATCATATGATGGCACAACAGACCCCGCGGTATGGATTGAAGATTTTCTCCTACACATTCACATGGCCCACGGCGATGACTTACATGCCATAAAGTACCTACCACTTAAGCTCAAAGGACCGGCTCGGCATTGGCTGAATAGCCTGCCAGCAAGCTCCATTGGCAGTTGGGAGGACCTGGAAGACGCATTCCTTGATAACTTCCAGGGAACTTACGTGTGACCACCGGATGCTGATGACTTAAGTCACATAACCCAACAGCCCGGAGAGTCAGCCAGGAAATTCTGGACTCAGTTCCTAACTAAGAAGAACCAAATTGTCGACTGTCTGGATGCCAAAGCCTTAGCAGCCTTCAAGCATAACATCCGCGACGAATGGCTTGCCCGACAACTCGGCCAAGAGAAGCCAAAATCTATGGCAGCCCTCACGACACTCATGACCCGCTTTTGCGTGGGCGAGGACAGCTGGCTGGCTCCTAGCAACATCACACCCAAAAACTCCGGCGATTCAGACGCCAAAGATAGCAACGGCAAGCCACGACGCAATAGACACAAGCATCGCAATAATGGCGACAATGCCGAAGATACGACAGTCAATGCCGGATTCAGAGGCTCTAAATCCGGACAGTGGAAGAAGCCATTCAAAAGAAGCAATCCGGGCTTGTCCAGTTTGGACCGCATACTTGATCGCTCATCTCAAATTCACAGCACCCCCGATAAACCAGCCAACCACACCAACAGAGAATGCTGGGTGTTTAAACAGGCTGGCAAATTGAATGCCGAAAACAAGGAAAAGGGGCTACATACGATGATGACGAGGAGCCCCGACAGCCGAACACATGAGGACAGAAGAAATTCCCTCCCCAGGTGAAAACAATGAATATAATATACACAACCCATATTCCCAAGCGGGAACAGAAGCCTGCACTAAGGGACGTCTATGCGATGGAGCCAGTCGCCCCAAAGTTCAACCCATGGTCCTCTTGTCCGATCACTTTCGATCGTAGGGACCATCCTACTAGTACCCATCATGGTGGTTCGGCCGCATTGGTCCTTGACCCCATCATCAACGAATTCCATCTCACACGAGTCCTCATGGACGGTGGCAGCAGCCTGAACCTGCTCTATCAGGACATAGTGCGCAAAATGGGCATCGACCCCTCGAGGATCAAACCCACAAAAACCACCTTCAAGGGTGTCATACCAGGTGTGGAGGCATGTTGCACGGGCTCAATCACACTAGAAGTGGTCTTCGGATCTCCGGACAATTTCCGAAGCGAGGAGTTAATCTTCGATATCGTCCCCTTCCGTAGTGGTTATCATGCCCTACTAGGACGAACCGCATTTGCTCGATTCAATGCGGTACCACACTACGCATACCTCAAGCTCAAGATGCTAGGACCTCGCAGGGTTATAATAGTCAATGGAAACACAGAACGCTCGCTCCGTACGAAGGACCACACTTTGGCCCTCGCAGCAGAAGTACAAAGCAGCCTCCTTAGGCAGACCGCCAATTCCACAATAAAGACCCCGGACACCGTCAAGCGAGTCCGGAGTACCCTGCAACAGGATCGTCCGGCACGCCCAGAGCTCGACTAGCAATTAAGCCTCCGTCCTAGTCCCAACCAAGCAGCGAAATTTGTGCCGCGCGTACATAAGTACGCACTCAAAATACCATGGGCATGGACGGAGGCACGGCTAAGACGCGGTCTACAACGCGGCTCAACCGCCCCAAGACCCGTATTCCTTCATCATTTTCTTTCTTTCAGGACCCTACTTTCTAGAAGCCCTTTCAGTTATCCGGATTATCGGACTCATCACCGGAAGGAAAACCCAAGAAGATAAAGAAGCTGGGGCGTATAAGGGAATACTCAGGTGGTCTCTGATAATGATCCTTATACCTATTTTACATACCCACGTGCAGCTTACCCTTGGCTAGGACATGTCAAATAGTCCCATTTTTCTCATCGCACTACTTGTATACATAGCTTTGACGTATTATTTAAATAACAATGGGAAAATATACAACGTCAGCCTATTATTACACTTTCTTTATGTTTTCCTTGGCGGCTTATTTACTACAAACTGCACCCGTACACTTTGGTACGTTTAGTCTGCCAGGGGCCTTAGTGTACCCCATAACATGGCAAGAAAAGTGCGAACACTTTCGAGAGTGCGGCACCCCGAACTTATAGCATTATATGCATCAGCTCCGAATCATGTCTTAGGGCAATAGTTGGGTTTGCCTGGCTCCTATGTTTTGGTACCTTACGTTCCGCTATATCGGCTAAGGTAGCGCAGGGAGAACTACTGCGATTGTGTCTTGGTTCTTCCAGATGAGCACCTCAGTAGAGAAAGCCAAAAACTGACTGTCATGATAAGACGAGAGATGGTCGCTGTTCGAGAGGTCTCAAATCCCTTAAGATTTTTTTCCGCTTCAGGCGTGGAATCGGCCTTGTCCGATTTAGGCGTGTATAGCGCACCGAGTCCGGCCTTCCGGATACTAGGGGCTTCGCCAAAATTTAAAATTCTAGACTTCTATGGCCAAGTGAGAGCGATAAAGCCGTATAATCTGATTGCCTTGTTGACAACGCTAAACACCTCCTTAAAAGGACCAAAAAGTTGGATAAAGAGTGTTTATATTTATCCCGAACACCCCAGTACTAGTTACATGGGGGCAGAAGCCAACGACTGGCCAACTCTCAAGATTTTATAAACGGCCGCACAGAAGGTAGTATTTTAAATTAACAAGCGCCATACAGCGCACATGAACTACTTTTCATATTACAGGATGACACGAGTACATTCATTCAAATATTACATCCTTAGTACATTCATCCACCACAAGGTGGGCACCCTTAATGACATTGTCATAGTACTGTTCGGGGTGGCGATGCTCCTTGCCCTTCGGTGGCCCCTCTGTCACTAGCTTCTCGGCGTCCATCTTCCCCAGTGCACTTTCGCACGGGCCAAGGCCCTGCGTGCACCCTCAATGCAGACGGACTGCTTAGCGACTTCAAGCTGCGGACAGGCATTTACCATCCGCTTGACAAGGCCGAAGTAGCTGCTGGGCAGGGGCTCGCCAGGCCACAGCCGGACTATGAAGTCCTTCATGGCCAGTTCGACCGCCTTGTGAAGTTCGACCAGTTGCTTCATCTGGTCGCTCAAGGGCATCGGATGCTCGGCCCCAATATACTGGGACCAAAACAACTTATCTGTCGAGCTCCCTTCCTCAGCCCGGTAGAACTCTGCGGCATCAAAGATGTTGCTTGGCAGATCTGCAAATGCTCCTGGAGAGCTCCAAATTCAGGTAAGTAAAAGGAAAGTCTCCTTCACATGCTTGCTTTGCATAAAGAAAGCCTTACCCGCAGCTATCTTCTTGGCCGCCTCAATTTCCTGGAGGGCCTTTCGGGCTTCTACCTTGGCGTCTTGCATGCTTTGACGGTCCTTCGCAAGCTCCGACTCTTACGTCTTGGAGTCACGCTCCAAGGACTCGAATTTTTTGACGAAATCCTGGAGCTCTTGCTGGACCTCATCAACTCGAGCCTCTTGTTTTTCGCGCTCGGTGTACTCCGTAGCCGTTGTGCCTTCGGCCTCGGACAGCGCCTTCTTAAGGGCCGCCACTTTGGTCGTGGCCCCTATTAAAATTCATCATGCTTCTATTAGCATCAACGATTTTTTTCCTTTATATAACATTCAGACAGGGTATCACTTACCTTTGTTCTCCTCGAGCTGCCTCCTCACAAGGCCGAGCTCTTCTTCGGCCCGCCCCAGGTTCTGCCTCAGTACGGAGACCTCCACAGTGGCGGCAGCGGCGGCCAGCAGCGACGCCTGCTCATTCACATAGACATAATATGATTAGACTCCTGGGAATAATATTTGATCCTCTGTTTGGCCTTTCTTTCCGAACACCAAATAGAGCATCAGGGGCTATTGTCTATACTGTGATACTTTCTCATAATTTGAATTACTTACCTCAAAGCCTGTCAGGAGGCTGGCGCAGGCTTCGGTCAATCCGCTTTTGGCGGACTGAACCTTCGCAATCACCGTACTCATAAGAGTATGGTGTCCTTCATCAAGGGAAGCGCTCTGAAGCGCTTCCGCCAAGTTATGTGATGCCTCTGGATAGACAGAGGTCATCGGCACAGGTGGCTCGCCCCCCTTTGCGAGGGGCTGCCTGCCTGAATCCGGAACCATGGGAGGTTTCGGCGCAGTATCCGTCTGGGGGCCAAGCTTGCTCCGAGCCCCCTCATTAGAATCCATGGGGATATTCCCCCCATGAGCCCGGCATCGGGGGTTTCGCCTTGAGGCGCCTCTAGAACTATCTCTCCCTAGCCCGGTATCCTCTGAGATAACACCTCGGTGTCATCCGCGGGCCGGGGAGTGGAGGCCGTCAGGAGTGAATAGCTGTTCATCTCCGATGAGCTCAAGGACCCATCCGAGGAGGATAAGTCGATGTGGGCTTTGGACGGACTGCACAAATATATTTTGACATGATAAGAAGCCATAAAGCTAAACATGCCGGAAGTATTATGGTATCCAGATACTTACGACTTCGCCAGGGGCTTGTCCCTTGGTAGCCACTCCACGTTGCTGTAGGCGGCTGTGATGGAGTGGTCTGAAGGGAGGGTCCTTCCCCTCTTGGACCCTTCGGCCTCCCTGGAAGGGGCGACCTACCTTTTCTTCTCCCCCTCGGTTTGGGGGAGAGGGTTTTCCTCTTCCTCCTCCTAGTTGTCGTTGGAGGAGTGCGCCTCGGTGTCTTCAGACGATGAGTCTGACACCACCTTGTGCTGGAGACTTTTCCTGGTCCCCGTGGCCTTCTTCTTGGCCTTCTTCTCTGACACCTCATAGGGCGCCGAAAACAACATCTCCGTCAGGAGAGCAGTTGCTGGATCTTCAGGCAACGGAGTTGGACAGTCGATCCGCTCTGCTATCGCCACATAGTCATGTTCAATCAGTATGATGGCTTAGATTCCTCCCACAAACACACTAAGGAAGGGCACATCTCGTGAAATATAGAGAGCTTACCGGATTGGCAGAGCCTGCGGTCCTCGGTGGTAGGAGGAGGCACTTCGGCCTCCTTGAACAACACCTTCCAGACGTCTTTATGCATCATGTCGAAGAGCTCTCGCAGCGTCTGGTGTTTGGCCGAATTGAACTCCCACATGTTGAATGCCCGTCTTTGGCACGGGAGAATCCGGCGAAAGAGCATGACCTGGACCACATTGACAAGCTTGATATTCTTGCTTATCATATTTTTGATGTAGTTCTAGAGTCCGGTCAGCTCCGCAGGCGCACCCCAGGCTAAGCCCTTCCTCTTCCAGGAGGTGAGCCGCATGGGGATGCCAGATCGGAATTCGGGGGCCGCCGCCCAGTTGGCGTCACGCGGCTCGGTGATGTAGAACCACCCCGACTGCCACCCTTTCACGGTCTCCACATAGGAGCCTTCGAGCAAGGTGACGTTGGGCATCTTGCCCACCATTGCGCCTGTGCACTCCGCTTGCTGACCGACCACTATCTTCGGCTTCACATTGAAAATCTTCAGCCACAGGTCGAAGTGGGGCTTGATGTGGAGAAAAGCCTCCCACACGACGATAAACGCCGAGATGTTGAGGATGAAAGTAGGGGCCAGATCATGAAAATCTAGCCCATAGTAAAACATGAGCCCTTGGACAAATGGGTGGAGGGGGAATCCCAGTCCACAGATGAAGTGGGGGAGGAACACAACCCTCTCGTGGGGTTCCGGAGTCGAAACGATCTGCCCCGCGTCCAGGAGCCGGCGCGATGTCTGCGGCCAAGTATCCGGCCTCCCGGAGCTTTGTAATGTCCTCCTCCGTGACGGAGGAGGCCATCCACTTGCCTCCCGCTCCGGACATGTTTGGAATGGTTGTACGGAGAAGGTGCGAACTGGGGCGCTGGAGCTCGAGCGTGCGAGAATGGATGAGTGAAGGAAGAAGAAGGCGTGGGTGAAAAAGAAGGATCCCTATCTCTTTATATAGGCGGTAGAAACTGTGCACCTCCCCACTTGCCCGTTAAAATTGCTTATTCCCCAAGCGCCACGATTGATGGCACGGTTGGGTTACCCATGCCCGTATTGATGAGAATCCCGTGATAAAGGGACACGATTTCTCCTTCGACAAGACGTGTCAAGGAAACCGCCTCGCATTATGTGCAATAGCTGGTTGTGAAAAACGGTTCGAATAAAGACCGGGCCGTGGCGTGACGTCACGCTATGAAAAGTTGTCAGCATAGTAGATTTGTGGAATATTGTGCTCTCTACGATGGGATGTGGAATTTGTTTTGCAGATCCGGACACGATTCTTGTGTTCAAAATCTTCTATGGAGCATTCGGAGAAGGAACCCGCCTTTCAATGCCAAAGACAATTTGCACGTCGAACTCATTGTCATTGAAGCCTGGTTCAGGGACTACTGAGGGAGTCCTGGATCAAGGGGTCCTCAGACAGCCGGACTATATACTTTGGCCGGACTATTGGACTATGAAGATACAAGATTGAAGACTTCGTCCCGTGTCCGGATGGGACTCTCTTTTGCGTGGAAGGCAAGCTTGACAATTCGGATGTGTATATCTCCTTCTCTGTAATCGACTCTGTGTAACCCTAGCCCCCTCTGGTGTCTATATAAACCAGAGGGTTTGGTCCGTAGGACAACAACAATCATATCATAGGCTAGCTTCTAGGGTTTAGCCTCTACGATCTCGTGGTAGATCAACTCTTGTAATACTCATATCATCAAGATCAATCAAGCAGGAAGTAGGGTATTACCTCCATCGAGAGGGCCCGAACCTGGGTAAAACATCGCGTCCCCTGTCTCCTGTTACCATTAGCCTTAGACGCACAGTTCAGAACCCCCCACCAGAGATTCGCCGGTTTTGACACAGACAGGTGAATCAAAGGAAAACTCTATGGGCTCAGTGACTGGCATGAACGTCCTTCCTGGAACATGAACTCAAATCATCCAACGCTCCTCTTCTAGTTAAGTGGCGATGTAGGTCTCGGTGAAGCTTGGTATTCCGATGTTCAGGTATCTAATAACTTCCTTCAAGTGTCGTCCAAAAGGTGTATCTTCATCCGGTTGTGTGAACTTGTTCCTTGCATCCGCCATCCTATGGAGTAGAAAAGGAGAGGAGTCAGAAATGAGAAGAGAGTAGTGATCTAGGGTTTTATCTTAGTGGTCGTGTCCTAAAGTCAGCGTGTGCTCTGATACCATCTTGTAGCGACCAGACCTCAAACAGTCTAGTCTCTGTGCATCAGTGTCATACCTAGATTGGTAATGCTGACTCACACAGTACTTGAGGATTTATAACAGAGTTTCAATCACACACTTATTACATCGAATGTCTCAAAAGAGGACTTATTACAATAATATGGCTTAAGGCCATCTAAAAACGATAACAACGAAAGGCTCGGAAGATAAAGTGAGTCCATCAACTCCAACGGCATAGCTAAGTGAAAGACAACGACCTATAGCACCTTACTCGTTGTCTGAAAAGTCTGCAACATGAAGCATTGCAGCCCGAAACAAGTCAGCACATGGAATGTGCTGGCAATGTAACACACAGAATAAATGCTATCACTACATGCATATATGGCTGGTGGAAAGCTCTATGGTTACAGTTTTGCATAAAGCCAAATTTTTTCCTACAACAAAGGAATAAATTTTATTTAACTATCATGGTGGTTGTAAAACATTGTGAAGGTTCCTCCAACTCAATCCCAATTAAGCATCATCATTAAACCAATAGAATTAATTTAGAGTGATGGGATCAACATGATAATCCAAGAACCAGATACTCAAGATATCCATAATCGGGGACACGGCTAACCATGATTAGTTTGTACACTCTACAGAGGTTTGCGCACTTTTACCCACAAGAATCGAACACATCCATGGTCGGAGATTCGAGACATAGTCTTTCTGAAGCATTAACTCTCTACTCTGGGTAGACAGTACCACCAACAACCCACTACATCTGCTAGTCTACCTCTTCAAGAGCTTCACGCAACTTACTCAACTATGCTAGAGCCCATATTGGCTTGTGGCTGCACACGGAAGTATCTAGCATGAATAATCTTATGATCCCTTCGAGCCTGGGTGGTGGACCGTAGGATGATCACACACTCTGTGATATCCTAGGACAACACTGAATTCTCCAGGTGCCCTAACAACCACTGGGTACTCCAGGGTGCCTAAAGCAATCCACCCAGATGTGTATTTAAGTAGCCACCTGAAATTAACCATTAATTAACAATACTCATATCTGTCATGGATACACTCACCCAAACCACGTCTACGAGCATATCACGTAGAAGTAACTCCCAAAGGTTTGATAATAAACAAGGGAATAGGTACTACCTCATCATCTACCTCCAAAAACCCACATGTTAATCAGATCCTAACCATGCAATGTTTCAGGGTTGATCTAATGCAATAAAAACTCTAGTTAGAACTCCGGTTTGCAAAAAGAATCAAATCAAACGAAGCAATGAAACTCAAACTGCGAAAGAAACCAGATCAATTTACTAATATGGACTAGAGTCAAATTTTACAGTACCAAAATCTTGTTCAAGTTGGTTAAACAGAAAGAGGGAGTCGAGACGAAGATCTAGGCACTTGAATCGCCCGATTCCAATAAACAAGCAAAAAGATAAACTAAACCGAATATCAGGGTAGAAATCGCGATCGAGAATAATCATGGAAAAACCCTGGAAAAAGAAAACTGACAAACAGGCTAACGAACGAACGTTCGCTGTCTGCGGCTAACGGGTGAACACCGTTCGTTAAAATGAATGTACGGATGAACATCCGGTATTTAACTAAACTAGGAAAACCGTACCGATCTAAATAAAAAAACGAAACTGGAGTTTTCGAAATAAAACAGAACAGTTTTATTAAAAAAACTACAACGGCGGCGGCGGCGGCGGCGGTTACCTCCGGCAAGGTCCGGCGGGGCTATGCGGGTTCGGCGGCAGCTCCGGGCGGCACGGAGGTGGCGGCAGCGGCAGCGCTGGGCGATGGCGACGCGGGTCGGCGGTGCGGAACGGCGGCTGCGGCGGCGGGGTGGCGAGAGGGCCCCGGGGTGGTGGCTTATAAAGCCCCCCATGGTCTCCGACTTGGGAGAGGGGGCGGTGGCGGCAACCCGGACTCCAGCCGGAGTCCGGCGCGGACATGGCGTGCGGTGGCGGCGGCGCTAGGCGGGCCGGCCTGCTCGGCTGGGCTTCGGCCCAGTCGGGCGGGATTTTTTTTTTAAAAAAAATCCACCAAATAGAAAAAGAATCCTAATAAATATAAAAAAATTCTAAAAATGCCAAAACAAAGTTTCACCGTCTAAATGGACAATTTAGAACAAAGTGAACATTTTCTTGGCCTAAAAATGCAATTTTGAAAACGTGCAATTTCTCTAATTCAAATAAAATAGCAATAAAACTCAGAATAAAAATCTTATTTGATTTTAATGTTTTCCTCCAATATTTCTTTATTTTTGGGAAGTCATTTTATCCCCTCTCTTTTATTTTTCATATAGAAAATATTTGGAGAGAAAATAATTAAAACCAAATGATCCTCTTTTCAAAATTTGAGAAAACTCAAATATGAAAATAACAAAATCCCAAACTCTCTCCGTGAGTCCTTGAGTTGCGTAGAATTTCTAGGATCAACCCAAAAATGCAATAAAATATGATATGCAATGATGATATAATGTATAACATTCCAAATTGGAAATTTGGGATGTTACATACACCCGTTGTATGTGAACGTAGAGTCTATCATACCCAATCATCACAAGGTGCTTCGAAATGATGAACTTTGGCAACGGTGCATACTCGGGGAGAACACTTTTATCTTGAAATTTAGTGAAGGAATCATATTATAATGCTACCGCTGTTCTAAGCAAAATAAGATGCATAAAAGGATAAACATCACATGCAATCTAAATATGTGACATGATATGGCCATCATCATATTGTGCTTTTGATCTCCATCTCCAAAGCATCGTCATGATCTCCATCGTCACTGTCTCGACACCTTGAGCTCCACCATTGCGTCGGGGTCGTCTTGCCAACTATTGCTTCTACAACTATTGATAATGCATAACCATAAAGTAAAGCAATTACATGGCCTTTGCACTTCATACAATAAAGAGACAACCCTAAGGCTCTTGTCGGTTGTCGATATTACAAAACATGATCATCTCATACATCAACATATATCACATCACGTCTTGACCATATCACATCCCAACCTGCCCTGCAAAAACTAGTTAGACGTCCTCTACTTTGTTGTTACAAGTTTTATGTGGCTGCTACGGGCTTCTAGCAAGAACCGTTCTTACCTACACAAAAACCACAATGGTGATTCATCAAGTTTGTTGTTTTAACCTTCTTCAAGGACCGGCCATAGTCAAATTCGATTCAACTAAAGTAGGAGATACAGACACCTGCCATCCACCTTTATGCAAAACTAGTTGCACGTTAGTCGTTGGAACCGGTCTCATGTGCGTGGACATGTAAGATTGGTCTGGGCCGATTCATCCCACAATACCGCCGAAGCAAAATAAGGCGTTGGTGGTAAGCAATATTACTATCACCACCCACAACTCTTTGTGTTCTACTCGTGCATATCATCTACGCATAGACCTAGCTCGGATACCACCGTTGGGAAACGTTGCATGGAAAACAAAAAAAATCTACGCACACGCAAGATATATCAAGGAGATGCATAGCAACGAGAGGGGAAAGTTTGTCTATGTACCCTCATAGACCGTAAGCAGAAGCATTTAGTAACACGGTTGATGTAGTCGAACTTCTTCACGATCCAACCGATTGAGTACTAAACGTACGACACCTCCGCGTTCAGCACACGTTCAGCTCGGTGACGTCCACACATTCTTGATCTAGCAAAACTACGAGGTAGTGGATGAGTTCTAGCAGCACGACGGCATGGTGACGGTGATGGTGATGCTATCTCCGCAAGGCTGCACCTAAGCACTACGAAAATATGACCGACGGTGTAAACAATGGAGGGGGAAGCCGCACATGGCTAAGAGATTGTCATGGTTATATGTGGCGCCCCCTCCCGCATATATATAGGTGGGGGAGGGAGGAGCATCCAAGGAGGCGCCCCGAGTAGGCCGAATCCTACTTGGGGTCCTTCCCTAGTTGCGCCCCCTTACCATATTTGCCGAAGGAGGGAAGGGAAGGGGGGAGAGGAAAGGAAGGGGGAGGCTGACTCCCCCCCCCTTTCCTTTCTCTTCCCAAGGTCTGCGGCCTAGGAGGGGCGCGTCAGCCCCTTGTGGGCTGGTGTGTCCCCCCCCCCTTTGGCCCATGTGGCCCATTAAATCCCTTCTGGTGACCCGATTTCTACCCGGTACATCTCGAAACTCTGCTGGTGTCCAAATATCATTGTCCTATAAATCAATCTTTACCTCCGGACCATTCTGGAGCTCCACGTTATGTCTGTGATCTCATATGGGACTCTGAACAACATTCGTCACCAAATCATATAACTCATATAACACTATATCGTTAACGAATGTTAAGCGTGTGGACCCTACGGGTTCGAGAACTATGTAGACATGACCGAGACACCTCTCTGCTCAATAACCAATAGTGGAACCTGGATGCCCATATTGGTTCCTACATATTCTATGAAGATTTTTATTGGTCGAACCTTGTGAATGCTACCTCTTGAGCACTGCGTTGGTTTTCCCTTGAAGAGGAAAGGGTGATGCAACAAAGTAGCGTAAGTATTTCCCTCAGTTTGTGGCACCCCGGCTCAGAGAAAACCAGAACGCCACGTATTCCAGCCCAGAGATCAAGATGAAGTCTTCTGGAATACGGCACTACTTAGCATAGAACAAACCAACTCTATATTACAATCTATTTGGGTACAATGGTTACATCGGCACGGCGACACTACGCCTGCCACTGTTGCTCTATGCAAGCAGCAGAACAACACGATGCACCGGAAGAACTCTAGCAGCGGAACAACAACGACGGTGGTGAAATCCAGTCCGTAGGGACTCTGGCTGGAACGCTTATCCTAGCTCACAAACAAGGACTCCACGACAAACAAGCAATCAAATCCGGAATGACCTACAAACTGGCATGGCACGCCAGGTCAGTACATTGAATGTACTTGAAAGCTCACAATAACCAGAAGCATTCAAGACAGACAACAACATGGCAATTACAGGTTAAATAGGAATTATGATGAGATCATCATAACAACATGGCATGACCAACATAAACATGATACAGCTAACACAATATGAACATATTAATCCGACCATACTAGCATGCAACATGATGACACTATATGCACCATTTATTCTGCTCAGGTTACCTCGTAACCAACACATGCATCACTTACCAACCTCGGACATCACACGATCATCTCAGGATCAAATCAAGCTTGGTATAAACAATACCGTAGCGATCATTAAATGATCACAAGGAGCTTGATCTTTACCCACGACTTTCGCACAACATCACGAATATCTAACAACTCGGTATCCTCGATACCACCGTGATCCTTACGGCGATCACAACCACGACCAACACTCGGTCTCAAACTGTGATCCTTACCGCGATCACAACCTGACCAATAATTGGCCCTTGATCCTTACGGTGATCACAACCTGACCAATAAATGGCCCGTGATCCTTACGGCAATCACAACCCGACCAATAAATGGCCGGTGATCCTTACAGCGATCACAATCATTAGTTGTCATTAATCAATTTATTCTTATTACTGTTGACTCATGGTGTACCCTACTTTCTAACTGGGCCCTTATCCGCGAGCGCGACTATCGATAGATTTAATATACACTCTACAGAGGTGAGTACACTGTACCCACACTACGGAACCCATGGCCTTGCACTCCCATTCGGGTGGACCAACGGCATTTCGACAAAACCGTTCTACCGCCATGACACTCTCCCGACCACTCCGACTCACTCCCCACTTGGCTAAGTCATGGGTGGCCCCGTGTCTACCTCAAGACACAACGACCACCGTCGTGGCCCAAAACAATAAACCGTCCCAAACGGGGACATGTGCACATAACAACAACAATGGGCACACAAGGCTTATGTCCGCCTACCTGATTAGGGTAGCGCACGCTCATAACCTTCCCTAGTTGGAGGCACCGGCGAGAGGCACGACAATAGACCCAGTTAGGACC
Source organism: Triticum aestivum (assembly GCF_018294505.1). Taxonomy (NCBI): domain Eukaryota; kingdom Viridiplantae; phylum Streptophyta; class Magnoliopsida; order Poales; family Poaceae; genus Triticum; species Triticum aestivum. The sequence continues at coordinate 185,192,675 of NC_057810.1, read as the reverse complement.
GTCCCATACCGGTAAGCATGGTTGCACTGGTCAGCATCGATTCAGCGGCACCATCACTCAGCCAACAGTTGTTCAAGTTCAATTTAATCCGGTTAACTTGAATGCAAATATGCTAAGCCATGATAAAATGCATGAACATGATATCAACGTAATCATGAGGGTATCACATAACTATCCACCATATCAACAATAAATCATATCCACTGAGCATGGCATACTGACTAGCATGACCATCACCAACATCAACATGTACTACTAGCAAGCATAAACATATGAAAGGAAATACTAGTAGGTAGAACATGATAACAGAGTACAAGACAACATAGCACGAAAGTGAACATGCAAATCTAAACATCAGCGGAACAACGATAACCATCTTTTCAACAAGCAAAAATTTAATAAAGATTCAAGTTGAAAACCATGGCTACTGCATGATTATCAGGCAAGTGGGTATTGTGGCTTGCCTGGGGATGAAAAAGGCACTGGGGAGAAGTGCGAGAAACTCGCGAAGCGAATCGCCGGAAAACATACTCTCTCCGAAGGGGCTGAATAAGGGCAAGGGCATAATGGTCATTTTCACAGTGTCAAACCATAGTGAAAGCATGACCAACAGAATGGACTCTATGAAACAAAGAAGTAGGCTTTGGAATCATCTCATTTGGAGCTACGATTAAAAAGTTATGGAGTGTTTTCTGCCAGGGACCCATCTATAAGAAAAATACTTTCAAACAGGGGCCTGGACAGAAAACTGAAAGCGCATTTGACGAAATACGTTTTCAGTGGATGAAAACGTAGACGCCCAAATGTGTCTCAACTTATCCACGTCAGGGTGGACCGGTCAACGCGGGGCCGGCCCTTGGGTCGCTTACAGGTGGGTCCCACCTTATCCACTCCCTCTCTCTCCTCCCTTCTCTTCTTCTTCTCTCCTCCTTCCCAACCAGAACAGGTAGAGGCGAGGCCGCGCGTGTCGGTGTTCTGGGAACGGGGGTACCCAAACTTGCCTGCCTGCGACCTGCAACGTGGCTCAAGGAGTGGCCCAGTACAGCCCATCTTCGTCAACACAAGCTAAAGACCCTCGCGAGGGGCCAAGCCTCGCGGGTTGGACGACAGGAAGCTTCCTCAGGCGCAGCCTCATCAGGCTGGCTCGCGAGGAGGCGGAGAGATCAAGGTGGTGTACCTCACGAGGTGCCCGTGACGCAAGCCATGACGAGCGAAGTCAGGCGGGCGCCGTCCTGCGCAGTGTCCTTGTTTCCTCTTCGGTGCAAAGGGGGCAAGCGCGGGCCAAGGCATCAGGGAAAGGTTACCATTTCGGTGCAATAAGACCAAGACCATCAGAACGGCAGGAAGGAGGTCATTGTGGAGACTAGGAAGGCGTCATCGTCAGAGTCTTTAGCAGGCGAGGACCAACTTTAGTCAGGATAAGTGTACTAGATGTTCCCCTTCAAAATGGCCAATTGTTGGGGCCCTTCCCGCTCAATATTTGGGAAAAGGACCAGGGCCTTGCTCTATAAATAGGACTAGCCACTCTCAAGGCAAGGGGAGCGGAAATCGACAAATCGAACCTTAGCCAGAACCACCACACTGACAAAAGAACTCCTCCCCTCGCGAGGCGGTTCTTCCCTTGTATTGTTCATCATCAGCCCCTGAGGCAATCCACACACCACACACTGGAGTAGGGTATTACACCACAATGGTGGCCTGAACCAGTATAAACCTTGCGTCCCTTGTGTTGTCCTTCGTGTAGCTTGGATCCTTTGCGAGGCGACGAGACGTGAGCCAGAAGGGGGGTGATCTCTGCGCGCACCCGAGAGTTCAAACCTCAAGGGTCTGTCGGAACCCGAAATCCATCATTTGGCGCGCCAGGTAGGGGTGCACCGAAGCTCTCCCTTCCGCCGGCCCGTTCTCCGCCGACATTGTGTTTCGCCCACATGGCAGACAACGCGCCGCACGCTCCGTCAGCCGATGCCAGCGCTGGGGCCAGGGGGCTCCGAGCCTTGGCCCCCGCCTTGCGGCAGGTGCAGTGGCCACGCAAGTTCAAGCCAGAGGTGCCGCCGCACTACAGCGGCGGGACAGACCCGCTGGTTTTCCTACTGGCGTATGAGGAAGCGGTCCTCAAGGCGGGGGGCGACGACAGGGTGATGGCCAACTGGTTTCCCATGGCCCTCGCTGACGTTGCTCGCATGTGGCTGCTCCACCTACCGGCGGCCTCTGTGACCTCCTGGGAGGAACTGCGCGACCTTTTCCTTGCCCGTTACGGCACGCCAGTGCCCCCGGTCATTGCGGCTCTCCTGGGCGGCTCACAGGCACCACCCTTTAGCCGCTACGTCAAGCCGTTCACCCGCCAGATCGGTGCCACCTCCAAGCACCAAGAAACCCCCCGGGCTGGGTGGCGCCCAAGGCCGATCTGACCTTCAGCTCGGATGATCACACCTCCAACCCAGCCTGCTCGGGCGCGCTCCCGATGCTGTGCACCCCCACCATCTGCCAGGTGGCCGTCACCAGGACCCTCATCGATGGCGGTGCTGGCCTCAGCGTGCTCTCAGTGGAAGCCTTCAGCCTCCTCCACGTGCCGCCAGAGCGGCTTCAGCCCAGCAGGCCCTTCTTGGGCGTCGGAGGCGGTTCCACCGGCTCCCTGGGATAGATCCGCCTCCCGGTGACCTTCGGCACCTACAATAACTTCCGCACGGAGCTGATCGACTTCGACATCGCCCCCATCGGTCTCCCATACAATACCATCCTCAGCTACCCAGCCCTGGCCCAGTTCATGGCCGCAACTCACCCGGCGTACAACCTCATGAAGATGCCCGGGAGCAACGACGTCCTTACCGTGTCCGGAGACACTGGGGATGCGTTGCAAGCACTCAAGCTTGCTTTCAAGACTGCCACAGTGGCTCAGCCCGCCAGCTCAGTCACCCTCGAGTCCAAGAGGGCTGCGCTAGCCAAAAAGAAGTAGCTGTTCAGCCAAGACAAGGCGGAGACCAAGCAGGTACCGGTCGACGACGACGAGCCCGCTGGTGCTACCTTCACCATAGGTACCAACCTTGAGCCTGAACAGGAGGAGGCCCTGGTCAGTTTCCTGCGTGCAAACAGGAAGGTGTTTGCATGGGAGCCTAATCAGCTGGCGGGAGTCCCAAGGGATGTAATTGGGCATCATCTCAGTGTGTGCCCCAACGTGCGCCCAGTGAAGCAAAAGGCAAGGCGGCAGTCCACTGAAAAGCAGGCCTTCATCGTCCAAGAGACCCGCAAGTTAGAAGCAGTAGGGGTCATTCGCGAGTTCCGCTACCCTGATTGGCTGGCCAACCCTGTTGTCGTGCCAAAAAAGGGAGGAAAGGAACGTATGTGTGTCGACTTCACCAACCTAAACAAAGCCTACCCGCAGGATCCATTCCCGCTCCCTCGCATCGACCAGATTGTTGACTCTACCGCTGAGTGTGACCTATTGTGCTTCCTGGATGCCTTCTCGGGCTATCATACGATCAAGATGGCGGTGGAGGACGTGGAGAAAACGGCCTTCCTGACCCCGTGTGGGTGTACTGCTATACCTGCATGTCGTTTGGGTTGCGCAATGCAAGCGCGACCTTCCAACGATTGATGCACATTGCTCTGGGACGACAGCTCAGGAGGAACATTGAAGCTTACATTGATGACATTGTGGTGAAGTCTAGGGAGGCGAAAATCCTGATATAGGACTTGGAAGAAACCTTCGCGAGCCTCAACGAGGTGGACTTGCGGCTCAACTCGGAGAAGTGTGTGTTTGGAGTCCCCTCTGGGCAATCTCCTGGGCTTCCTCGTATCCCACATGGGCATTGAGGCTAACCCAGAGAAGGTCAAGGCAGTCGAAGACATGAGCCCGCCAAAGACCCTCAGGGAAATGCAGAAGCCCACCGGGCGTGTAACCGCTTTAGGACGTTTCATCTCCAAGCTGGGAGAGCGAGCGCTACCCTTCTTCAAGCTGATGAAGAAGAAAGGCCCCTTTGAATGGACTGAAGAGGCCGACAAAGCATTCCAAGACCTCAAGAGGTACCTTACTAGCCCCCCGGTAATGGTGGCTCCGCGCCCTCGGGAGCCCCTGGCGCTCTACCTTGCAGCCACCCCTTACTCTGCTAGTGCAGCCCTGGTGGCAGTTAGAAAGGAGTGCCATGCCTCGGCCGTAGCCACACTCCCGGCCAAGGCAGGGCAAGACCAGGAAGGCCTCGCAAAGACCACGACCATGGCAGAAAGGGATCAACTTCATCAGGGGAACGCACCCGGAGCGGAGGAGGCTCCCTCAGGCGACCAAGGACTGAGGACCACGCCGCCTCAGGAGGTACCTCAACCTCCAGAGGACACGGGCCGTGCCAGCACCCTCAACCTCGCCGAGCACCCGGTGTACTTCGTCAGTACAGTGCTACGGGACACGAGGGCACGGTACCCAATGCCCCAAAAACTCCTCCTCGCACTATTAGTGGCCTCGCGCAAGCTGCGGCACTACTTTCAAGGCCATCCCATCAAGGTCGTCTCAGCCTACCCCCTGGAAAGGGTACTCAAGAGCCCCAATTCAGCAGGGAGGGTCGCCGAATGGAACATCAAACTGCAAGCATTCCATCTAGAATTCAGCACTACTAGGGTAGGGAGCTGCGCTCGCAGATTTCATGGCGGAATGGACAGAGGCGCCAGGGCTCAAAATGGACGAGGACTGGTCGCTCTTCCCGGGGAGCAAAGCGCCGGACGGTTGGGTAATGTACTTCGACGGGGCGTTCTCACGGTAGGGCGCAGGGGCTGGTGCAGTGCTCATCTCCCCCACTCAGGACAAGCTTTACTATGTCGTGCAGCTCTGCTTCCAGCATGTTGAGAAGGTCTCCAGCAACATAGCAGAGTACGAGGGCCTGATAGCGGGCTTAAAGGCAGCAGTCGCCTTGGGGGTAAAATTAATCACCATCAAGGGCGACTCGCAACTCCTCGTCAACTTCTCCGACAAGGTGTATGAGCCGAAGGACGAGCACATGGAAGTGTACCTCGCGGAGGTCCGCAAGATGGAGAAACAGTTCTGGGGGTTGGAGTTGCAGCATGTGCCTCACGGCACCAATCAAGAGGCTGATGACATCGCCAAGAGGGCATCCAAGCGGCTGCCTCAGGAACCTGGCGTCTTTGAGGAGCGACTCTTCAAACCCTCAGCGACACCATCACTATTGAGCACAGCGCAACCTAGGGAGGAGCTCCCTCAGCCGCCCACCTCGGGGGCCCCGGCCAGCAGCCCGGCCTCAGGGGCACGCCTGCTCCTGGTGTTGGAGTCTCAGGAAGGATGTTGGATGGCAGAATTCAAGGACTACTTGGTGCAAGGGACCATGTCAGAGAAGGAAGAGAACGCGGAGCGCGTGGCATGGCAAGCCACGGCCTACTGCATCAAGGATGGGGAGCTCTACCAGAGGCGACCAAATGACGTGTCCCTATGTTGCATTCCTAGAGAGCAAGGGAAGGAGCTGTGGGCGGACATACACGATGGAGACTGTGGGCACCACTCATCCTTGCGAACCTTCGTTGGCAAGGCGTTCTGTAGCGGGTTCTACTGGCCCATAGCACTCAGCGACGCCGTTGAGCTGGTGAAGGCTTGTGAGGCCTGCCAATTCCACGCCAAGCAGATCCACCAGCCGGCGGGAGCACTGCAGACCATACCCCTCTCATGGCCTTTCACAGTCTGGGGGCTGGACATTCTGGGCCTGTTCCCTCGGGCACCAGGGGGTTACCGCTACCTCTACGCCGCCGTGGACAAGTTCACCAAGTGGGCTGAGGTGGAAGCTGTCCGCACCATACTCGCGGGCTCAGCAGTCAAGTTCATCAAGGGCCTCGTGAGCTGATTTGGGGTGCCTAACCGCATTATCACCGACAATGGTTCGCAGTTCACCAGCAATCTCTTAAAAATGTACTGTGCTAACCTTGGAACGCAGATCTGCTACGCCTCGGTGGCACACCCACGGAGCAACGGCCAGGCCGAGCGAGCCAACGCGGAGGTCCTGAGGGCCTCAAAACCAGGACCTTCAAGAAGAAGCTGGAGGCCTGTGGCAGGGGCTGGTACGACGAGCTCCAATCCGTGTTGTGGTCTATCCCCATGACCGCGGCCAAGCCGACTGGCGAGACCCCGTTCTTCCTTGTCTACGAAGCTGAGGCCGTCCTCCCTCGCGAGGTCAGGCATCATTCCGCATGGGTCCTGGCATTCGACAAGGTGCGGCAGGACACCATGAGAGGGACGGATCTCGTGTTGGGGGAGGAACACCGTCGAGAAGCCGTGCTGCGAGCGGCAAGATACCAACAGGCACTCGGCGATACCACTGCCGCAACATCCGCCCCAGAACTCTTGAGGTAGGGGACCTCGTGCTCAGACGGGTTCTCTCTAGGGAGGGGCTGCATAATCTCTCTCCCATGTGGGAGGGCCCATTCAAGGTTGTTCATGTTTCCAGGCCCGGCTCCGCACGCTTGGAGACCCGGGAGGGGGTACCCATCTAGAATGCATGGAACATTCAATATCTCCGAAGGTTCTACCCTGAGCAAGGCCCGGTGCCTGTGAAGAAGGCGAATGCCTGTGAAGCTGCCGCATTTTGGAAAAGGCCCGGTGCCTGTGAAGAAGGCGAATGCCTGTGAAGCTGCCGCATTTTGGAAAAGGCCCGGTACTTGTGAAGAAGGCGAATGCCTGTGAAGCTGCCACATTTTGGAAAAGGCCTGGTGCCTGTGAAGAAGGTGAATGCCTGTGAAGTTGCCGCTTTTTGGAAAAGGCCCGGTGCCTGTGAAGAAGGCGAATGCCTGTGAAGTTGCCGCATTTTGGAAAAGGTCCGGTGCCTATGAAGAAGGCGAATGCGTGTGAAGCTCGCCGCCCGTCAATCTCTCACATAATAATGAGTGGGGCTGTACATGCCCCGGAGTCTCCGGAGTGCCGCCCTCGGGCCTCTGGGGCTCCCGCCCATGCCCAGTGGCAGCACTTATCTCCGCGCTAGTGAGAAGACATCAAAGACTAGATTAGGTGCCGGACGTGGATTTTTCATTTGCTTTCTGTAGTTGGCTTGTTCGTTCCTATTTGAAGTTTTATTAGAGTTGTTGCCGTCTCTAGTTTGTGACCCTCTGCCTTTTTCACTCACTTGCCTCGTTTTTCTCTCGCGCAAGTCTCGTGAGGGAGGTGCGCGGGCACCCTCGCGAGTGTTTTCTGCCGCGGTCATTTGAAGCTTCCTATCCGAGTCTGCTGCGGGAGCACTCCTCCCAGACCGTGCCCCACGGGCATCGCGACGCGAGCACGGGACCTGGGTTGGTCGCCCCCGCTACCAAGGCTGGAAACTACCCTTATCGACTAACCCTTGCAGGACATGAAACGCACGGCGAGGCCCTGGCCTCGGGAGGCGAGGACCATAACAAGCCTCCACGAGCTAAGTAATTTCCGCACATGAGCACGCGGCAGGAAAGCATGGCATGGAAATGGCAGAAACAGCGCGATAATTAACAGCAACAGTTCAACACGCCCCCGTGGGGCCCCAGACTACCTTCCTTTTTGCGCAGGGAAGGAAGAAAAACAAAATAGGCATGACTTGCTCGGCACCCACTCGCGGCGAGGGCTCGTACTGCCCCCGAGGATCAGCTGGATCCCATCTCCCGCTTCACCGGGGCGCGACGGCGGACCGACCCACTGCCTTCCCCCAGGCGGGCGTGACAGTGCGGGGGCTAGTCGCCGCCACCACTAGAGGAGCTGCCGTATGAAGGAGAGTCACCGAAGCTTGGCGGGCCCCGGGCACCATTACCCGCGCGCCTGCCGCCGCCTTCATCCTGATCAATGCCGGGGCTGGGCTCGTGGCCACGGTCATCGTCTTTGGGGAAGCACCCAGCATGGCGGCCGTCTTCCCCAAATGCCCTCACATAAAGGGTGGCATCGCCGTCGAACTTGAAGTGCAGGGTGCACCTCCAGCTCAGGCCGTGCGCGGGGGCAAACGTTTGCCCGCTGCGGGTCAGGGCCTCTTCCCCGGCGACGGAGACCTCCAGCGAAGCCCAGGAGGCCCTGGTGCAGCAACCATCTACCTGAACCCAGAGGCCGCACGGAGCGCCGGCTATAAGTTCACCTACAAAGAAGCGGGGGACCTGGAGCCAGGTGCTGGTCGGGTTCGGCGACCACACGACGAACTCCGGCAGCACCTTCGCCGAGCGGAAGCGTGGCCTGGGGGGTCACGCAGCCACCGCGTACTTCCCATCGGCAGCCGGGCGCTCATCGCCGCGTAGAGGACCGCTCCCACGACCACGGGAAGCCACCGGGGGGTCCGTCGGATGCTTGCGAGGGCGGCCCCGGCCACGCTTGGTCGGGGGAGAGTCAGGCCCTTCCTGACGAGCCTTTCCCTTCTCCATGGCCGAGAACCTCTTTGGCGGAGCCATGGGGATGGCGAGCGGCCGGAATGGGCAGAAAGGAGTAGCAGGAAGGGATGGACTAGAAGGGCTCACGCCGTTCCGTACATATAACCGGAGGAGGCCAACCGTCGGCCTCCATGATCACAGGTAATCATGACTCATTTTGCATGCAGGGACTTGTCAAGTCATGCAATTGCCGAGGCATCATGGGGAAGCGGGGACGCCCACGTCCAATCAACCGCCACGCGACACCCAAGGTCGCAGGCTGTTGGGGCCCGCGGCGCTTCGCACTTGCCCCTTTGCTTCTCTCCTAAGCCAAGTCCGGGCGCGCCTTGGACCCGGGGGCTACTGTCGGCATTCTAGGAATGAGGGTACCCAGAGTTGCCTGCCTGCGGCCTGCAGCGTGGCTCAAGGAGTGGCCCAGTACGACCCATCTTCATCAACACAAGCTCAAGACCCTCGCGAGGGGCCAAGCCTCGCGGGGCGGACGACAGGAAGCTTCCTCAGGCGCAACCTCGTTAGGTTGGCTCGCGAGGAGGCGGAGAGATCAAGGCGGGGTACCTCACGAGGTGCTCGTGACGCAAGCCATGACGATCGAAGTCAGGCGGGCGCCGGCCTATGTAGTGTCCTTGTTTCCTCTTCGGTGCAAAGGGGGCAAGCATAGGCCAAGGCATCAGGCAAATGTTACCATTTCGGTGCAATAAGACCAAGACCAGCAGAACGGCGGGACGGAGGTCATCGTGGAGCCCAGGAAGGCGTCATCTTCGGAGTCTTTAGCAGGCGACGACCAACTTTAGTCAGGATAAGTGTACTAGATGTTCCCCTTAAAAATGGCCAATTGTTGGCGCCCTTCCCGCTCAATATTTGGGAAGAGGACCAGGGCCTTGCTCTATAAATAGGACTAGCCGCTCTCAAGGCAAGGGGAGGGGAAATCGACAAATCGAAGCTTAGCCAGAACCACCACACCAACACAAGAACTCCTCCCCTCGCGAGGCAGTTCTTCCCTTGTATTGTTCATCATCAGCCCCTGAGGCAATCCACACACCACACACTGGAGTAGGGTATTACACCACAATGGTGGCCTGAGCCAGTATAAACCTTGCGTCCCTTGTGTTGTTCTTCGTGTAGCTTGGATCCTTTACGAGGCGACGAGATGTGAGCCGGTAGGGGGGTGATCTCCGCGCGCACCCCAGAGTTTGAACCTCAAGGGTCTGTCGGAACCCGAAATCCGATAGCATGCTCCGGTGACTCACCAGGCCAACTCTGGCCGAACCGGGTGGAGCTGGGACCATCGGTGGACTCGGGAGGAGGTGCCGCGTCCATCCCGCAGCGAAGAGAGCTCTAGAGAGAGCTAGGGCCGCCGCGGGTGGAGGAAACAGAGAGCACAGCCGGCTACGGCCGATCAATGGAGGCGCGGCCACAGGGCCTCCGGTGACAAACGAATGGGTTGGGGAGGCTCTACGGGGCATGGAGAAGCAGGTGGTGGTGGTGGAACGGAGGGAAAGGGCTTGGTTCGACCGAAACAAGGAGGGGCAGAGGCGGCGGCCATGGCGGCCATTGGGGGGTTCGGGAGCTCCTGGAGCTCGGGGAAGTTGCTAGGCGGGGCACTGGGAGGTGGGTGAGGCTGGTGGTGAGCTCGGAGAGGCTCGGGGAAGGCTTAAATAGCCGCGGGGCGAGGGGGCCGAGCTGGCACCGCCGCAGATGCACGGCCAGCATCGCGGACGCGTGGCCAGCGCCACGGATGCGTGCTTGCACGCATGGACATGGAGGTAGATGACACAAGAGGCACAGGGCAGAGCTCACGGGGTAGAAGAGGTCGAGGGAGGCAGGGAGGAAGACGACGGCGACGAACCGAGCCAAAATGCCATTGTGCTCTCGTGGGCATTCGACGGCGAGCGTCGGTGAGGAAGCGAACGGAGGGGGAGAGGGGTCCAGGGGAACGGCGATGATGAGAGGAAGCCAAGGGACATGCTCACGAGCGCGAAGACAACGACAGGGGTAGGGGGTCCAGCACAAACATCCACTGGACGTGGCCACTGCACACAGAGCGTGCGCACAGGCACGCCATTGTCGTGGTCACCGCGTGCACTGGCATCAAGAGGGGCCAAATGGCTGGCAAATGTTGTCTAGTGTTAAGTCCTTCGATGGGTGGTTTCAACTAAGGTGGTAGATTGGAGAAAACGACTACGGTTAAAAGGTTAGTGAGCTCTGAAGTTTACTGCAGTAAACTTTATCAGCTCAATGTGATCAACAGGGGGCTGCTATGTGTCAAGTGTTATGTCTGGGGTGTTTAGGCTAGGAAGGACTACATTCCTGGGGAGTTTGGGAAGAAATGGACCAAGAATGAATATAGTTGCTTCACAACTGCATTTTTGGTCCAGAAATAAGGATCATGAAGGTGCACTCACATGGAGTGTCAACTTGGGCTAATATTAGGCAAAGCATGATCATATGGTCATATGAAGATGCTGTAAAAAGCTCATGCCAAATGGCCAAGCCAAAATGGCACTTGCTTCACAAACATCTCTGCTGACCAGAAATTTGGAATAATTATGGTGATCAAATGGTTCAATGAAATGATGCCAAAATGGGTGGAGAGATGGTTTATGGGTAGAATAATGATCTGTTAATTTATCAGGATTTTTGAAGCAATATAAAATGCATTTGCTTCGCAACCTGAAAATATTGCCAGAATCAAAGATTTGCTCATGTGGTCACATAGATGATTGGATGGGGCTGCAAATGGGTGGAGGGGGTTAATATGAGCACATTAAGAAGGGTGCAAAAGTTCACCTCATTTGGATACTCCTAACTAGTACTTCCTTCACAAAGTCTTCTGTCTGACAGAAACTTTGAAAATTCACTAAGGAAGATTGGCTAGGCAAATAAAGTTGAACTTATTCATGTGGCAATTATTTGGTCATATAAACATGACCAAAATGGTTGGGAGCTACTAGGAAAAATATAAATGACACTTCCTTCACAAAGTGCCATTCAGAGCAGAATAGAAAAAGGAATATTGGGGAATTATTTTTGAACATGGCAATGAAAAGTTTTGCCATATTTGATCAAGATATGACCCAAACAATTTATGAGAATTATTTGGGAATAGTAGGAGTGAGGGAAATATAGGTTGCTTCACAACCTAGGGCAATCTAAGTTATTCCTTTAATAGAAAAGGAATATTCCCAACAAAAAGAATATTGGGATATGGACTAGGATGGAAATGACAGGGTCTAGGGAAGGATTTCGGAATGAAAAGCCACTCTGGAAGCAAAGAAGATGTCATCTTCTTTAGTTTCCAGACCACAAAGCCATGGAAAAAGAAAACTCAGGAAAAAACCTCAGAAAAACAAAAGAAAAAGAAAGGTCCAAAAATCAGGCTGTCACAAACCATACCCCCTTAGGCTTTGTTCGGTTACACCCTGTCCTAAAAGGATTTGAGGGGATTGGGGGGGATTTGACTTGTAGAGGATTTAATCCACCTCAATCCCTGTCAAAACCCCTCCACAACCCTGTCAATCGAACATGGCCTTAAAGAAATCTCGTCCTCGAGATTTGGTTGCTCAGGGAACTAGCATGAATATTCTGACTTAAGGAAACCGTTTCCAATTCCCATTAATTTTTTATCTGACTGGCCCTGTGTGGTTTGATTCATTGTATCCTCCTTCTGACAGATCTTACCTTGCTTGTTCATGCTTATATAGGCTCCAATTTCTTTTTAGATCTGTTGAATAGCTGAGTGTGATTTGATTATCATGACTGAAATATATGTCTGTCTCAAATCCAAAAGTGATTTCCGCTGGGTGTGCCACCTGGCACTAACAAGCTTTCATGTAATGATGATCAGAATTTTCTGATGAAAACTCAAGCTCTGACTCATTGCATTGGGTTTCTCCACTAAATGCAGGTCCGAACAGTGAGTTAAAACATAACCGTTTCCTGACAGATTCTGACTCATTGCAGAAGTTTCTGAATTGTTCTGACTGACTTCACTGTCTTGAGCCTAAGATCCGTTCCAAATATTTGATTGTCTCTTGTCGCGGCCAGCATAAAGGGTTTGGTGTTGGGGAACATTGCATAAAATAAAAAATTTCCTACGTTCACCAAGATCAATCTATGAGTTCATCTAGCAACGAGAGAGGGGAGTGCATCTACATACCCTTGTAGATCACGAGCGGAAGCATTCAAGAGAACGGGGTTGAGGGAGTCGTACTCGTCGTGATCCAAATCACCGGAGATCCTAGCGCCGAACGGACGACACCTCCGCGTTCAACACACGTACGGTCAGCGTGACGTCTCCTCCTTCTTGATCCAGCAAGGGGGGGAGGAGAGGTTGATGAAGATCCAGCAGCACGACGGCGTGGTGTTGGATGCAGCAGGGTTCGGGCAGAGCTTCGCCGAGCTTCTGCGAGAGGGATAGGTGTAGCAGAGGAGAGGGAGGCGCCAAGACTTCAGGTGCGGCTGCCCTCCGTCCCCCCCTCTTTATATAGGGACCCCTAGGGGGGGCGCCGGCCCTGGAGATGGGATCTCCCAAGGGGGGGCGGCGGCCAAGGGGGGTGGAGTGCCCCCCAAGGCAAGTGGAGGCGCCCCCTCCCCTAGAGTTCCCAACCCTAGGCGTAGAGGGGGCCCAGGGGGGGGGGGGGGCGCACCAGCCCACCAGGGGCTGGTTCCCCTCCCACTTCAGCCCATGGGGCCCTCCGGGATGGGTGGCCCCACCCGGTGGACCCCCGGGACCCTTCCCAAAACTTTCCCGATGGCCAAAACTCGACTTCCCATATATAATTATTTACCTCCGGACCATTCCGGAACTCCTCGTGACGTCCGGCATCTCATCCGGGACTCCGAACAACTTTTGGTTTGCTGCATACTCATATTCATACAACCCTAGCATCACCAAACCTTAAGTGTGTAGACCCTACGGGTTCGGGAGACATGTAGACATGACCGAGACGGCTCTCCGGTCAATAACCACTAGCGGGATCTGGATACCCATGTTGGCTCCCACATGCTCCTCGATGATCTCATTGGATGAACCACGATGTCGAGGATTTAAGCAACCCCTATACAATTCCCTTTGTCAATCGGTACGTTACTTGCCCGAGATTCGATCGTCGGTATCCCAATACCTTGTTCAATCTCGTTACCGGCAAGTCACTTTACTCGTACCGTAATGCATGATCACGTGACCAGACACTTGGTCACTTTGAGCTCATTATGATGTTGCATTACCGACTGGGCCCACAGATACCTCTCCGTCATACGGAGTGACAAATCCCAGTCTCGATCCGTGTTAACCCAACAGACACTTTCGGAGATACCTGTAGTGCACCTTTATAGCCACCCAGTTACATTGTGACGTTTGGTACACCCAAAGCACTCCTACGGTATCCGGGAGTTACACGATCTCATGGTCTAAGGAAAAGATACTTGACATTGGAAAAGCTCTAGCAAACGAACTACACGATCTTTGTGCTATGCTTAGGATTGGGTCTTGTCCATCACATCATTCTCCTAATGATGTGATCCCATTATCAATGACATCCAGTGTCCATAGTCAGGAAACCATGACTATCTGTTGATCAACGAGGTAGTCAACTAGAGGCTCACTAGGGACATATTGTGGTCTATGTATTCACACGTGTATTACAATTTCCGAATAATACAATTATAGCATGAATAAAAGACAATTATCATGAACAAGGTAATATAATAATGATACTTTTATTATTGCCTCTAGGGCATATTTCCAACAGTCTCCCACTTGCACTAGAGTCAATAATCTAGTTACATTGTGATGAATCGAACACCATAGAGTTCTGGTGTTGATCATGTTTTGCTCGCGGAAGAGGTTTAGTCAACAGATATGTGACATTCAGATCCGTATGTACTTTGCAAATATCTATGTCTCCATCTTGAACATTTTCACGGATGGAGTTGAAACGACGCTTGATGTGCCTGGTCTTCTTGTGAAACCTGGGCTCCTTGGCAAGGGCAATAGCTCCAGTGTTGTCACAGAAGAGAGTGATTGGCCCCGACGCATTGGGTATGAATCCTAGGTCGGTGATGAACTCCTTCATCCATATTGCTTCATGTGCTGCCTCTGAGGCTGCCATGTACTCCGCTTCACATGTAGATCCCGCCACGACGCTCTGCTTGCAACTGCACCAGCTTACTGCTCCACGATTCAACATATACACTTATCCGGTTTTTGACTTAGAGTCATCCAGATCTGTGTCGAAGCTAGCGTCGACGTAACCCTTTACGACGAGCTCTTCGTCACCTCCATAAACGAGAAACATGTCCTTTGTCCTTTTCAAGTACTTCAGGATATTCTTGACAGCTGTTCGGTGTTCCTTGCCGGGATTACTTTGGTACCTTCCTACCAAACTTATGGCAAGGTTTACATTAGGTCTGGTACACAGCATGGCATACATAATAGATCCTATGGCTGAGGCATAGGGGATGACACTCATCTCTTCTTTATCTTTTGCCTTGGTCGGGCATTGAGCCGAGCTCAATCTCACACCTTGCAATACAGGCAAGAACCCTTTCTTGGACTGATCCATTTTGAACTTCTTCAATATCTTATCAAGGTATGTGCTTTGTGAAAGACCTATGAGGCGTCTCGATCTATCCCTATAGATCTTGATGCCTAATATGTAAGCAGCTTCTCCAAGGTCCTTCATTGAAAAACACTTATTCAAGTAGGCCTTAATGCTGTCTAAAAGTTCTATATCATTTCCCATCAAAAGTATGCAATCTACATATAATATGAGAAATGCTACAGAGCTCCCACTCACTTTCTTATAAACGCAGGCTTCTCCATAAGTCTGCATAAACCCAAATGCTTTGATCATCTCATCAAAGCGAATGTTCCAACTCCGAGATGCTTGCACCAGCCCATAAATGGATCGCTGGAGCTTGCATACCTTGTTAGCATTCTTAGGATCGACAAAACCCTCCGGCTGCATCATATACAGTTCTTCCTTAAGATAGCCGTTAAGGAATGCCGTTTTGACGTCCATCTGCCATATCTCATAATCATAGTATGCGACAATTGCTAACATGATTCGGACGGACTTCAGCTTCGCTACGGGAGAGAAAGTCCCATCGTAGTCAACCCCTTGAACTTGTCGATAACCGCTAGCGACAAGTTGAGCTTTATAGATGGTAACAGTACCATCTACATGCGTCTTCTTCTTAAAGATCCATTTGTTTTCTATCGCTCGCCGATCATCGGGCAAGTCTGTCAAAGTCCATACTTTGTGTTCATACATGGATTCTATCTCGGATTGCATGGCTTCAAGCCACTTGTTGGAATCTGGGCCCGCCATTGCTTCTTCATAGTTCGAAGGTTCACCGTTGTCTAACAACATGATTTCTAGGACAGGGTTGCGATACCACTCTGGTGTGGAACGTGTCCTTGTGGACCTATGAAGTTCATTAGCAACTTGATCCGAAGTACCTTGATCATTATCATTAATTTCCTCTCCAGTCGGTGTAGGCACCACAGGAACATTTTCCTGAGCTGCACTACTTTCCGGTTCAAGAGGTAGTACTTCATCGAGTTCTACTTTCCTCCCACTTACTTCTTTCGAGAGAAACTCTTTATCCAGAAAGGATCCGTTCTTGGCAACAAAGATCTTGCCCTCGGATCTGAAGTAGAAGGTATACCCAATGGTTTCCTTAGTGTATCCTATGAAGACGCATTTTTCCGACTTGGGTTCAAGCTTTTCAGGTTGAAGTTTCTTGACATAAGCATCGCATCCCCAAACTTTTAGAAACGACAGCTTAGGTTTCTTCCCAAACCATAATTCATACGGGGTCGTCTCGACGGATTTAGACGGAGCCCTATTTAAAGTGAATGTAGCTGTCTCTAGAGCGTATCCCCAAAATGATAGCGGTAAATCGGTAAGAGACATCATAGATCGCACCATATCCAATAGAGTGCGATTACGACGTTCGGACACACCGTTACACTGAGGTGTTCCAGGCGGCGTGAGTTGTGAAATGATTCCACATTTTCTTAAGTGTGTACCAAATTCGTGACTTAAATATTCTCCTCCACGATCTGATCGTAAGAATTTTATCTTTCGGTCACATTGATTCTCTACTTCATTATGAAATTCCTTGAACTTTTCAAAGGTCTCAGACTTGTGTTTCATCAAGTAGACATACCCATATCTACTTAAGTCAACAGTGAGAGTGAGAACATAATGATATCCTCCGCGAGCCTCAATGCTCATTGGACCACACACATCAGTATGTATGATTTCCAATAAGTTGGTTGCTCGCTCCATTGTTCTGGAGAACGGAGTCTTGGTCATTTTTCCCATGAGGCATGGTTCGCATGTGTCAAATGATTCATAATCGAGAGACTCTAGAAGTCCATCAGCATGGAGCTTCTTCATGCGCTTGACACCAATGTGACCAAGGCGGCAGTGCCACAAGTATGTGGGACTATCGTTATCAACTTTACATCTTTTGGTATTCACACTATGAATATGTGTAACATTACGTTCGAGATTCATTAAGAATAAACCATCGACCATCGGGGCATGACCATAAAACATATCTCTGATATAAATAGAACAGCCATTATTCTCGGATTTAAATGAGTAGCCATCTTGCATTAAACGAGATCCAGATACAATGTTCATGCTCAAACTTGGCACTAAATAACAATTATTGAGGTTTAAAACTAATCCCGTGGGTAAATGTAGAGGTAGCGTGCCGACGGCGATCACATCGACCTTGGAACCATTCCCGATGCCCATCGTCACCTCGTACTTCGTCAGTCTCCGCTTATTCCGCAGCTCCTGCTGTGAGTTACAAATATGAGCAACAACACCGGTATCAAATACCCAGGAGTTACTACGAGTACTGGTAAGGTACACATCAATTACATGTATATCACATACCTTTAGTGTTGCCGGCCTTCTTGTCCGCTAAGTATTTGGGGCAGTTCCGCTTCCAGTGACCCTTCCCATTGCAATAAAAGCACTCAGTCTCAGGCTTGGGTCCATTCCTTGACTTCTTCCCGGCAACTGGCTTACCGGGCGCGGCAACCTCTTTGCCGTCCTTCTTGAAGTTTTTCTTACCCTTGCCCTTATTGAACTTGGTGGTTTTATTGACCATCAACACTTGATGTTCTTTCTTGATTTCTACCTCTGCCGACTTCAACATGGAAAATACTTCAGGAATAGTTTTCACCATCCCCTGCATATTGTAGTTCATCACAAAGCTCTTGTAGCTCGGTGGGAGCGACTGAAGGATTCTGTCAATGACCGCCTCGTCCGGGAGGTTAATGTCCAGCTGGGACAGGCGGTTGTGCAACCTAGAAATTTTGAGTATGTGCTCACTGACAGAACTATTTTCCTCCAACTTACAACTATAGAACTTGTCGGAGACATCATATCTCTCGACCCGGGCATGAGCTTGGAAAACCATTTTCAGCTCCTCGAACATCTCATATGCTCCGTGTTGCTCAAAACGCTTTTGGAGCCCCGGTTCTAAGCTGTAAAGCATGCCGCACTGAACGAGGGAGTAATCATCAGCACGTGACTGCCAAGCGTTCATAACTTCTTGGTTCTCTGGGATGGATGCTTCACCTAGCGGTCCTTCTAGGACATATGCTTTCTTGGCAGCTATGAGGATGATCCTCAGGTTTCGGACCCAGTCCGAATAGTTGCTGCCATCATCTTTCAGCTTGGTTTTCTCTAGGAACGCGTTGAAGTTCATGTTGACATGAGCGTTGGCCATTTGATCTACAAGACATATTTTGCAAAGATTTTAGACTAAGTTCACGATAATTAAGTTCATCTAATCAAATTATTTAATGAACTCCCACTCAGATTTGACATCCCTCTAGTCATCTAAGTGTTACATGATCCGAGTCGACTAGGCCGTGTCCAATCATCACGTGAGACAGACTAGTCATCATTGGTGAACATCTCCATGTTGATCGTATCTTCCATACGACTCATGTTCGACCTTTTGGTCTTTGTGTTCCGAGGCCATGTCTGTACATGCTAGGCTCGTCAAGTTAACCCTAAGTGTTTTTGCATGTGTAAAACTGTCTTACACCCGTTGTATGTGAACATAAGAATCTATCACACCCGATCATCACGTGGTGCTTCGAAACGACGAACTTTAGCAACGGCGCACAGTTAGGGGGAACACTTTCTTGAAACTATTATAAGGGATCATCTTATTTACTACCGTCGTTCTAAGTAAACAAGATGCATAAACATAATAAACATCACATGCAATTATATAGTAGTGACATGATATGGCCAATATCACATAGCTCCTTTGATCTCCATCTTCGGGGCTCCATGATCATATTTGTCACCGGCATGACACCATGATCTCCATCATCATGATCTCCATCATCGTGTCTCCATGAAGTTGCTTGCCAACTATTACTTCTACTACTATGGCTAACGGTTTAGCAATAAAGTAAAGTAATTACATGGCGTTAAATCATTGACATGCAGGTCATACAATAATTAAGACAACTCCTATGGCTCCTTCCGATTGTCATACTCATCGACATGCAAGTCGTGATTCCTATTACAAGAACATGATCTCATACATCACAATATATCATTCATCATTCATCACAACTTTTGGCCATATCACATCACAAAGCAATTGCTGCAAAAACAAGTTATACGTCCTCTAATTGTTGTTGCATCTTTTACGTGGCTGCAATAGGGTTCTAGCAAGAACGTTTTCTTACCTACGAATAACCACAACGTGATTTGTCAACTTCTATTTACCCTTCATAAGGACCCTTTTCATCGAATCCGCTCCAACTAAGGTGGGAGAGACGGAAACCTGCTAGCCACCTTATGCAACTAGTGCATGTCAGTCGGTGGAACCTGTCTCATGTAAGCGTACATGTAAGGTCGGTCTGGGCAGCTTCATCCCACAATACCGCTGAAGCAAAATAAGACTAGTATTGGCAAGAAAGTTGACAACATCTACGCCCACGACAGATTTGTGTTCTACTCGTGCAATAGAGAACTACGCATAGGCCTAGCTCATGATGCCACTGTTGGGGCACGTTGCATAAAATAAAAAAAATCCTACGTTCACCAAGATCAATCTATGAGTTCATATAGCAACGAGAGAGGGGAGTGCATCTACATACCCTTGTAGATCGCGAGCGGAAGCGTTCAAGAGAACGGGGATGAGGGAGTCGTACTCGTCATGATCCAAGTCACCGGAGATCCTAGCGCCGAACGGACGGCACCTCCGCGTTCAACACACGTACGGTCAGCGTGACGTCTCCTCCTTCTTGATCCAGCAAGGGGGGGAGGAGAGGTTGATGAAGATCCAACAGCACGACGGCGTGGTGGTGGATGCAGTAGGGTTCCGGCAGAGCTTCGCCGAGCTTCTGCGAGAGGGAGAGGTGTAGCAGAGGAGAGGGAGGCGCCAAGACTTCAGGGTGCGGCTGCCCTCCGTCCCCCCTCTTTATATAGGGACCCCTAGGGGGGGTGCCATCCCTGGAGATGGGATCTCCCAAGGGGGGGCGGCGGCCAAGGGGGGTGGAGTGCCCCCCAAGGCAAGTGGAGGCGCCCCCTCCCCTAGAGTTCCCAACCCTAGGCGCAGAGGGGGGCCCAGGGGGGGCGCACCAGCCCACCAAGGGCTGGTTCCCCTCCCACTTCAGCCCATGGGGCCCTTCGGGATAGATGGCCCCACCCGGTGGACCCCCGGGACCCTTCCGGTGGTCCCGGTACAATACCGGTGACCCCCGAAACTTTCCCGATGGCCGAAACTTGACTTCCCATATATAATTATTTACCTCCGGACCATTCCGGAACTCCTCATGACGTCCGGGATCTCATCTGGGACTCCGAACAACTTTCGGTTTGCTGCATACTCATATTCATACAACCCTAGCGTCACCGAACCTTAAGTGTGTAGACCCTACAGGTTCGGGAGACATGTAGACATGACCGAGACGGCTCTCCGGTCAATAACCAACAGCGGGATCTGGATACCCATGTTGGCTCCCACATACTCCTCGATGATCTCATCGGATGAACCATGATGTCGAGGATTTAAGCAACCCCGTATACAATTCCCTATGTCAATCGGTACGTTACTTGCCCGAGATTCGATCGTCGGTATCCCAATACCTTGTTCAATCTCGTTACTAGCAAGTCACTTTACTCGTACCGTAATGCATGATCCCGTGACCAGACACTTGGTCACTTTGAGCTCGTTATGATGATGCATTACCGAGTGGGCCCAGAGATACCTCTCCGTCATACGGAGTGACAAATCCCAGTCCTGATCCGTGTCAACCCAACAGACACTTTCGAAGATACCTGTATTGCACCTTTATAGCCACCCAATTACGTTGTGACGTTTGGTACACCCAAAGCACTCCTACGATATCCGGGAGTTACATGATCTCATGGTCTAAGGAAAAGGTACTTGACATTGGAAAAGCTCTAGCAAACGAACCACACAATCTTTGTGCTATGCTTAGGATTGGGTCTTGTCCATCACATCATTCTCCTAATGATGTGATCCCGTTATCAATGACATCCAATGTCCATAGTCAGGAAACCATGACTATCTGTTGATCAACGAGCTAGTCAACTAGAGGCTCACTAGGGACATATTGTGGTCTATGTATTCACACGTGTATTACGATTTCGGAATAATACAATTATAACATGAATAAAAGACAATTATAATGAACAAGGAAATATAATAATAATCCTTTTATTATTGCCTCTAGGGCATATTTCCAACATTTGGCATGTATGATAATATCTACAGACTTGACTGATGGTGCTTCTGACGGAATTTTTTTTGTTCACGACAGGTTATCCATGATGATTCACATAAGTGAGGACTCATGCTTTGAGATTGTTATTCCTCACGCTGATTACTCATGTTGTAGGCATATCTATGTGGATCAATACTGACTTAGACTGTCCGGGGGATCTGCACCATGGGGGTCATGTACAATTTTCATACCTGCCTCACTGGTCTCGCTCCTTCATTTTTGTTTTCTTGGTCTGGATCCTTGGCTGAAAGAGCTGGGCCATATTGCTTCTTCGTATGACCATAGGTACTGTCAGTGCAATTTTTTGGCAATCGTAGCTTATCCTCATTTTTTTGGCAGGGTAACCCATTAAATGGCAGGTTCAACACCTCTCATTTTTTGACCACAGGAAAATGATCATCTGAACCCTTGCAAGAAATCGGCAAATAAGTTAGTAGCCACCAAAACGGTCTTTACAACTCAGATCTGGGACATTACTGAAATAACTCAACCACGGCTCAAGACGGCCGAAAGCAGCTCAAAGCATGAGACCGGGTCGATAAGAAGAAGGTGGCAGATCCCTAAAATAGCCAAAAAACAGCTATAGGGCTACTGTCACAAAAAGAAACTCAACAGCTGTACGAGACGGCCGAAAAGCAGCTCGGAACTCGTGATAGTCATTGAAGAGGGAAACAAAAAATCGGCATCCACCCCGGATAGCTAGAAATAGCTCAGATCACAGACATGGTGCTGTCATTGGAGAAAAGGGGACAAGGACTCGTCAGGATCATTTTCCAGTTCACCAGTACTTGCATGGAGCTCATTGATGTCGTCAATCCTCATAATCCTTTGTCACACTGCGGTGTATACTGGCTTTCTTCTATTAACCATCCTCACGTGGTTGTCAGATCCTCATCCGAGTGACTTGTAAGATCTTGATGGTATGCTCATTGCATATATATGAGGACCTGATTCCGAGATAGACGGGTATTCTGGCTGATTCTTGAGATTCACTGCCATATGCTGTCAATTCACAGTGTACTACCTTGTACCAATGTCTTACTAAGGAATATTTGCTGGCTTGTGCTTGAAACTTTCATCGGACAGCTTGCTGAAGAAGACTGGATATCATGCTTTAGAAGCTTACCCCCTTAAAGACTTTACTGGGGAAAGACTCAGTACCTTATGCTAGAAGCTTTTGCGGTTGCTTACTAAAGAAGACATGGTACCTTGCGCGAGAAATTATCCATGTATCATACTGAGGAAGATAGATGAATGTTGCCTTGGAAGCTTCTCGGGTATCTTGCGAGGGAAAATTGGGTTGCTTACACCAGAAACTTCTTATTTTGATATGCGGACCGATTTCCACATATATAACCATATGAATATTTTTGCTATTGATTTCTTCATGAAATGGGGTTTGCAGGACTATTTTCCTTTCCGAGTATATGCCATATTTTTGTTTGCTTCCAGGTACATCGAGTTCCAAAATCATCCTCAACGAAAAATAAAACTTGTATCTGAGCCATACCTTGGATAATATTCTGTCAAACCTTGCACACAATTTATCTTCTTGCTGATTTAATCATTTTGTTGTGATGAGTGCACGCTAATGCAAACTTGATACTGATGGTCCATCGAGAATTTCTTTTGCATCCAGACAAGATATTCCCAATTTTCATTGCAGTCTGCTGATAATTCCATTTTATTTAGTTGAGTTTCCAAATATATGCATTTCTTGCTGACTCTTTGGGTCTGGTGTCGGCTGACGAGCAACTTTAATAGGGGAAAACTTTGTAACACCGAAGACCCAAAGAAAGGAACAAAAGAAACGACTAAAGTAAGAGCACACAAGCATACTACTAAGATAATTAATCAAGCAATCATCACATATTACGGCTACTCACACAATAATATGCATGCACACCTAAGCACACAAATCTCACTGAAACTCCAGTATTGCGGTCTAATATGATGTGGCGCTGTGCACGAAAATTATATCCATGTGTGGAAAGGAGTTGGCGTAATCGAAGCTACACCAAGCACTGGCTGAACAGTGGCTGGATTTGAATGGATACACATGTGAGGATGGGCTTAACGATCAGGTAGCGAGACACAAAAGTCATGACTACCTCGTCATCAAGCGTACGAAGGGAATCGTACCCATCCAAAGAGTGAAATGACAAGGCAAGATAACAGTGGAAGACTGGGTCTAATGGCATTGCCCTTTTCTGATAACAAAGGTCAGCAAGGGTTGCCGAAAGAACGAGATGGAGGGCATGGATGATGATGTGGTCGCATCACACTGAAGAGCAGGCATGATAAGAAGGAGGGCTTAGGTAGTGGATTGGAACCGATACCACCTACACTCACATGATTAACCGTTAGCGACTAAATAATAACCTATATGCCTGCTATGCGACAAAAAAATGCAATAATCAAGTGCAACAAACAAACTGGGGTCTATACTACCGCTTACTAACGTTTGCACGGTCTAGGGCGTCCTACAACCACACCTGCTTTGATACCAAGCCTGTGGCACCACGGCTTAGAGAAAACCGGAACGCCCCGTATTCCAGCCCAGAGATCGAGATGAAGTCTTCTGGAATATGGCCCTGCTTAGAATAGAATAAACCAGCTCTTTATTACAATCTATTTGGGTACAATGGTTACATCGGTAGGGCGACACTACGCATGCCACTGATGCTCTATGCAAGCAGCAGAACAACATGATGCAGCGGAAGAACTCTAGCAGTGGAACAACGACGACGGTGGTGAACTCCACTCTGCAGGGACTCTGGCTGGAACGCTTATCCTAGCTCGCAAACAAGGACTCCACGGCAAACAAGCAATCAAATCCGGAATGACCTGCAAATTGGCATGACACGCTAGGTCAGTACATTGAATGTACTTGCAAGCTCACAATAACCAGAAGCATTCAAGATAGACAATAGCATGGCAATTACAAGTTAAATAGGAATTATCATGAGATCATCAGAATAACATGGCATGACCAACATAAACATGATACAGCTAACACAACATGAACATATTAATCCGACCATACTAGCATGCAACATGATGACACTATATGCACCATTTATTCTGCTCGGGTTACCTCGTAACCAACACATGCATCACTTACCAACCTTGGACATCACACGAGCATCCTAGGATTAAATCAAGCTTGGTATAAACAATACCGTAGCGATCATTAAATGACCACAAGGAGCTTGGTCTTTACCCATGACTTTCGCACAACATCACGAATATCCAACAATTCGGTATCCTTGACACCACCGTGATCCTTACAGCGATAACAACCACGACCAACACTTGGTCTCAAACCGTGATCCTTACGGCGATCACAACCCAACCAATAAATGGCCCGTGATTCTTATGGCGATCACAACCCGACCAATAAATGGCCCTTGATCCTGACGACGATCACAACCCGACAAATAAATGGCCCGTGATCCTTACGGCGAACACAACCATGAGTTGTCATTAATCAAGTTATTCTTATTACTGTTAACACATGGTGTACCCTACTTTCAAACTGGGCCCTTATCCGCGGGCGCGGCTATTGATAGATTTAATATACACTCTGCAGACGTTAGTACATTGTACCCACACTACAGAACCCATGGCCTCGCACTCCCATTCGGGTGGACCAATGGCATTCCGACAAAACCGTTCTACTGCCATGACACTCTCCCGGCCACTCGGACTCACTCCCCACTTGGCTAAGTCATGGGTGGCCCCGTGTCTACCTCAAGACACAACGACCACCGTCGTGGCCCAAAACAATAAACCGTCCCAAACGGGGACATGTGCACATAACAACAACAATGGGCACACAATGCTTATGTCTGCCTACCTCATCAGGGTAGCGCGCGCCCATAACCTTCCCTCGTTGGAGGCACCAGTGAGAGGCACAACAATAGACCCAGTTAGGACCGTCCCATACCGGTAAGCGTTGTTGCACTGGTCAGCATCGATTCAGCGGCACCATGACTTAGCCTACAGTTGTTCAAGTTAAATTTAATCCGGTTAACTTGAATGCAAATATGCTGAGCCATGATAAAATGCATGGACATGATATCAATATAATCATGAGGGTATCACATAAGTATCCACCATATCAACAATAAATCATATCCACTGAGCATGGCATACTGACTAGCATGACCATAACCAACATCAACATGTACTACTAGCAAGCATAAACATATGAGAGGAAATACTAGAAGGTAGAACATGATAATAGAGTACAAGACAACATAACACGAAAGTGAACATGCAAATCTAAACATCACCGGAACAACGATAACCATCTTTTCAACAAGCAAACATTTAATAAAGATTCAAGTTGAAAACCATGGCTACTGCATGACTATTATGCAAGTGGGTATTGTGGCTTGCCTGGGGATGAAAAAGGCACCTGGGAGAAGTGCGAGAAACTCGCGGAACGAATCACCGGAAAACGTACTCTCTCAGAGGGGGCTGAATAAGGGCAAGGTCATAATGGTCATTTTCATAGTGTCAAACCATATAGAAAGCATTACCAACAGAACGGGTTCGACGAAATGAAGAAGTAGGCTTTGGAATCACCTCATTTGGAGCTACGGTTAAAAAGTTATGGAGTGTTTTCCGCCAGGGACCCATTTGTAAGAAAAATACTTTCAAACAGGGGCCTGGACAGAAAACTGAAAGCGCATTTGACGAAATAGGTTTTTGGTGGATCAAAACATAGACGCCCAAATGCATCTCCACTTATCCACGTCAGCATGGACCGGTCAACGCGGGGCCGGCCCTTGGGTCGCTTACAGGTGGGTCCCACCTTATCCACTCCCTCTCTCTCCTCCCTTCTCTTCTTTTTCTCTCCTCCTTCCCAACCAGAACAGGCAGAGGCGAGGCCGCGCGCTCCGGCGACTCGCCCGGCCAACTCCGGCCGTCCCCGGTGGAGCTGGGACCATCGGTGGACTCGGGAGGAGGTGCCGCGTCCATCCCCCAGCGAAGAGAGCGCCGGAGAGAGCTAGCGCTGCCGCGGCTGGAGGCAACAGAGAGCACAGCCGACGGCGGCCGATCAATGGAGGCGCGCCCACAGGGCCTGATATGTCTCCAACCTATCTATAATTTTTGATTGTTCCATGCTATTATATTACCCCTTTTGGATGTTTATGGGCTTTATTTTACACATTTATATCATTTTTGGGACTAACCTACTAACTGGAGGCCCAACCCGTATTGTTGTTTTTTGGCCTATTTCAGTATTTTAAAGAAAAGGAATATCAAACGGAGTCCAACGGAATGAAACCTTCGGGAGCGTGGTTTTTGGAATGAACGTGATCCAGGGGACTTGGAGTGCAAGTCAAGAAGCAGCCGAGGCTCCCACGAGATAGGAGGGCGCCCCCCCTTGTCGGGCACGCCCCCCTGTCTCGTGGGCCCCTCGGGCGGCCACCGACATACTTCTTCCTCCTATATATACCTACGTACCCCGAAAACATCTAGGGGCAGGACGAAACACAATTTCCACCACCGTAACCTTCTGTATCCGCGAGATCTCATCTTGGAGCCTTCGCCGGCACACTGCCGGAGGGGGAATCGACCATGGAGGGCTTCTACATCAACACCCTTGCCTCTCCTATGAGTTGTGAGTAGTTTACTACAGACCTACGGGTCCATAGTTATTAGCTAGATGGCTTCTTCTCTCTTTTTGGATCTCAATACAGTGTTCTCCCCCTCTCTTGTGGAGATCTATTCGATGTAATCTCTTTTTGCGGTGTGTTTGTCGAGATCCGATGAATTGCGGGTTTATGATCAAGTCTATCTATGAATAATATTTGAATCTTCTCCGATTTTTTTATGTATGATTGAGTTATCTTTGCAAGTCTCTTCGAATTATCAGTTTGGTTTGGCCTACTAGATTGGTCTTTCTTGCCATGGGAGAAGTGCTTAGCTTTGGGTTCAATCTTGCGGTGTCCTTACCCAGTGACAGAAAGGGTTGCAAGGCACGTATTGTATTGTTGCCATCGAGGATAACAACATGGGGTTTATATCATATTGCTTGAGTTTATCCCTCTACATCATGTCATCTTGCTTAATGCGTTACTCTGTTCTTTGTGAACTTAATACTCTAGATGCAAGCAGGAGTCGGTCGATGTGTGGAGTAATAGTAGTAGATGCAGGCAGGAGTCGGTCTACTTGTTATGGACGTGATGCCTATATACATGATCATGCCTAGATAACGTCATAATTATTCGCTTTTCTATCAATTGCTCGACAGTAATTTGTTCACCCACCATAATACTTATGCTCTTGAGAGAAGCCTCTAGTGAAATCTATGGCCCCCGGGTCTATCTCTTATCATATTTGCTTCCATTCTACTTTTATTTGCATCTTTATTTTCTGCATTTATATTATAAAATACCAAAAATATATTTATCTTATCATACTATCTCTATCAGATCTCACTTTCGCAAGTGGCCGTGAAGGGATTGACAACCCCTTTTTCGCGTTTGTTGCGAGTTCTTTATTTGTTTGTGTAGGTTCGTGGGACTTGTTGAGGAGCCTCCTACTAGATTGATACCTTGGTTCTCAAAAACTGAGGGAAATACTTACGCTACTAGTGCTGCATCACCCTCTCCTCTTCGAGGAAAACAAACGCAAGCTCAAGACATAGCAAGAAGGATTTATGGCGCCATTGCCGGGGAGGTCTTCGCTCAAGTCAAGACACACCAAGTACCCATCACAAACTCATCTCCCTCGCATTTACATTATTTTCCATTTGCCACTCGTTTTTCTCTCCCCCACTTCACCCTTGCCGTTTTATTCGCCCTCTCTTTCCCGATCTTCTTCCTCTCTCTTTCGCTCGCCCATTTTTCTGTTTGCGTGTGTGCTTGCCTGTCCTCATGGCTTTTCCTAAGAGTATCGACCTCCTTCTTAGGAGGTTCGAAGAGATTGAGTCCAATATTAGAAACTTTATGAATTTGCAATTTGAGCATAATATTTTTTTCAGAAAAGAGTTTAAGGAACAAAGATATTTTTTGGGTCTTATGAATAAGGAGCTTGATGATATGAATAAAGAATTTTATGGCGTAAACTCTCAAATAATCCGGCTTGAGAAGGCTATAGCTCAAATTTCTGATAAGCAAGCCACCTTAGTCAATAAGATGGCTGCCAAACCAGAAAAGTTAGATGAAAATAATGATGAGGATCTTCAAGTTATTGATGCGTCTCCTATTAGATCTATGTTTTGCAATATGACTTTTGATGATTATGGGACGGATTATGAATCAACTTTGCCTAGAAGGCATCCCAAGAATTCGGAATTTTTAGATCTTGATGCTAAATTTGGTAAAAGTGGGATGGGAGAGGTCATGACTTTAAATAGCATTGAACCCACTATCTCAGATTTCAAGGAATTTGATTATGATAATTGTTCTTTAGAAAGTTGTATTTCCTTGTTGCAATCCGTTGTTAATTCTCCACATGCTTATAGTCAAAATAAAGCTTTTACCAAACATATCGTTGATGCCTTGATGCAATCTTTTGATGAAAAACTTAATTTGGAAGTTTCTATACCTAGAAAACTTAATGATGAGTGGGAACCTACTATAAAGATTAAAATTAAAGATTATGAGTGTTTTGCTTTGTATGATTTGGGTGCTAGTGTTTCCATGATTCCGAAAACTTTATGTGATATTCTAGGTTTCCATGATCTTGTTGATTGCTCATTAAATTTGCACCTTGCGGATTCCACCATTAAAAAGCCAATGGGAAGGATCAATGATGTTCTTATTATTGCAAATAGAAATTTGGTGCCCGTGGATTTTATCGTTCTTGATATAGATTGCAATCTCTCTTGCCCTATTATTCTTGGTAGACCTTTCCTTACAACGATTGGCGCGATTATTGATATGAAGGACGGGAATATTAGATTCCAATTTCCATTAAAGAAAGGCATGGAGCACTTTCCAAGAAAGAAAGTCAAATTACCTTATGAATCTATCATGCGGGCTACTTATGAACCAAGTGCCAAAGATGGCACTCGTTAGATCTATCTTCACTTTTATGCCTAGCTAGGGGCGTTAAATGATAGCGCTAGTTGGGAGGCAACCCAATTTTCTTTGTGTTTTTTGTTTTTGTTCCTGTTTAGTAATAAATTTTGCATCTACTTTCTGTTTAGATGTTTTTTCATGTTTTATTTATTGTTTGTGCCAAGTAAAACCTATAGGATAAACTATGATGATAGTTGATTTGATTCTGCTAAAAAACAGAAACTTTGCGCTCACGATAAAAAATTCAATAAATCACAGAAACGTGCTTTTGCATTGATTATTTTTGCTTCTGATCAATAAATAAATTTTCCAGTACTTCCTATTTTGGTAGGATTTTTAGAGTTCCAGAATATTGCGTTAGTTACAGATTGCTACATATTGTTCTCTTTTTGACAGATTCTGTTTTTCGTGTGTTGTTTGCTTATTTTGATGCATCTATGGCTAGTAAAATAGTTTATAAACCATAGAGAAGTTGGAATACAGTAGGTTTAACACCAATATAAATAAAGAATGAGTTCATTACAGTACCTTATGTGGTGGTTTTGTTTTCTTTCACTAACGGAGCTTATAAGATTTCCTGTTGAGTTTTTGTGTTGTGAAGTTTTCAAGTTTTGGGTAAAGATTTTATGGAATATGGAATAAACGGTGGCAAGAGCCTAAGCTTGGGGATGCCCAAGGAACCCCAATATATTCAAGGATAGCCAAAAGCCTAAGCTTGTGGATGCCCCGGGAAGGCATCACCTCTTTCGTCTTCGTTCATTGGTAACTTTACTTGGAGCTATATTTTTATTCGCCACATGATATGTGTTTTGCTTGGAGCGTCGTGTATTATATTAGTCTCTGATTTTTTTACCACAATCATCCTTGCTGTACACACCTTTTTGGAGAAGCCTATTTGTTTAGAATTTGCTAGAATACTCTATGTGCTTCACTTATATCTTTTGAGCTTGATAGTTTTTGCTCTAGTGCTTCACTTATATCTTTTAGAGCATGGTGGTGACTTGATTTTATAGAAATTGCTAGTCTCTCATGCTTCACTTATAATATTTTGAGAGTATTTTAGAACAGCATGGTATTTTCTATGGTTATAATTTGGTCCTAGAATGGTAAGCATCCAAGTTGGGTATAATAAAAACTATCATAGGAAGTGAATTGGATGCTATGATCAATTTGATACTTGCTAATTGTTTTGAGATATGGAGGTAGTGATATTAAAGTCATGCTAGTTGGGTGATTATGAATTTAAAGAATGCTTGTGTTTAAGTTATCAAGTCCCATAGCATGCACGTATGGTTAAAGTTATGTAACAAATCTGAAACATGAAGTGTACCTGGCTTGTGCATCCTTATGAGTGGCGGTTGGGGACGAGCGATGGTATTTTACTACCAATCTATCCCCCTAGGAGCATGCGCGTAGTACTTGGTTTTTGACGACTTCTAAATTTTTGCAATAAGTATATGAGTTATTTTGACTAATGTTGAGTCCATGGATTATATGCACTTTTACCTTTACGCCATTGCTAGCCTCTTCGGTACCGTGCATTGCCCTTTCTCACCTTGAGAGTTGGTGCAAACTTCACCGGTGCATCCAAACCCCATGATATGATACGCTCTATCACACATAAACCTCCTTATATCTTCCTCAAAACAGCCACCATACCTACCTATTATGGCATTTCCATAGCCATTCCAAGATATATTGCCATGCAACTTTCCACCGTTCCGCTTATCATCATGACATACATTACTTTTGTCATGTTGCCATTGCATGATCATGTAGTTGACATCGAATTTGTGGCAAAGCCACCATGCATTATTTTTCATACATGTCACTCTTGATTCATTGCACCATCCCGGTACACCACCGGAGGCATTCATATAGAGTCATATCTTGTTCTAGTTTCGAGTTGTAATTCATATGTTGTAATCAATAGAAGTGTGATGATCATCATTTTTAGAGCATTGCCCAAAAAAAGGCCAAAAAAGAAAGGCCCAAGAAAAAAAAGGTAAAAAAAAGAAAAAGAAAAAAATTAAAAAAAATAAAAAGGGCAATGCTACTATCTCTTTTTCCACACTTGTGCTTCAAAGTAGCACCTTGTTCTACATGTAGTGAGTCTCATATATTGCGCTTCAAAGTAGCACCATGTTTTACATATAGTGAGTCTCATAAGTTGTCTTTTTCATACTAGTGGTAATTTTTCATTATAGAACTTGGCTTGTATATTCATATGATGGGCTTCCTCAAATGCCCTAGGTCTTCGTGAGCAAGCAAGTTGGATGCACACCCACTAGTTTTCTTTTGTTGAGCATTTATTTATAGCTCTAGTGCATCCATTGCATGGCAATCCCTACTCCTCATGTTGACATCAATTGATGGGCATCTCCATAGCCCGTTGATTATCCTCATCAATGTGAGACTTTCTCCTTTTTTGTCTTCTCCACACAATCCCCATCATCGTATTCTATTCCACCCATAGTGCTATATCCATGGCTCACGCTCATGTATTGCGTGAAGGTTGAAAAAGTTTGAGATTATTTAAGTATGAAACAATTGCTTGGCTTGTCATCGGGGGTATAGAAGTTGGGAACATCTTTATGTGATGAAAATAAAGCATAGCCTAACTATATGATTTTGTAGGGATGAACTTTCTTTTGCCATGTTATTTTGAGAAGACATGATTGCTTTGATTAGTATGCTTGAAGTATTACTATTTCTTTTATCAATATGAACTTTTATTTTGAATCATTTGGATCTGAACATTCATGCCACATTAAAGAAAATTACATTGAGAATTATGCTAGGTAGCATTCCACATCAAAAATTCTCTTTTTATCATTTACCTACTCGAGGACGAGCAGGAATTAAGCTTGGGGATGCTTGATACGTCTCCAACGTATCTATAAATTTTTTATTGTTCCATGCTATTATATTACCCCTTTGGATGTTTATGGGCTTTATTTTAGACATTTATATCATTTTTGGGACTAACCTACTAACCGGAGGCCCAGCCCATATTGTTTTTTTTGCCTATTTTAGTATTTCGAAGAAAAGGAATATCAAACGGAGTCCAAATGGAATGAAACCTTCGGGACCGTGATTTTTGGAATGAACGTGATCCATAGGACTTGGAGTGCAAGTCAAGAAGCAGCCAAGGCTCCCACGAGATAGGAGGGCGCCCCCCTATCTCGTGGGCCCCTCGGGCGGCCACCGACGTACTTCTTCCTCCTATATATACCTATGTACCCCGAAAACATCCAGGGGCAGGACGAAAGACAATTTCCACCACCATAACCTTCTGTATCCGCGAGATCTCATCTTGGAGCCTTCGCCGGCACTCTGCCGGAGGGGGATCGACCACGGAGGGCTTCTACATCAACACCCTTGCCTCTCCGATGAGTTGTGAGTAGTTTACCACAGACCTACGGGTCCATAGTTATTAGCTAGATGGCTTCTTCTCTCTTTTTGGATCTCAATACAATGTTCTCCCCGTCTCTTGTGGAGATCTATTTGATGTAATCTCTTTTTGCGGTGTGTTTGTCGAGATCCGATGAATTGTGGGTTTATGATCAAGTCTATCTATGAATAATATTTGAATCTTCTCTGAATTCTTTTATGTATGATTGAGTTATCTTTGCAAGTCTCTTCGAATTATCAGTTTGGTTTGGCCTACTAGATTGGTCTTTCTTGCCATGCGAGAAGTGCTTAGCTTTGGGTTCAATCTTGCGGTGTACTTACCCAGTGACAGAAAGGGTTGCAAGGCACGTATTGTATTGTTGCCATCGAGGATAACAACATGGGGTTTATATCATATTGCTTGAGTTTATCCCTCTACATCATGTCATCTTGCTTAATGCGTTACTCTGTTCTTTGTGAACTTAATACTCTAGATGCAAGCAGGAGTCGGTCGATGTGTGGAGTAGTAGTAGTAGATGTAGGCAGGAGTCGGTCTACTTGTTATGGACGTGATGCCTATATACATGATCATGCCTAGATAACGTCATAATTATTCGCTTTTCTA
The DNA here is from genome assembly GCF_018294505.1 of Triticum aestivum. Taxonomy (NCBI): domain Eukaryota; kingdom Viridiplantae; phylum Streptophyta; class Magnoliopsida; order Poales; family Poaceae; genus Triticum; species Triticum aestivum. Next base: position 185,159,449 of record NC_057810.1, on the reverse strand, counting down.
TCAATTGCTCGGCAGTAATTTGTTCACCCACCGTAATACTTATGCTCTTGAGAGAAGCCTCTAGTGAAACCTATGGCCCCCGGGTCTATCTCTTATCATATTTGCTTCCAATCTACTTTTATTTGCATCTTTATTTATCTTTATTTTCTGCATCTATATTATAAAATACCAAAAATATATTTATCTTATCATACTATCTCTATCAGATCTTACTTTCGCAAGTGGCCGTGATAACCCCTTTGTCGCGTTGGTTGCGAGTTCTTTATTTGTTTGTGTAGGTTTGTGAGACTTGTTGAGGAGCCTCCTACTGGATTGATACCTTAGTTCTCAAAAACTGAGGGAAATACTTATGCTACTATTGCTGCATCACCCTCTCCTCTTCGAGGAAAACCAATGCAAGCTCAAGACGTAGCAGGGCCTCCGACGATGAACGAATGGGTTGGGGAGGTTCTGTGGGGCACAGAGAAGCCGGTGGTGGTGGTGGAACAGAGGGAACGGGCTTGGTTCTACCAAATCGAGGAGGGGCAGAGGCGGCGGCCATGGCGGCCATTGGGGGGCTCGGGAGCTCCTAGAGCTCGGGGATGTAGCTAGGTGTGGCACTAGGAGGTGGGTGAGGCTGGTGGTGAGCTTGGAGAGGCTCGGGGAAGGTTTAAATAGCCGCGGGGCGAGGGGGCCGAGCTGGCACCGCCTCGAACGCGTGGCTGGTGCCACGGACGCGTGCTTGCGTGCGTGGACTCGGAGGTAGATGACGCAAGAGGCACAGGGCAGAGCTCACATGGTAGAAGAGGTCGAGGGACGCAGGGAGAAAGACGACGGCGACGAACCGAGCCAAAACAGCATTCTGCTCTCATGGGCGTTCGGCGACGAGCATCGGTGAGGAAGCAGATGGAGGGGGAGAGAGGTCTAGGGGAACGACGACGATGAGAGGAAGCCAAGGGACATGCTCACGAGCGCGAAGACAGCGAGAGGGGGAGGGGGTCCAGCACAAACAGCCACTGGACACGGCCACTGCACACAGAGCACGTGCACAGGCACCCCATTGCCATGGTCACCGCGTGCACTAGCATCAAGAGGGGCCAAATGGCTGGCAAATGTTGTCTAGTGGTAAGTCCTTCGATAGGTGGTTTCAATTGAAGTGGTAGATTGGTGAAAATGGCTACGGTTAAAAGGTTAGTGAGCTATGAAGTTTACTGCAGTAAACGTTATCAGCTCAATGTGATCAACAGGGGGCTGCTATGTGTCAAGTGTTATGTCTGGGTTTTTTAGGCTAGGAAGGACTACAGTCCTGGGGAGTTTGGGAAGAAATGGACCAAGAATGAATATAGTTGCTTCACAACTACAATTTTGGTCCAGAAATAAGGATCATGAAGGTGCACTCACATGGAGTGTCAACTTGGGCTAATATTGGGCAAATCATGATCATATGGTCATATGAAGATGCTGTAAAAAGCTCATGCCAATTGGCCAAGCCAAAATGGCACTTGCTTCACAAACATCTCTACTGACCAGAAACTTGGAATAATTATGGTGATCAAATGGTTCAATGAAATGATGCAAAAATGGGTGGAGAGATGTTTTATTTAGAGAATAATGATCTGGTAATTTATCAGAATTTTTGAAGCAATATAAAATGCACTTGCTTCACAACCTGAAAATATTGCCAGAATCAAAGATTTGCTCCTGTGCTCATGTAGATGATTGGATATGGAGTTGCAAATAGGTGGAGGGGGTTAATATGAGCACATTAAGGAGGGTGCAAAAGTTCACCTCATTTGGATACTCCTAGCTAGTACTTCCTTCACAAAGTCTTCTGTCTGACAGAAACTTTGAAAATTCACTAAGGAAGATTGGCTAGGCAAATAAAGTTGAACTTGTTCATGAGGCAATTATTTGGTCATATAAACATGGCCAAAAAGGTTGGGAGCCACTAGGAAAAATATAAATGACACTTCCTTCACAAAGTGCCATTCAGGGCAGAATAGAAAAAGGAATATTGGGGAATTATTTTTGAACATGGCAATGATTAGTTTTTCCATATTTGATCAAAATATGACCCAAACAATTTATGAGAATTATTTGGGAATTTTAGGAGTGAGGGAAATATAGGTTGCTTCACAACCTAGGGCAATCTGAGTTATTCCTTTAATAGAAAAGGAATATTCCCAACAAAAAGAATATTGGGATATGGGCTAGGATGGAAATGACAGGGTCTAGGGAAGGATTTGGGAATGAGAAGCCACTCTGGAAGCAAAGAAGAGGTCATCTTCTTCAGTTTCCAGACCACAAAGCCACGGAAAAAGAAAACTCAGGCAAAAACCTCGGAAAAACAAAAGAAAAAGAAAGGGCCAAAAATCAGGCTGTCACACAGTTTTTGAGAACCAAGGTATCAATACAGTAGGAGGCTCCTCAAAAGTCCCTCGTACCTACACAAACAAACAAGAACCTCGCAACTAATGCGATAAAGGGGTTGTCAATCCTTTCACGGTAACTTGCAAAAGTGAGATCTGGTAGAGATAGTAAGTTAAGATAAATATTTTTGGTATTTTTATGATATAGATTGGAAAGTAAAATATGCGAATAAAAGTAGATTCGAAACTTATATGATAAAAGATAGACCCGGGGGCCATAGGTTTCACTAGTGGCTTCTCTCAAGATAGCATAAGTATTACGGTGGGTGAACAAATTACTGTCGAGCAATTGATAGAAAAGTGCATAATTATGAGAATATCTAGGCATAATCATGTATATAGGCATCACATCCGCAACAAGTAGACCAAAATGATTCTACATCTACTACTATTACTCCACATGTCGACCGACTCCTGCCTGCATCTAGAGTATTAAGTTCATAAGAACAAAGTAACACATTAAGAAAGATGACATGATGTAGAGGGATAAACTCAAGCAATATGATATAAACCCCATCTTTTTATCCTCGATGGAAACAATACATTACGTGCATTGTTTCCCTTGCTGTCACTGGGAAAGGACACCCCAAGATTGAACCCAAAGCTAAGCATTTCTCCTATTGCAAGAAAGATCAATCTAGTAGGCCAAACCAAACTGATAATTCGAAGAGACTTGCAAAGATAACCAATCATGCATAAAAAAATTCAGAGGAGATTCAAATAATTCTCATAGATAAACTTGATGATAAACCCACAATTCATCGGATCTCGACAAACACACCGCAAAAAGAGTTACTCGAATAGATCTCCAAGAAGATCGAGGAGAATTTTGTATTGAGATTCAAAGAGAGGGAAGAAGCCATCTAGCTAATAACTATGGACCCGAAGGTCTATGGTAAACTACTCACAACTCATTGGAGAGGCCTTGGAGATGATGTAGAGGCCCTCCATGGTCGATTCCCCCTCCGGTGGAGTGCCGGCGAAGGCTCCAAGATGGGATCTCACGGATACAGAAGGTAGCGGCGGTGGATTTTTTTTTTCGTGGTGCTCCTGGATGTTCTCGGGGTACGTGGATATATATAGGAGGAAGAAGTAGGTTGGTTGAGCCATGAGGGGCCCACGAGGGTGGGGGGTGCGCCATGCACCCTCGTGGCCGCCTCGTTTGCTGCTTGACGTCCACTCCAAGTCTCCTGGATTGCGTTTTTTCCAAAAATATCACTCCTGAAGGTTTCATTCCGTTTGGACTCCGTTTGATATTCCTTTTCTTCGAAACACTAAAATAGGCAAAAAAACAGCAATTCGGCCTCGGCCTCCGGTTAGTAGGTTAGTCCCAAAAATGATATAAAAGTGTAGAGTAAAACCCATAAACATCCAAAACAGGTAATATAATAGCATGGAACAAAAAAATTATAGATACGTTGGAGATGTATCAAGCATCCCCAAGCTTAATTCCTGCTCGTCCTCGAGTAGGTAAATGATAAAAACAGATTTTTTGATGTGGAATGCTACCTAGCATAATTCTCAATGTAATTTTCTTTATTGTGGCATGAATGTTCATATCCAAATGGTTCAAAATAAAAGATCATATTGACATAAGAAATAGTAATACTTCAAGCATACTAAGAAGACAATCATGTCTTCTCAAAATAACATGGCTTTAGAAGGTTCATCCCTACAAAATCATATAGTTAGGCTATGTTTCATTTTCATTACACAAAATATTCCCATCAAGAAAAACCCCGATTTCAGCCAAGCAATTGGTTCATACTTTTTAATGCGCTTCAGCCTTTTTCAACTGTCACGAAATACATGAGTGTGAGCCATGGATATAGCACTATGGGTGGAATTGAATATGATGATGGAGGTTGTGTGGAGAAGACAAAAAAGGAGAAAGTCTCACATTGACAGGGCTAATCAACGGGCTATGGAGATGCCCATCAATTGATGTCAACATGGGGAGTAGGGATTTCCATGCAACGGATGCACTAGAACTATAAATGTATGAAAGCTCAACAAAAGAAACTAGTGGGTGTGTATCCAACTTGCTTGCTCACGAAGACCTAGGGCATTTTGAGGAAGCCCATCGTTGGAATATACAAGCCAAGTTCTATAATGAAAAATTCCCACTATTATATGAAGGTGACAACATAAGAGACTCTCTATATGAAGAACATGGTGCTACTTTGAAGCACAAGTACGGAAAAAGATAGTAACATTGTCCCCTTTTTTTCTTTTTTTGGGCATTTTTTATTTGGCCTTTCTCTTTTTTTTTTCTTTTTTTCTTGGCCTTCCCTTTTTTTATTTGGCCTTTCTTCTTCTTCTTCTTTTTAGTTGGGAACAATGCTCTAATAATGATGATCATCACACTTCTATTTATTTACAACTCATGAATTACAACTCGATACTAGAACAAGATATGACTCTATATGAATGCCTCCGGCAGTGTACCGGGATGGGCAATGAATCAAGAGTGACATGTATGAAAAATTATGAAGGTGGCTTTGCCACAAATACGATGTCAACTACATGATCATGCATGGCAATATGACAATGATGAAATGTGTCATGATGAACAGAACGGTGGAAAGTTGCATGGCAATATATCTCGGAATGGCTACGGAAATGCCATAATAGGTAGGTATGGTGGCTGTTTTGAGGAAGATATAAGGAGGTTTATGTGTGATAGAGCGTATCGTGTCATGGGGTTTGGATGCACCGGCGAAGTTTGCACCAACTCTCATGGTGAGAAAGGGCAATGCACGGTACCGAAGTGGCTAGCAATGATGGAAGGGTAAGAGTGCGTACAATCCATGGACTTTACATTAGTCATAAAGAACTCATATACTTATTGCAAAAGTTTAATTAGCCCTCGAAGCAAAGTACTACTATGCATGCTCCTAGGGGAAGGATTGGTAGGAGTTACCCATCGCGTGATCCCGACCTCCACACATAAAGAAGGCAATCAAAAGAGCACCCTATGCAACAAATTTGTTACACAACTTTTACCATACGTGCATGCTACGGGACTTGCCAACTTCAACACAAGTAGTCTTTAAATTCACAATTACCCAACTAGCATGACTCTAATATCACCACCTCTATATGTCGAAACAATTATCAAGCATCAAATTGATCATAGCTTCCAATTCACTTCCTATGATAGTTTTTATTATACCCAACTTGGATGCCCATCATTCTAGGACCAATTTTATAACCATAGAAAATACCATGATGTTCTAAAATACTCTCAAAATAATATAAGTGAAGCATGAGAGATTAATAATTTCTACAAAATAAAGCCACCGCCGTGCTCTAAAAGATATAAGTGAAGTACTAGAGCAAAATTATCTAGCTCAAAAGATATAAGTGAAGCACATAGAGTATTCTAATAAATTCCAAATCATGTGGGTCTCTCCCAAAAGGTGTGTACAGCAAGGATGATTGTGGTAAACTAAAAAGAAAATACTAATATCATACAAGACGCTCCAAGCAAAACACATATCATGTGGCGAATAAAAATATAGCTCCAAGTAAAGTTACCGATAGATGAAGACGAAAGAGGGGATGCCTCCGGGGCATCCCCAAGATTAGGCTTTTGGTTGTCCTTGGGTTATCTTGGGGTGCCATGGGCATCCCCAAGCTTAGGATCTTGCCACTCCTTATTCCATAGTCCATCAAATCTTTACCCAAAACTTGAAAACTTCACAACACAAAACTCAACAGGAAATCTCATAAGCTCCGTTAGTGCAAGAAAGAAAAACCACCACATACGGTACTGTAATGAAATCATTATTTATTTATATTGGTGTTAAACCTACTGTATTCCAACTTCTCTATGGTTCATACCCCTCGATACTAGCCATAGATGCATCAAAATAAGCAAACAACACACGAAAAACAGAATCTGTCAAAAACAGAACAGTCTGTAGCAATCTGTACCTTTCGAATACTTATGGAACTCTAAAAATCCTAACAAAATATTAAGTCCTGGTCAATTTGTCTATTGATCTACTGCAAAAAGAATCAATGCAAACGCATGTTTCCATGATTTGCTAAAATTATTCTCGTATGCGCATAAGTTTCTGTTTTTCAGCAGAATCAAATTAACTATCACTGTAGGTTGTCCTATAGGTTCTACTTGGCAAAAACACTAACTAAAACATAAAACAAAATTTAAACAGATTCTATATTAATTATTTATTACTAAACAGAAGCAAAAATCAAGGAACAAAAATAAAATTGGGTTGCCTCCCAACAAGCGCTACCGTTTAACGCCCCTAGCTAGGCATTGATAATTTTAATGATGCTCACATGAAAGACAAGAGTTGAAGCGCAAAGAGAGCATCATGAAACACGTGACAAACACATCTAAGTCTAACATACTTCCTATGCATAGGCATATTATAAGCAAACAAATTTGCATGGCAAGCAAAAACTAGCATATGCAAGGAAGAAGAAAGAGACGATAGCAATCTCACCATGACGAGAGGTAATTTAGTAACATGAAAATTTCTACAACCATATTTTCCTCTCTCATAATAATTACATGTAGGATGATAAGCAAATTAAACACTATAGATATCACAAAACATATTTTCAACACGATCCAGATGCATGCAAAGTTAACACTCTTCCAAGATAGTGGGATTAACATTAACTAAAGTCACGACCTCTCCAAACCCACTTTTATCAAAAATATCATAAGATTGAACATACTCCAAATATGTGGGATCTAAAGTTGACACTCTTCCAAACCAACTTTCAATATTATTGCAAACACTATTATCAATCTCATAATAATCATGGGGCTTAAATAAATTTTCAAGATCATAAGAAGAATCACCCCAATCATGATCATTGCAACAAGTAGTAGACATAGCAAAACTAGCATCCCCAAGCTTAGGGTTTTGCATATTATTAGCACAATTGGCATCAAGAGAATTTATAGTAACATCATTGCAATCATGCTTTTCATTGAAAAAACTACCAAGTATGGGTGCAATAGCAACGATCTCATGTTTAACATAAGGAACTACAGCAAATTCATCTTCACAAATATTGGCATCATGGCCACAAGAATAGCAAGCATCATGTTCATCAAGGGATATTTCAATCAAATCATCATAATCATTATACATAGATTCATGCATATCATTATTTTCTTCCAAAGCAACAGTCACTCTCTCAATAAATTCGTTGACATAGACATTATGAGCATAGTTTTCATAGCAATATTTAAGTATGTCAAAAATTTCAGATTCGTAGAGAGTAATATCATACTTTTCAATCAAAGAAGCAACTTCATAAGCACCCTTAAAAGCAACAAATTCTTCAATTTATTCTATATCATAGTAACTATAAACACCCTTTGAATAAGAAGATAAGATTTCATTTTCGTTAAACTCACAAAGGTAGGGAAGGTGTTTTTTAGGGTTCTTAGAGCAACAAGTAAAATCATAAATTTCACAAAGATTCCAAGCATAACACAGCAATCTGTTTATTTGATCCCATAAGAGTCTCCCTTTTTCAAACAAACGGTGATGCTCAAAATGAGCATGCTCATCTAAAGATTTCCCATCAACTAGGCTAGTTGGGGTTTCAGCACGAGCGCATAAGGATCGAAGATGATCCAAGTAGAACACGTTAAGCGGATCCATATCAATAGATTTTTAGCAACCAAAGCTGCAAGCAAATAGAAGGCACATGGTAAAACAAGATCGATCGGAAGGAGGGCGAATAAAACAGCAAGGGTGAAGTGGGAGAGAGGAAAACGAGAGGCAAATGGAAAATAATGTAATGCGAGGGAGATGAGTTTGTGATGGGTACTTGGTATGTCTTGACTTGAGCAAAGACCTCCCCGGCAACGGCGCCAGAAATCCTTCTTGCTACCTCTTGAGTACTGCATTGGTTTTTCCCTTGAAGAGGAAAGGGTGATGCAGCAAAGTAGCATAAGTATTTCCCTCAGTTTTTGAGAACCAAGGTATCAATCCAGTAGGAGGCTCCTCAAAAGTCCCCCGTACCTACACAAACAAACAAGAACCTCGCAACCAACGTGATAAAGGGGTTGTCAATCCCTTCACGGTAACTTGCGAAAGTGAGATCTTATAGAGATAATAAGATAAAATAAATATTTTTGGTATTTTTATGATATAGATTGGAAAATAAAAGATGCAAATAAAAGTAGATTGGAAACTTATATGATAAAAGATAGACCCGGGGGCCATAGGTTTCACTAGTGGCTTCTCTCAAGATAGCATAAGTATTACGGTGGGTGAACAAATTACTGTCGAGGAATTGATAGAAAAGTGCATAGTTATGAGAATATCTAGGCATGATCATGTATATAGGCATCACATCCACAACAAGTAGACCGAAATGATTCTACATCTACTACTATTACTCCACACATCGATGGACTCCTGCCTGCATCTAGAGTATTAAGTTCATAAGAACAGAGTAACGCATTAAGAGAGATGACATGTAGAGGGATAAACTCAAGCAATATGACATAAACCCCATCTTTTTATCCTCGATGGCAATAATATAATACATGCCTTGCTGCCCCTACTGTCACTGGGCAAGGACACCGCAAGATTGAACCCAAAGCTAAGCATTTCTCCTATTGCAAGAAAGATCAATCTAGTAGGCCAAACCAAACTGATAATTCAAAGAGACTTGCAAAGATAACCAATCATACATAAAAGAATTCATAGGAGATTCAAATATTTCTCATAGATAAACTTGATCATAAACTCACAATTCATTGGATCTCGACAAACACACCGCAAAAAGAGTTACATCGAATATATCTCCAAGAAGATCGAGGAGAACTTTGTATTGAGATTCAAAGAGAGAGAAGAAGCCATCTAGCTAATAACTATGGACCCGAAGGTCTGTGGTAAACTACTCACAACTCATCGGAGAGGCCTTGAAGATGATGTAGAGTCCCTCCATGGTCGATTCCCCCTCCGACGGAGCACCAACGAAGGCTCCAAGATGGGATCTCGCGGATATAGAAGGTAGCGATGATGGAAATAGTTTTTCGTGGTGCTCCTGGATGTTCTCGGGGTACGTGAATATATATAGGAGGAATAAGTAGGTCGGCTGAGCCATGAGGGGCCCATGAGGGTGGGGGTGCGCTGAAGGTTTCATTCCGTTTGGACTCCGTTTGATATTCCACTCCAAGTAGGTCGGCTTGACGTCCACTCCAAGTCTCCTGGATTGCGTTTGTTCCAAAAAGATCGCTCCCAAAGGTTTCATTCTGTTTGGAATCCGTTTGATATTCCTTTTCTTCGAAACACTGAAATAGGCAAAAAAATAGCAATTCAGGCTGGGCCTCCGGTGAGTAGGTTAGTCCCAAAATGATATAAAAGTGTAGAGTCAAGCCCATAAACGTCCAAAACAGGTAATATAATAGCATGGGACAATAAAAAGTTATAGATACGTTGGAGATGTATCAGTGACACATACATAGGCCCCTTTGTCAATTTGTATGTTACTTGCCCGAGATTCGATCGTCGGTATCTTCATACATAGTTCAATCTCATTACCGCAAGTCTCTTCACTTGTTCCGTAATACATCATCTTGAGACTAACTCCTTAGTCACTTTGCTTGCAAGGCTTCTTACGATGTGTATTACCGAGAGGGCCCATAGATACCTCTCCGACACTCTGAGTGACAAATCCTAATCTTGATCTATGCCAACTCAACAAACACCTTTCGAGATACCTATAGAGCATCTTTATGATCACCTAGTTATGTTGTGACGTTGGTAGCACACAAGGTATTCCTCCGGTATCCGGGAGTTCACTACAAAAAAATACACTTTTGTGATGATACGTGTTTGTCACAGTAGGTCACGTTTTCTGTCATGCATGTACATCCATGACGATTTTATGACAGAATCAAGATAGTCATACCTTTGCTGTCGTAGAAGTGTTCCATGACATTACCAAAATTATCATCACGGAAGTGTCCACTTCCATGATGATAAATCACGCTTCATAGAAGTGCTTTCTTCAAGGGTTTCCAACACGTGGCATCCACCGTAACTGGACGCCGTTAAGCTATCGGGTCCGGTTTTGGATCCTATAACACGCTAACAGCCACGACCAATGCTGATTTTCCACGTGTAAAATTCTCATTGGCCGATAGAACCACGTGTCAGCTCCACGTTGGCACAGGTGTCACTCATCCAATGGGTGAGATGCGCCTATGATATGTTGACACGTGGACCAGCCCAAAAGTGACCCATAAAGATTAAATGGGTCGGCCCAACTAAAGGCCCACAAGATTTGTTGGATCATAATGGGCTGGCCCAGCTAAAGGCCCACAAGATTTTGCGGACCATAATCGGTCGGCCCAGCTAAAGGGCCACAAGATTTTGCGGACCATAATGGGCCGGCCCAACTAAAGGCCCACAAGATTTGACCGACCATAATGGGTTGGCCCACATAAAGGCCCACAAGATTTTGAGGACACTAGTGGGCCGACCCATTAACAGGCTGCCATGTTTTGGGCCAAATGTCCACCCATATTTGATCTGGTCCATTAACAGCTTGCCATGTTCTGGGCCTAATAAAGGCCCATATGAGATCAGGCCCGTTAAAAGCCTACCATGTTCTAGGCCAAATTACGGCCCAGATCAAATCCGGCCCATTAAGAGGCTTTGGGCTAAACTATGGCCCATATCAGATTCGTCCTGTCAACTAGATGCTATGCTTTTGGGTCTACTTGCTAAAGGCCCATTTAGTAATTCGGTCTGATATTAGTTTCGTCCTGTTAAAGGCCCGTTTAACATTTCAGCCCTATATTTATTTTGGCTTGTTAAAAGCCCGTCATATAGTTGGGCCTAACTACGGCCCGGTTTGCATCTGGCCTGCTCACAACCGATAATCTGATTGGGCCAAACAAGGACCGGGGCAACTTTGGTCTGGTAAGAGCCCGTGATGTGATTGGCACAATCATGGGACGAGGTCTATTTCGGCCTGCTGCCGGCCCGTGAGCTATTTGACACATTTCAGGCCCAACCTACTTTTCAGCCTCCTAAAAGCCCATTGAGTTTTCTTGCGAAAATAGGATCGGCGGTTTACTCGGCCTATTAAAGGCCTGAATCTACTAGTGGACCGGTTTACATTTAGGCATGTTAACGGACCAAGATGACGAGGCCCATGATGCGGATCATATATAGTGATTTGCATGATGGCTCAATTATGTACCGTAATTTTATGGTTTGGCCGGTTTACTGCGAAGACATGATATATATACAGTAAAATAACTACAGCATCCCGAATAAGAAAAAAACCTAGACTATACAATAAAGAAATTATGGCATATTACATCTACTAGGCATCAAATTTCGCCACTATGATAATAAAGCAAAAGCAGACAGCAGATTACATACACTGGGCATCAAAGATTGCCACCAGTGCAAATAAACACGCCGACAAAATAATATACAAAACCGACAACACTTCAATAGAGTTCAAGAATGGTTAGCCCTGCTCGGGAGCTACAGCGCAAGCTGATGAGACTGCGCTTGTTTGACACTTATATCCTCCTCACTCTGAAAGATAAACAAGTAGACAGATGACAGGTTTTGCACATATAAGTATCAGTGCTGACAATTCATCACATTATTTACTGACAAATAAAGTGACACAGTTTAAAATAGCATTAACACAATATGGTATTGTTCAGGTCAAGACATGGCAGGAAATGACATTGTGAAGGAGTTGGCAGCTTCACGCCACCATAGGATTATAGATCAAGAACTCATAAGTATCAATGGTGTAGCGACCCGACCCGAATGGATCGAAGTCTTTGTGCTTAAGTGTCATCCCTGGATCGGTATGCTGACACACACAGTACTCGAGGATTTATAACAGAGGTAAATCACATGTATAAAGTAAGGTAAATACTATTACCTCAATTCGTATGAAGGAAGTAACAACAAGGTTGTGGAGTTCCCAACAACACCAACGACAAAGTTGAGTGTAGACAATCGTAACCCTAACGTATCACTTACTCATCGTAAGATTCCTGCAACATGATATGTTGCACCCATGTAGGTTAGTACATCGAATGTACTGGCAAATTCACACCATAGGATAATGATGAATAATAGCTATCACTACATGCATATTTGGCCGGTGGAGGCTCTAAGTTTAATTTTTGCATAAAGCTAAATTTTTTTCCTACAACAAAGGAATAAAATTTATTTACTACAAAGTTTTTACCAATATTGAGAAGGTTCCCCCAACTCAATCCCATAATTAATCATTAAACGCCATACATTAAATAAAGGGTGGTGAGATCAACAAAACATTCACTTCCAAATACTCAAAATTGTCCATAACAGGGGACACGACAAACCATGATTAGTTTATACACTCTGCAGAGGTTTGCGCACTTTTCCCCACAAGACTCGACCGCATCCATGATCAAAAGATCGAGACATAGTCTTTCTGAAGCATTAACTCTCTACTCTGGATAGACCGGTACACCTACTTTCCCCTACATCTGCTAGTCCACCTCTTCAAGAGCACACACAACTTACTCAACTATGCCAGATCGCATAATGGCTTGTGGCTGCACACGGAAGTTTCTAGTCATGAAATAACATATGATGAGCCTGGGTGGCAGTCCGTAGGGTAATCACACGGGTACTCCAGGATTCCCTTGGGCAAGCACTGGTTTCTCCAGGGTGCCCCAAGCATTCCACCCAGATGTGTGTTAATGTTGCCACCTTAAAACTTTCCCTTAATTATTATTTCTCTCACAACTTGCATGAATCTCACATACCAATCCCCATCTACAAGCATGGCTAAGCAATATATAAAAAATACAAAGAAAGATACCTTTATAAGGTAGAGAAAAGACGACTTCATAGAGCGGAGACAACTTCTAGAAATCCCGCCGGAGAGAAGAAATATATTTTTCAGCTAGTCAAACCAAAATATTGATTTAACCCGCAGTGGATGATTTTTGGAGGCTCTACGGGTCTATATTTATAGGTGGAAAAGAGGTTTATAGGTCAAAGGCTAGGCAATGTGGGACTAAACGTAGACGAAAAGATAGAAAAGAGAAAAACGCACGGTTCGGCCGGCCGGCGCACGCGAGCTGCATTTTTTTAGAAAAAGAAATATTTCTGAGAATAATATTTTTTTCCAAGCATAACCAAAAAGAAATAAAAACGGTTACGGGCCTGTCTGCTGACTATGTTCCGCACATGGGCATCGGATAGTTATGGGCCCCACATAGAGTCTAAAAAAACAGAAAAGGAAAAAATGAATAACGAAAATAAAAATAAAATTGTACATATGCATATTATATATCAAAAATTTTGGAAAAAGATTTTCTAAAACATGAACATACTTTTAGCGACAAATAAATTCCACAAAAATTCAAATAAACTGAACAGTGCTACATTTGCAATAAAACACAATAAAAATCATTTCTAAAATACCAAAATGATTTCAAATTTAATTTTGTCCAATTTTCTAATGTAGGGAATCATTTTACCCTATTTTCCATATATTTTATTTTTGGAGAAAAATAATTTGTAGAAAACCCAAATAACTCCAAATTGAAAATAATTTCAAAGGGACTTTAAATTTGATTCTTTTAAACTTCCAACTCATATTTCATACAATTTGAAGAAGTCATTTTATCTTCTCTCATGAAAATCATTGAGTTCCATAAAGTTTCTGAATTGGAAATATTTCCAAATGAAATTCAAATCTTTTCAAAACCTTTTTCATTTATAATGGAAGAAGTCATGAAAGTGCGTTATGTCGACTAGAGGGGGGGGGGGGTGAATAGGCGATTTTTATGAATTCTTCACTGAGGAATTTGCCAGTGAGGAAATTCCTTAGCGAAGAACTATTAGCAGCGGAATAAGTACTCAGAAGTAAGCATAACAGAATACAAGCATGGTCATCATGATGAAATGAAGACTAGCACAGAGTACAGAAAGCGTAATCACAGGATAACACAAGATGAAGACAAACAGACTGAAGAAATTGACCTGAGGAAATTGAGAAAGTCTTCAGTCAAAGTCCTCAAACACAGATATGAACAAACACTCAACACAGTAATGAGGAAATGAAAGGGTTGAGGAAATAGAACCAGTTAGGTTGGTGAAGACAATGATTTGGTAGACCAGTTCCAACTGCTGTCTCAGTTGTACGTCTGGTTGGAGCGGCTGAGTATTTAAACTCGAGGACAAACAGTCCCGGACACCCAGTCGCTGAGCACGCAGCTCAGGACACCCAGTCCTCACCGTATTCTCCTTGAACTAAGATCACACAGATCTTGTCCAATCACTCGTGGTAAGTCTTCAGGCGACTTCCAAACCTTCACAGACTTGGTCACTCGGCAATCCACAATTCCTCCTGGGTTCTCTAGATCTTGACGCTAACCATCTGGAAGAAGCACAGTATTCAAAGGTAACAAGCGTCGGATCCACGCAGGATCAATTTCTTCAGTGATGCTCAATCACTTTGGGTTTGTAGGGGTTTAGTTTTGGGTTTTCCTCACTAGATGATTTTCGCTCAAAGTCCTCGGAGGATGGGTTGCTCTCAAATGACAAGTGTCAAGTTCTCTCGGAGCAGCCAACCAGCTAGTGGTTGTAGGGGGCGGCTATTTATAGCCTAGGGAGCAGCCCGACATGATAAGACATAAATGCCCCTCAATGATCTGACCGTTAGGTGGATAAGATATTTTGGGAAAGCTGGCGCGCAGCACAGCAACGGTCGGAAATTTGACTCTCAAATTCCTCAGGGCTATCATGTTCCTCACTGTGTAGGTAATTCGCACTGACGAATTCCTAACTCCTCAGTCAGAACAAATTCATCAGCGACCAGAAGAACTTCGTCTCTGTTACTGAAGAAAGTGACTGAACTGTATGAGATTTCCAAAGGCTTCACTCGAAGGGATTGGTAGGTGTAGGATTTTGAGTTGAACATCACATGGAAATTTTTCCTTAGTATTTCCTCGACCCCCTTTAACAGTACGGTGTTTCCTATGACTCAAGAAAGAGAAAATGAAACTATGAAAACAAAAGTCTTCACGCTTCATGTTCCACAAATGAATACCAAGTCTTCAAGGTCACACCAAATTCTTCACTTTCAAAGTCTTCAGAAAGTCTTCAGAATATCAAAGTCTTCAGTTGAAGAACTTCATTTTTAGGGGTCGACTTTCTCTGTAAATATCAAACTCCTCATAGACTTATAGACCTGTGTACACTCACAAACACATTAGTCCCTTAACCTATAAGTCTTCAATACACCAAAATCACTAAGGGGCACTAGATGCACTTACAATCTCCCCCTTTTTGGTGATTGATGACAACATAGGTTAAGTTTTCAATGGGGATAAACATATGAAGTGTATACACTGATATTGAGTAATTTGATTACAAGATATAGAAGAACTCCCCCTGAAGATGTGCATAGTGAGGACTTTTCTTTTAAGGCATTGCACATTTGAAGAGTTGAATCATGGAGATCTCCCCCTATATCTTGTAATTCATACACGCATTTGATATATAATATGAAGAATTTGAAATGCATGATGAAATATGGTGCCTGATGAGATTCAGCATGCGTGCAATGTCATTAACGAGGAATAAGCATGCAAAGCATAATGCAACAAAAGTATCAGCGCACCATCAGGTTTAAGATTACAACTCGATCCAGATAAAAGTTTCAGAAGAACGAGAGTTGTAACTTAAAAAATGCCCTTAATATAGACCCGCTTGAAGACTAACTCAAATTTCTCCCCCTTTGTCATAAAATGACCAAAAGGATTGAAACTGAGGACTAACGCCCCTGAAGAATTTCAAGTCGATGGAGGAGCGCCAGCGTTGTCGGGGTTGCTTGTTGTAGCAGGGCCTGCCGCAGTGTCGTCCAAATCTTCATACTCATCAGTGTCACGCGATGAAGAATAAGAGCTGGCCACCAGTGGAGGAATTTTGACTCTCTTGAATTTCTTCGGAGGAGGTGCAGACCAGTCAAATTCTTCCTTGAGACCCATAGTCTTCAGTTCTTCAGCGCTATAGACATGAGTGAGGACAGCCCAGGTGCGGTTGAAGGTTTCATGAAGGTAGTATTGGTTCTTCTTCACTGCATTGTGTGTTGAGGTCATATTGTGAAGAAGTGCACCAAACTGACGCTTTACCCATTTGTGATTGCGATAAACCTTCTGATGAAGACTGAGGAGTAACTCACGGTCAGTCATCACCCTGGGTGCTGTGGCTTGAGGATTTTGCTTGGCTGAGGTATTTGCGGCAGAGTCATGTGTGGCAGAATCATCATTGGTAGAGTAAGATGCAGCCTTGCGAAATTGACCATCCAATGGATGAATGCCTTCATCGATCACAGCAGCGGCCTTGCCTTTATCATCAGCTGATGAAACTATCCGTTTGAGGACTTCAATGGGAGGCAAGTAGCTACTGTGGTTCAGAGTGTCAGCTTTATAATTCAGTGAAGATCTTGCCCTGATGAATCTCATAATCCAAGGAGCATAGGGCTTCATCTCGAATGGTGACATAGCAATATTGGTCAGAGTCCTCATGAAGAAATCATGGAAGTTGATGGGAACGCCATGAATGATGTTGAAAAGCATATTCTTCATGATGCCAACGACTTCTTCATCATTTGAGTCGTGGCCTTTGATAGGACTCATTGTCTTCGTCAGAATTCGATAGACAGTCCGAGGCACATACAATAATTCCTTGACTAGGAATTTGGTTCTTGGGGCCTGCCTTGGCTTCAAAGGCTTCATCAGCACTTGCATATAGTGATTTGAAAGTTCTAGTTTGTTGTAGATACAACAAGCACCATCAAGTGGAGGACTGAGTGGTAGAGCACAAAGCAATTCAGTTGCTGGTGCCTTGTAGTGAGTATTTTCAGACATCCAGTCTAATACCCATGAGTTCACGTCTTCAGCGTCTCCGGTGATGTGCAGAGTTGCATAGAATTGAAGAATGAGTTCTTCATTCCAGTCACAGATATCAATGCAGAAATTCAGAAGTCCCGCGTCATGAAGAACACTGAGGACTGGCTCAAAGCCGGGCAGAGACTCCATGTCCACATGAGGAATATGTGCATGGTCGAAGACTTTGTCTTTGTTGAAGAGCACTAAGGAATAGAAATTGGCTTGGCTGGCAGTCCAGAAACGCCTCTTCCTTATGCGAGCAGAATCATATGGATTATAATCAGTGAAGAATACGTGCTCGGCAAAGAAATCTTCAGCCTTGAACTTCTGTTTGCTTGAGAACGGATTCTTTGGCTTTGGCAGAGGGGTGTCAGTGAGTTGCATCACCACCTCAGGAATCGCGAGCTCAGGTTCTTCAGGCTGAGGAATTTCTTGTTCCTCAACAGGTGCAGTCTGAGGATCAGCAGCAGCAGGTTCATCAGCACTAGTGGCTGGAATTTCTTCATGGACAGATGAAGTGGGATGAGTTTCTTCAGAGCCCATTTGAACAGTTGGAGCAGGGGACTGAGGTATCTGTTGGATTGGGGTGAAGAGTGGAGAATTTGGATGCTGACTTTCCCAAAAGTCATCGTTCATCACTGGCGTTGTGCATCCAATATCCACATCTTCTTCAAGTTCCTCAACACCGGCCTCTTCAGCTGTGAACTGAGGCATAGGTGAGGAAATGATTTGGGTTGAAGGGATTGCTTCCACTTCAATTTCTTCATCAATCTGCTCTGACGAAGCAGCAGAATGATTTTCTTCATCAGATCCGCTTGGGATCTCATAGTCTTCTCCAAAAGGAACAAGGTCCTTTGATGGCATGGAGGAAATCGGAACAGCATCAATTGGATTTTCGAGTGAGCTGGTCATTGGCTTCATTTTCTTCGCAGCTGAAGAGTTTGACGCAGCTGATGCCTTCCTTTTCTTCACTGCAGCTTGCTCTGCAGCCTTGGTCTTCTTCACATCAGAAGCAGATGGAAGAATTGGAGTTGGTGTTGGCGCAGGAGGAGCTAAGGAATCTGGATGAATTTCCTCAGGCGCAACTGATGCAGTTGCCCTGACTTGTTCAGTTTCTTCAGGCGCACCACTAGTGGATGCCCTAGCAATTTCTTCAGCGGCTGGAATTTCTTCACCAGCCCTGGAATGAGCATTTTCTTCAGCAGGCTGAAAGTCATCAGCGGTGCTGGAATGTTCTTCAGCAGGCTGAGCAGAGTCTGCAGCCTGAAGATTTTCTTGTTGCGATGGGGCTGCAACATTTGTGAATTTCTTCGTCAGATTGACGAATCTTACTTTAGCTCCTTGCCAATCAGCATAGTAGGCATCAAAGTCTTTGCTGAGGTCTTGAATTTCAGACTGAGCCTGGAGAAGTTCCTCAGGTGTCATTCTGACAATGTTTTTCTTCAGGAGCTTCTCCTTTCTGTATTGAGCTTTCCTGATCTCTCTTGCCTTTTTAAACTTCCATTTCTCTTCAGTGATGAAATGGGTCAACATATGACTTTGTCCAGGGGTCAGATGAAAATCAGGCATTGGGGTGTTTGGATCCTTGTGCCAGAGATCAATATAATCGAGGATTTTCCTCGGATCCAACAGCAGTGGCACAGATGTGCCTTTGGCTCTAGCGGCCTTCACCTGTCTGTCTCTGATGATTTCTGCAAGTTCATCATCAGAAGCTTCATCATCAGAAGGCACATGGAATGCGACCTGTTTCTTCTTTGGACTTGGCCGAGGACCTCGTCCAGCTGTTGCTTTGGTCTTCAACAGTGTGGGGCCTGATGAGGAAATTGGTGCAGCTGAGGAACTTGCTGAAACACCAGAGGCAATCGAGAAACCAGCAGTCCTTTGACATGTAGCCAGATGCACAGGAGCTGAGGACTTTGAAGGAGCTGTTGAGGACTTTGGTGGAGCTGTAGCAGTGTGAGGAATTTGCCGTGAGGGCACTGTTGGTGAAGCACTTGGCTTACGAGCAGGCTTCTTTGGCATGGATTTCCTCGGTTTGACCGAGGCCTCAGTAGCAGTAGCAGTGGCAGAATCCTCATTGAATTTCTTCACTGCCTCCTTGGCTTGTCTTGCCAATTTAGCTTGGCGCTTAGCCCATTCTTCAGGAAAGTCCTCACCACGTTTGATGCTTGTGGGGTCAGCTACTTGGCCAGGTGCCAATGGAGCTCTTGGGCATGGAGGATTGAGGGCGAATTTCCTCATGTACTTTGGAGTCACATATCTGTATTCCCTCCATTCCCTTGCCCATCTCCGTTCAATCCTCTGAATGCGCACCTTGCGCTGATTTTTGTTTTCTTTGCCAAATTTTGCTTCATCAGGTGTGCAATAGTCAGCATAAATTTCCTCAGGGATTTCAAATGCAGTCATAACCTCAGGTTTCTTTCCTCCTTTCTGCGGCTTCTTACCGTCTGCCATATTCTTCAGTTGAGGAATTTGAACAATCGAGTTCTCTGAAGAAGTATGCAGTTTTTCTTCGAGGAACGCTGCAAATGAGTTAAGTTGATGAGAACCTAGTGATTCAGCAGCAGACATGAGTACCTGTGAACAGAGTACAGGTGCGAGGAATTCGGAGAGGTCATATGCGTTCTGAGAAGGTTTTTCGAAAAGAACAAGTTTTGAGGAATTTGACCAGATGAACCTTGAGGAATTTCACTAAGCGTTCTTGTCTTAGGTTCCAGAGTTGTACAGATCAAAGATCCACACAATTAGGGAATCTTGAAGAAAATGATTGCTTAGAGAAACAGTTCAAGATCATATGATGTGAGGTGTTCATATGTGTGAAGATTTGAAGAATAAACACCTTTGAAGATTTTCAGGAAAGTTTGAGAATCAAAGTGAGTAATAAAAGTAACTTTTAATTACCTGAAGTGAAGAACACGACGAACTGAGAAGAACAGATGTGAAGCTTCGTCAGGTTAGATCTCCCACGCCTTAACTTGGCAGAGGAAGACAGCTACGGCGGCGGCGGAGTGAAGATTTCCGCGGTCGGCGTGAGTACGACGGCGACGAGGTCGAGGCAGCGAAGCTCTTCCTCACCGCCGACGATGGAGTAGCGGCGGCGCTAGGGTTTGAGGAGCTCAAGCGGGAGAGAGAGGTCGAGCGGAGTAAAAGAAGTGAGGATGGAGAGAGGGGTATTTATAGAGGCAGTGAAAAACTGTTCGCCCGAAGATTTAGGACGAACGTGCCCCTGACCATTCTCCTTCTCACGACATGTGTCACCCACGTACTGTGTAGTGGAGATCGTGTACGATCGTGGGTGAGTAAAATAATGCATTGTGGGATGCGGAACGGTTTGAGCGGCAAAACCGAAAATTTGGATAAGATTTGTTTTAAAGTTTCGTTCGCAATTTCTTCAGCTGACAAGGACACAGTGAAGATTTTGAACGAGTTTCAAATAGAACGCATATGAAGAATTTGTGAATAGATTGGGTTGAGTATAGCATAGAGGGGGAAGGGTCCGATCACATTCACTTAGCAGAAAAAGCAACTTGAAGAAATAGCTATAAGTGAATGCTGTAGAGGACATAAACTCATATATATATATATATATATATATATATATATATATATATATATATATATATATATAGCCAATGAAGAAAAACGAAGGAAACAGTGAAGATTTTGAAAAGTTGAAGAATTTGAAAAACTGAAGAATTTCAAAACTGAGGAAAAACTCAAATTGAAGATTTTCAACTTTTTGTGGTGGCGTGACCCACCGTATAAGAATGATGATTTCAGACACCGCGTACAATTGTCGTAGGGTTCTGAGAATCAAATTCTTCATTAATTTCTTCACACTTAGAGTGTTATTCTTCATTGATTGAAGAAAAACGTTTCTTCATGTGTTGCACATCTAAGTCATCAATTTTGCATAAGTGTTAGGATGTGTGTCCTTTTCAAAGAACATTCGAAGATTCTAAGATATTTAGCTCACACCGCAACTTGCTAAATCTCTTCTCATCCAAGGGCTTAGTGAAGATATCAGCTAGCTGTTCTTCAGTCTTCACGTGCTCGATGGAGATGTCGCCCTTCAACACATGATCACGAAGAAAATGATGACGAATCTGAATGTGCTTTGTCTTCGAGTGCTGAACTGGGTTGTGAGCAATCTTGATGGCACTCTCATTGTCGCAGAGGAGAGGCACATTCTTCACGTTGACGCCATAGTCCTTGAGTGTTTGCTTCATCCAAAGCAGTTGAGCACAGCAAGAGCCAGCAGCAATGTATTCAGCTTCCGCAGTGGACAGTGATACGCAGTTCTGTTTCTTCGAGGACCAACAGACCAAAGATCGTCCGAGGAAATGACAAGTGCCAGAAGTTGACTTGCGGTCCACACGATCACCAGCATAGTCAGAGTCAGAATATCCAATGAGATCAAAAGCAGAGCCCTTGGGGTACCATAATCCTAGTGTTGGTGTGTGAGCTAGATATCGAAGAATATGCTTCACAGCCTTATGGTGTGATTCCTTCGGTGCAGCTTGAAATCGGGCACACATGCAAACACTAAGCATTATATCTGGCCTAGATGCACATAAGTACAATAAAGAACCAATCATGGAGCGGTATACCTTGTGATCGAAGTCAATACCATTTTCATCAGTGCATAGATGGCCATTTGTGGGCATAGGAATTTTGACGCCTTTGCAATCTTGCATGCCGAATTTCCTCAGTACATCTTTGAGGTATTTCTCCTGAGATATGAATATGCCATTGCGCTGTTGACGAATTTGAAGACCTAAGAAGAATTTCAACTCTCCCATCATAGACATTTGATATTCTTCACTCATCATATAGGCAAATTCATCACTATAACGTTGGTCAGTACAGCCAAAGATAATATCATCAACATATATTTGGCACACAAACAGTTCACCATCATAAGATTTAGTAAAGAGAGTAGGGTCGAGTGAACCGGGTGTGAAGCCATTCTTCACGAAGAATTCCTTCAATGTATCATACCACGCCCGAGGGGCTTGCTTGAGGCCATAGAGGGCCTTATTAAGTCTGAAGACTTTGTCAGGATTCTTTGGATCTTCAAAACCTGGGGGTTGAGCAACATATACTTCTTCCTCAAGCTTACCATTGAGGAATGCACTTTTCACATCCATTTGATATAAGATGATATCATGATGGTTAGCATAAGCAAGTAATATGCGAATAGCCTCAAGTCTAGCAACAGGTGCAAAAGTTTCATCGAAATCAATTCCTTCAACCTGTGTGTAGCCTTGAGCTACCAGTCGTGCCTTATTCCTCACCACAAGGCCATTTTCATCTTGCTTGTTGCGGTAGATCCACTTTGTGCCAATGATATTATGCTTGCGAGGATCTGGACGTTTGACCAGTTCCCAGACATTGTTGAGCTCGAACTGATGTAATTCTTCTTGCATAGCCTGAATCCACTCCGGCTCCAAAAATGCTTCATCTACCTTAGTGGGCTCTGTGATAGAGACAAAAGCATAGTGCCCACAAAAGTTAGATAAATGTGAAGCTTTTGAGCGTGTGAGAGGACCTGGTGCTCTAATGTCATCGATGATCTTCTCCACTTGCACTTCTTTTGCAACGCGAGGATGAGCTGGTTGTCGCTGAGGAGTTTGATCAGCATTTTCTTCAGCACCATTTTCCTCAGCATTTTCTTCAGGTGTATCAGCTCGATGTTCTTCATGAACTGGAATGAATTCTTCAGCAAATTCTTCAGTAGGAATGACATCCTCAGTTGCCTTGAACTTGATAGAATCCTCAGGTGCTGGTTCATCTAACACAGAAGGTAGGTGCTCTCTTTGCGAGCCATTAGTTTCATCGAACCGCACATCTACAGTGTCAACAATCTTGTGAAGAACAATGTTGAAGACTCTGTAGGTGTGCGAGTCCTTTCCGTAACCAAGCATAAAACCTTCATGTGCTTTCGGTGCAAATTTAGAATTGTGGTGAGGATCTCTAATCCAACATTTAGCACCGAAGACTTTGAAATAACTCACATTGGGTTTCTTGTCAGTGAGGAGTTCATAGGCCGTCTTCTTGAAGAATTTGTGAAGATATACTCTGTTGATGATGTGGCACGCAGTATCAATTGCATCAATCCAAAAACGATGAGGCGTTTTGTATTCATCAAGCATAGTGCGAGCCATCTCAACAAGAGTTCTGTTCTTGCGCTCCACGACGCCATTTTGCTGAGGAGTATAGGGAGCAGATAACTCATGAGTAATACCAAGTTCATCAAGATAGTCATCAAGACCGGAATTCTTGAACTCAGTTCCATTGTCACTTCTGATGTGCTTGATCTTCACACCAAAGTTGGTTGAAGCCCTCGAGGAAAAACGTTTGAAGACTTCCTGCACTTCATGTTTGTAAGTAACAATGTGTACCCATGTATATCGAGAGTAATCATCAACAATGACAAAACCATATAGAGATGCATCATTAGTGACTGCTGAGTAATGATTAGGTCCGAAGAGGTCCATGTGAAGCAATTCGAATGGACGAGTAGTGGTCATGATAGTCTTCGCTGGATGCTTGGCCTTGGTCATTTTTCCAGCTTCACAGGCTCCGCATAAGTGATCCTTGAGGAATTTGACATTCTCAATGCCAATGACATGCTTCTTCTTCGCAAGCGTGTGCAAATTCCTCATGCCTGCGTGACCAAGTCGTCGATGCCATAGCCAGCCTTCTGAAGCTTTTGCAAGTAGACACACGGCTGGTTGTGGTCCTGTAGAGAAATCAACAATATACAAATCTCCTCTCCTAAAGCCTTCGAAGACTTTGGAATTGTCAGCTTCCATAATCACAACACAGCGATACTTGCCAAAGACAACAACCATATCAAGATCACAAAGCATTGAGACTGACATGAGGTTGTATCCTAAGGACTCAACAAGCATGACTTTGTCCATGTGTTTATCCTTAGAGATCGCAACCTTACCAAGACCCAATACCTGACTTTTGCCTTTGTCAGCAAAGATGATATGCTTCAGATGTGACGGTGATAAGGGAGCATCCATCAAAAGATTCTTGTCACCAGTCATGTGATTTGTACATCCACTATCGAGGACCCATTCAGTGGTTTTGGGTTGATCATCCTGCAGATGAATTAGTGTAACTTACAATCTCATATGCTTCATCAATGAAGAATATGATATCAAGTTCATCAGATGAATTTCATCAAGCAGTAAACAGATATAGCAGTAGGAGGACGTGTGAAAGTTTATTTCATCATGATTCGCCTGCGTCCTTTCAGGCAATTTTGTCAGGTCCCCAGCAAATTCTTCAGACGTTAAGGCACGTCTGGAGACCTGACCCTGCAGAAGAGATTAGTTCTTTTTCTTCACCACCCACATCTGAAGGGGTGGCAAAGAGTTCATCACTCTGCGAGCACCATACGAGAATGGTGGCATAGAAGCCAAACCATTTCGTTTCACATAAGAGGGGTTAGGGTAAGCATATGAATAAGCAGAGAAATTCTTCGAGGACTTATGAACATAATGGTTTGAAGAATAATGCACATATTCATAGCCCTTAGCTCTACCCTGCGAAACAGAGTTGTTAGCACGATGATAATCATATGAGGACTTTGATCCATTTGAGGAATTTGATCCATATGAAGAATTTGATCTGGGGTTCCTGTTCTTCACTGGTGGTGTCATGAGGACATTCACCTGAAGACTTTCAAGGCACTTCTTGGGAACCCAGATTTTCTTCATAGGAGAACCGTTCCTGCAGTTAGTGCCAACATATCTAGCAAATACTTCACCATTCTGATTTTTGAACAGTTTATAGTTGGAGTCAAATGACTCATCAGAAGGATGAGGAGATTCACATGTAAAGCCAGATAAGTTAGATGGATCAACTGGAGGTCCCTTTGCAGCAACCCATGAGGTTTTGGGGTACTGCTCAGGCTTCCAATATGTTCCATCAGCATTAAGTTTCCTCTCAAAGGCGATACCCTCTTTCCTAGGGTTTCTGTTGAGGATCTGCTTTTTAAGCACATCACAAAGAGTCTGATGCCCTTTGAGGCTTTTGTACATGCCTGTCATGTACAATTCCTTCAGCCCTGCATCGTCAGTGATACTAGCAATGTCCTCAGATGAGGAATTAGTGATAGCAGAGGCAGGTGAAGAATTTGTAACAGTTGAAGCATTTGAACATTCAGGTGAAGAATTAGCAGATTCACGTTCAATGCACTTTAAGCATGGAGGAACAAATTCTTCCTGAGAAGCGCTGATTTGTTGAGCTAGTAATGAATCGCGCTCCTTCTGAAGATCTTCATAACTCACTCTTAGCTTCTCAAGATCTTGCTTTCTTTGAAGAAATTCATAAGAAAGTTTCTCATGATCAGATAAGAGAGTGTTATGATGACTTTGAAGGTTATCAAACCTAGACTGAAGTCTCTGAAGATTTTCAGTCAGGGCTTTAGTGCGATCCATTTCTTCACCCAACATATCATCACTTTTGTCTAGCATGTTTTGAACCTTTTCAAAAGCCCTTTGTTGTTTTACAGCAATCTTAGCAAGTTTAGAGTAGCTGGGCTTGAGATCCTCATCAGATTCATTTTCACTAGATTCAGAGGAGGTGTATTTGAGTACCTTTGCACCTTTTGCCATGAAGCAATAGGTGGGAGCGTAGTCATCATTATCTTCATCAGGCTTGTCGGTGGGGTCAGTTTCTTCAGTGTTGAAGATGGACTTGCTAACGAAAGCAGTAGCGAAGGCCAGACTCGCCACACCAGATTCGGATTCTTCAGACGCCTCCTCTTCCTCATGTTCCTCAGATTCAGCTTCAGAGTCCATTTCCTTGCCAATGAATGCCCGAGCCTTCTTGGAGCTGCTCTTCTTGTGAGATGAAGACTTCGAGGATTTTGATGACGAAGATTTTGACGATTTCTTCTTCTTCTTCGCATCATCAGAACTGTAATCCTTGTATTTCTTCTTCTTCAATTCCTTTTCCCACTGAGGACAATCTTGAATATAATGACCAGGTTTCTTGCATTTGTGGCACAGCCTTCTCTTATAGTCACTTGATGAGGAATCACTGCTTCTTGAGGATTTTCCAAAGCGACCACGTCTTGAGAACTTCTGGAATTTCTTCACGAGCAGTGCTAGCTCCTGGCTCAATTCTTCAGGATCACCAAGGCTACTACCAGAATCCTCACATTCAGACTCAGACACAACCTTGGCCTTCAGGGCACGTGGTTTGCCATAGCTCGAACCATAGAGATCTCTCTTTTCAGCAAGCTGGAACTCGTGAGTATTTAGCCTTTCGAGGATATCGGCAGGATCAAGAGACTTGTAGTCAGCCCGTTCTTGTATCATCAGACCCAGAGTATCAAATGAGGAATCAAGCGATCTCAACAGTTTCTTCACCACCTCATGGTCAGTGATGTCAGTGGCACCGAGGGCTTGAAGCTCATTTGAGATGTCAGTGAGGCGATCAAAGGTTTGTTGGACATTTTCATTGTCGAGTCTTTTGAAGCGGTTGAAGAGATTCCGAAGAACATCAACTCGAGAGTCACGCTGAGTTGAGACTCCTTCATTCACTTTGGACAGCCTATCCCAGATAAGCTTAGCAGTTTCCAAAGCACTCACTCTTCCATACTGTCCTTTACTCAGATGGCCACATATGATATTCTTCGCTTGAGAATCGAGTTGCTTGAATCTCTTCACATCGGTAGCGTTCAGTGAGGGTGAGACAGAGGGAACACCATTTTCCACAACATACCAGAGATCGTTGTCAATTGCCTCGAGATGCATTCGCATCTTGTTTTTCCAGTAGGGGTAGTCCGTCCCATCAAAGGTAGGACACCCAGCCGAGACCTTGATCATACCTGCGGTCGACATAACTAAAACTCCAGGCGGTTAAACCAAAATCACACAGAACAAGGGAGTACCTTGCTCTGATACCAATTGAAAGTGCGTTATGTCGACTAGAGGGGGGGTGAATAGGCGATTTTTATGAATTCTTCACTGAGGAATTTGCCGGTGAGGAAATTCCTTAGCGAAGAACTATTAGCAGCGGAATAAGTACTCAGAAGTAAGCATAACAGAATACAAGCATGGTCATCATGATGAAATGAAGACTAGCACAGAGTACAGAAAGCGTAATCACAGGATAACACAAGATGAAGACAAACAGACTGAAGAAATTGAACTGAGGAAATTGAGAAAGTCTTCAGTCAAAGTCTTCAAACACAGATATGAACAAACACTCAACACAGTAATGAGGAAATGAAAGGGTTGAGGAAATAGAACCAGTTAGGTTGGTGAAGACAATGATTTGGTAGACCAGTTCCAACTGCTGTCTCAGTTGTACGTCTGGTTGGAGCGGCTGAGTATTTAAACTCGAGGACACACAGTCCCGGACACCCAGTCGCTGAGCACGCAGCTCAGGACACCCAGTCCTCACCGTATTCTCCTTGAACTAAGGTCACACAGACCTCGTCCAATCACTCGTGGTAAGTCTTCAGGCGACTTCCAAACCTTCACAGACTTGGTCACTCGGCGATCCACAATTCCTCTTGGATGCTCTAGACCTTGACGCCTAACCGTCTGGAAGAAGCACAGTCTTCAAAGGTAACAAGCGTCGGATCCACGCAGGATCAATTTCTTCAGTGATGCTCAATCACTTTGGGTTTGTAGGGGTTTGGTTTTGGGTTTTCCTCACTCGATGATTTTCGCTCAAAGTCCTCGGAGGATGGGTTGCTCTCAAATGACAAGTGTCAAGTTCTCTCGGAGCAGCCAACCAGCTAGTGGTTGTAGGGGGCGGCTATTTATAGCCTAGGGAGCAGCCCGACATGATAAGACATAAATGCCCCTCAATGATATGACCGTTAGGTGGATAAGATATTTTGGGACAGCTGGCGCGCAGCACAGCAACGGTCGGAAATTTGACTCTCAAATTCCTCAGGGCTATCATGTTCCTCACTGTGTAGGTAATTCGCACTGACGAATTCCTAACTCCTCAGTCAGAACAAATTCATCAGCGACCAGAAGAACTTCGTCTCTGTTACTGAAGAAAGTGACTGAGCTGCATGAGATTTCCAAAGGCTTCACTCGAAGGGATTGGTAGGTGTAGGATTTTGAGTTGAGCATCACATGGAAATTTTTCCTTAGTATTTCCTCGACCCCCTTTAACAGTACGGTGTTTCCTATGACTCAAGAAAGAGAAAATGAAACTACGAAAACAAAAGTCTTCACGCTTCATGTTCCACAAATGAATACCAAGTCTTCAAGGTCACACCAAATTCTTCACTTTCAAAGTCTTCAGAAAGTCTTCAGAATATCAAAGTCTTCAGTTGAAGAACTTCATTTTTAGGGGTTGACTTTCTCTGTAAATATCAAACTCCTCATAGACTTACAGACCTGTGTACACTCACAAACGCATTAGTCCCTTAACCTATAAGTCTTCAATACACCAAAATCACTAAGGGGCACTAGATTCACTTACAAGTCATGTCACCTTCTCTCTAGGGTTTTGTATTTGAAAAGAATTTGAATTCATGGAGATCATAAATGCAAGGTGAAAGTTTGGGAAAGTCATTTCATTCCCTCTGATTTAACTTTCAATTTTTTTCAAATTTCAGTCAATTTCACACAAACAACCACACCAGAATCAAACAAACAATCAAAACTATTTATTTAATATAACATTCGAAAATTTAGAATTTTGGGATTTTACAAATGGTTATTGTGCTGTCAATTTAACCCATTTCAGATTAGCAAATAAAGAGACGGTTTAAATAATAGTAGAATAATATGACATTGTTCATAGTTAAGACATTGCAGAATATGACATTGTGTTGTACTGGGTAGGTTCACCACACCACTGGATTACGTATCAAGAACAGAAGCATACATGCAGTGCAAAAGAAGATCACTTGCTCTGTATAGTTTAATTTACATGGTATGATGAAGGAACTTGGTTGTACAACTGAAAACTTAAATTGAGAAGGACGAACTTTTGTTTATGAACTACATAATAAACTTTAAACATGCAATTTGATGCAAACACCAGAAATAAACAGTTGTTGCAGTCATGCCTAACCAAATATACACAACAATGTTTGAAGGCTTGAGAAGGACAAACTTACATTATTGGTGAAGACATGCTCTATAAAGCCCTTGTCCATGCTGATGGGGGGGGGCAATTCAAGAAGTTTACCACAGAATCTTCTTTATAAGCATTGCCTTTATTCTACATTTTGTTAAGAGTAAATATAGATGTGATAATATAAGAAAAAATGGAGAATAATTAAGATAAGATGAAGAGTGATGCTACATAACCAAGTAGCTATAAATGTAAGTACAACGATAGACGTAAAAGGTACAGCCAAGAGCAATGCAGAGCTAAACTTCTTCAGTACCATCAGTGTTATCCAACCTTATGGTAAGATTAAATACAGATCTGATGTGTAGAAAATGGAGGGCAAAGGAAAATAAGCTGCAGAGTGATGGTACATGAACAACTACCTGTCAATATAAGTACACTGATAAAGGACAGCAGGTACTTACAAGAACAATGCAGAGCTAAAAATTTCATTGGCATTGGATATATTCTACACTAATGTAACCATTCATACACATCAGATAATTTGGAGCAAACAATTGATAAGCAAGCTATCATGCATACTGCTGTCACATAATGAACCAGGTATGTACGCAAGTACAGTGATACAGGACAACAGGTACTAACAAGAGCAAAGCAGCGGGCAACATATTTGCGATATCTTGTCGTTCTTTTAAAACTGGAATTCTTCTTCGAGCAGATTTCCTGCAAAAAAGATCCATAAGGCACATGCGGAAAAGTAGAAGTTCAAATTGTCATGTGATATCATAGATAGTACCTTATCCTGGGAACGAGACCAGTGCATAACAAGGTTTTTCCATTCAATGTCTTCTAAATTTAGCACATGAGACTTCACCAGAAATTCGTTTATGGACTTGCCATCGAAGTGTGATTTCCTCAGGTAACACCGATACTGCTGCAATGCTTCCTTGAATAGCGCAAGCAAGCTTTGCTCATCATCACTATCCAGATTGACCCTCGCCTACTTACAACAATGTAATGTAAATCATTGATGTGTTCAATCAGCAGAAAACAGGAAAATAATCACCATGAATAATAGCACTTACAGGTAAGTGGGACAGGAAGATGTGAAAATGGTGTTTGTCTTCACTATAATCTTCCCATGATGGGAATATATGCGCGTAGTCCCTAACGACATTGAAAGCACTGTCTTTTAAATTGGGAATAACTAGAATGGGGTTCCAATCTACAGGAATTGGCCGTCTCTGCAGTTGGGATAGGTCTTTGGTCGGTGGACTTGCTGTACTTTTTGCTGGAGTGGGATTTTTCTGTGGTACGGCTGGCGCTATGGCAACTGAAATCGGCATACCTTTTGCTGGAGTGAAGGTCCTGTGTGGTGGGGCTAGTGGTGTGGCTAGTGAAGTATGGGTACAGTTTGTTGGAGTCAGTCCTACATTTTGTGTCACTGGTTGTACAGCCAATATAAGTGGTATGCTATCTGATTTGTCCGGCACCACCATGTTTTTCAAGGACTTTGCTGGTGCTCCTTCAGGTTCGGCAATCACCCTCTTCCTTTTTGATGTCTAATGCACAAGAACAACATTTGAGTGGAAGAACATGGTATGATGACAGATGGAATATGTATTGATAATGGATGGGCATGGCATCTCGACATATATGATGAGTAAACTAAGCAGATGGCGGTGCAACAAAGTAGAAGAAAAGCAAGACAACATATGCAAGATATGCGCAATCAATAAAACCTTGCCAAATTAGAACAGGCACCTTGATGGGTGAATTGGACAAGCCATCTGCCTTTGACTCCTCGATGTTAGAATAGTCATTAGGATCATATTATGAACAAGAATCAACAGGTGGGGAGCGTGTGAGTTTCATTGCATCCAGAATGGCGCTCAATGCCTTGGTGCCAATTTTATAGGTCATCGAAGTGTTTAGCTTCAAGAGTGCACTACTCCTGGTGCGATACAAAGCATCTACACAGATCATAGTGTACATATAAAGGGAAAACCGTAAGTATCAGAGTAAAATCAGCAAAGTGGATCTTCCTGGAATATATGTGCTAGTATTACCGGTACGGCTAGAAAGGCTTCGGATACCAGCCTTCTTCAACTAAAGGTGTGGTAGTGTTAATATTAGTGTAACTCTCAAAGGCGACACAGCTCCCCGCATTTCCTTGCTATTCTTGTAGTATTCAAGTGGGCATACCACTACAAATCCTATTCCTATGTTTACAAAATCCTACGAATCAAAGAGGCCCGAAGAGTTCAAAGTCTCCATCACAACCGACCGTATAGACCTCTACACTGCAAATTTCCCTGCTCATCTTCAATACAAGGAACATACTGTACTACTATCATACTCCCTCCGTTCCAAAATATAAGTCTTTGTAGAGATTTCCACTATGGGTAACATACAGATGTATACAGATACATTTTAGAGTGTAGATTCACTCATTTTGCTCCATATGTAGTCCATGGTGGAATCTATACAAAGACTTGTATTTAGGAACGGAGAGAGTACTTATTAAAGAAGAACAGAAGAGGAACATGCTAAAGAAGAGCAAGCAGATTTTGGATAATAAATGTTCGTTGCATAGTGCCCACACATGATGAACCAGAGCGCATTAAGAATGCAACTCCCTGTTGTCTCTCTATATGTGGTGCACATGCTTTTCGAAAGTAAAGCAGGAACATTAGCTGACCAATTAAACGTAATATATTTTAGTAATATCTGTATCATATCAGATTCGTATTTGAGCAACAAGTTTGGAATTATGAGTGGCACGTTGTTTAGCTTGATGGATTCAGGAGCAGTGCTAAGTAGGTATGATGATGGTACTGAATATAAAGCCATGTCTGCATGCAAGTCACGTGACTTTTGTCATTTGGGCCAGTCGACCATTTCAGGCGGTTGGATGAAGATCCTACGTCTCCTAACCCTTCTTCTTCCTTGTCTCTGATTCTTCCCATACAAAACACCGCACGGGCCACCGGCCGGACCACCAGCTCCCACCGCCTGTGTTTCTCTCCCACCCCCACCCCCCATCCCCGTCCCCACCCGCGTCAAGTTTTCTTCATTCGGTAAGGCCCCACCACCGCCCCCACAACCACCGTCCCCACCCGAGCCCCTTCCTTTGCACCGGCGAACTCCGGCGAGCTCTAAAAAATCGACTGACCCAATTTTGAAATTTAGTCTACTATCACTTAACTAGTGTGGAATATAAAAGGGGAAAAGCATAAGCATTGCGAGTATAGTGTTGAGTGTGCCATGGTGGATCTGAAGGTGCCACTACTAGAAATACCACTACTAATGGCGCACCTAATATGGCCATTAATGGCGCATCACTGGTGCGCCATTGATAGCACGCCATTAGTAATTTTTACTAATGGCGCACCACCTGGTGCGCCATTAGTATCTGGTATACTAATGGTGCACCACCTGGTGCGCCATTAGTATATGCGAGGGTGCGCCATTAGTATGCCTCCCAGGGGGCATGTATACCCAGGTGCTTTGGCATACTAATGGCGCACCACCTCTGGATGCGCCATCAGTAACCGCAGCATACTAATGGCGCACTACCCGGTGATGCGCCATTAGTATGCACTGTCATACTAATGGCGCACTGTCCTGTGATGCGCCATTAGTATGAATATTAGGTTTTTTTTATTTTTTTATTTTCTGTTTTTTGCACAGGTTACAAAATGTATAATTTGACAAAATATAGATAGCACACATCAACAATAGATTCATCAAATACAATAGAAGATTAGTCTTTGAATACAATTCATCATATTAGTCTCCGAATACAATTCATCATATTAGTCTCCGAATTGAAAAGACCGAACAAAGATAGAACATTATATTACAAGTCTCGAGACCGCGAGTAGCGAGTTTATCTTCGCATTACAAGTCGATATCGATCATCTAAACTACCATCACATAGAAGAGAGCTGCGGTCATCACGATGAGCATCATCACGATGAAACTCGTCTTCATCCGGTTCCTCCAACGCTCCCTCCCCTCTCCCGCTAGATAGCGGGCGTATCTAGATTCGGCCTCGGCCCTAGTGGTGTACCCTTTGTAACTGTTACCGCTGAATCGGTGAACCTGTCTCCGACACTCCTCCCAGTCATCGTAGACTCCGGGAACCTTACCCTTGTACACGACATACGTCGGCATCGCTATGCACTAGCCAAACGAAACGTTAGTACCAATTCACAGACAATACATAAGCAATATATAATTATGCAACAGAACGATCGGAAGAGAAAAGCAAGACATTAATAGCATCGATTACATCTAAGTTGAACGACTCTCGAAACCAAAGAGACATACTACAAGTTCATTAAAGTTTAATTACAACATGAGCCAATCGATGTTTCAGAACTAGACAACTCGACTCAAGGGACCGGAGCGTGGATGAAGCCGCCATCTATCGTGGGAGTCATGAAAGAACGGGCGTTGTCATCCTGCATTTGTAGCATTGTGTCGATGTCACTATTGGACGGTTGATTTCTGAGGTAGAACTGCCCCGAGGTACGAAGGACATCTTGATGGATGATTTCCGCAAACTCCGACTGGATGCGAAAGAATTCTTGTCGGAGGTCCGCGTCCTGGATTGCCGACACGCTCGCGGCCCAATCTTGGAGTTTACTCGGTAGCAGAAGTTGATGATGGTCCCGTACGATCGCCCGCATGTGATGGATGGCGTAGTAGGCACCCTTCTGACCGCCAGGCGGCTGCTTGACGCAGCAGAACGTCGTATTGTGGGAGAACACGTGCTTGCCGTACTTACGAATAGGCCTGGTGAAGGTGCCTCCAGATTTGGCGTAGCCGGGGAGAACATCATCAAGAACCTTCTTGACATTTGTGTAGTCTACGTTCAACTGACGGTCCGGGTCGAAATACGTGGCCATGGAATATTTGGGGCTTAGGAGGATGAGCGTGCAACGTGTGTCACTGCAGAAAACACGGAATGTTAAAAGAAAAACGATCGAAATGTAAGAATTCATATGTTACGGGCCGGTTGAGGGGAGGACTTACTCGGGAAAGTAAGGCACGAGGAAGTTATCCTTATCTTGGTTTGCTAGAATGACGCCTTCGAGGTAAGAACTCGCGACTTGCCATTCCCCAGCGCTGCCCAAGATCTTGGCACGCATGTAGAAGGGGTCGACTATCACGATGGCCGGGGTCTTGTCACGAATGATCCGCATCTCCATACTCAGCAAAAATAGCCGAACGAAGGTGTAGTGCAGCGGATGAAGGTTAAACATAGCAAAGATGTCATCAAACCGCAGGACGATCGTACCCCCGATGTCGCCATCCACAAAGCCCTTGCCCTCTGGCACCTTGGCCACGAAAACCGGGTATGCCACATCCTTCTCTCTGAGACGCCGCTTCTCCAAAGAAAGAACACTGTCGTGCAGACTCCGCATAGCACCGGTTGCAGCATTGAGCATATTTGGTGGTAGCATCGCCCTACCCGCCACATGCACCCTCCTCGAGATATCCTTAGGTGAAGGTGGCCCGTCCTGAGCACGGATCGTACTCGGTGCCGGCTGGCTCGCACCCTTCTTACTCTTTCTTTTGCGTGCCTTCTTCTTCTCCTGTAATGGGACCGAGTTTTGCTCACAGACCGCCTTCTTGAGTGTGTTGGGGCTGATAATATTTCGCACCTCGCCTATCTGAGGCTCGGTGAAGTCGGCAGCTGGAGGCGTCTCCTGAGAGCTGAACGCCAGACGGCGCCTGTTGCAACTTGGCTTCTCCGCGGTACGAGCTAGATCGCACACGTCTTTTGTTGGGTTTGGTTCTTGAGAAGGAGGCCCCATGAAGTCGCCATCGTACCCATGCTCGGCAAAGTACTGATCGACGTTGCCAAATGTATCATAGTCGTCGTCGTCGTCATTCTGATCCTGTGCCATATGCATGTTTGGATCCAGTGGCATAGGGATGTCCGGCACCGTTACGGCGGTCTTGCCATGGGGCCGACTTGGCGCCGGCACGACTGGCGGTGTTGTCTTTGGGGTGGTGTCCCCCGCCCCCAAACGAATCTGGCTCTTCGGCCAAAGCAGGGGCCAGCTCAGGCAGGCGCTGAGGGTCATCACGTCATCATCGTCGGCCCCGACGGGTCGATTCGGAGGTAACAAGTCGTCGCAGCCTGGCAGCACCCGAACCAGTTGAACCCTAAACAAGTTGGGTGGCATCTGGGTACCGTGGAACAAGGGGTTGCCCGGTTGAACGATTTTGCCCTTGGCGACATCGACCAACTCGTTGTTCACGAAGTGGAGGAGAGTGCACGGAACATCGGCGGCGCCCTGCGAAAACATGTAGGGCGTCAGGGATGCCCAGTCAAAGGCAAGGAGATGAAGTCCTCGGCCGAGAGAGGCTTAATTAGTTACCGTGATGATGGCGTCGAGCTCGGCTAATGTAGAGGCACCGCCAACGGCGGGCGTGCAGTTGACGGAGGGGCCGCTTGCTGCAGAGGTGCCGGCCGGCGTACACCCGGGTGCATTAAGCTCCCGTGCCGGCGTCGGAGACACCAATGCCGCCTCCGCCGGAGGCACCAATGGCCCCGCCATCGCATTATGCGAGTTGCTGGCCGTGAAGCTAGGAATCGGGGGCGGCCCCTGTTGGCCGCCCGCAATCCACGCACTCAACCCCGAGATCAAGGTAGGCACAAGGGCGGTGATCGTCGCTCCGAGTCGTTGTTCCACTTGCTCTTGGACAATCTCCGGAATCCGCGCCACCTGTGCCTTGAGTTCTTGAACCTCTCGCGCCTGGCTTTCCGAGCTGGTCTTTTTCTCCTTCCGCACACCAGCGGTATAGTATGACCCCCATTTTGTCGACAAGCCTTTGCCGGCCACACGACCAGCTGACGTCGGCTTACTGAGCTTATCCTTGTTCTTCATTATATTCAACCCCCTATTTAGAGTGGTGTCCCAAGGGTTGCTCTGAGTCGACCCCGCGCTACTGCTTTCAGTCGCCTGCGGAAGGAATGTGAACCATTTAGAAATTCGGCTTCATTAATTAGAATGCAACCATATGGAGCTAATTACGCGGGGGTGTATTCCTTACCAGAACAAGCTCAAGCCGCCTGGTCTTCGGATCCGTGGTAAGCTCCTTTGTTTTCGGGTCCTTCTTGTACCGGGCCCTGACAAAGTTCCTGGTCTGCTTGTCACCGTATTTATCGAAGAGGGGCGGTAGGCCTTGCTCGGCACGGTCCGCCTCCTCCTTGTCCCATATAGGCTCCGCCACTCTGTAACCGCCGGGACCGAGTGTGTGTTCCCCTATGTTCAGCTCCCGCATTTGTTTCCCCCACTCACTTGATTGGGAGCTTGCGGTGCTCGAGCAATTGATCTTGAAGTCGTTGTAGTCATCTTCGGTGATCGAAGGATTTTTCTCCTTGATCTTCTCATAACTCTCACCTTTCTCGATCATTCTCTTCACATTGCTTTTCCAAGTAGACAGGGCCTTGCTCATCTTCGTGAGGGCAGCATTGTTCACTTTATTCCCTTTGAGGCTTGTGTTTTCGAATTCAGCGGGGAACTTGTATCGTTCGTGCAGCTTCGTGAAGAGGAGGTGGCGCAAATTCCCTCGGTCAGGATGCCTCAGGTTCTCGGTGTTGATCGAGACGGTGCTCCGGACAATGCACCCGAGCTGAAGCGAGTACCCCTTGACTATTCGTTCGGGCGCCGTTGGATTCCCGTTGGAGTCCACTTCAGTAACTTCCTCCTTGAGGGTGCGGAGCACGATCGGGCGCCGGTCCTTCCGTTGCCTCTTCGGCTGGCTGCTATCTGTGCGTGCGCCGCCATCATCAGTGGTGGCATCCTCGGCGGCACCATCAGTGGTGGCATCAGTGTGGTCATCCTCGGCGGCACCATCCGTGGTCTCAGGATCGGTGGGGAAGGCGGCGGCCTCATACAAGTGAGGTTGTTCCTCCATCTCCTGGGACAGCTCCCAGAATGCCTTGCCGCCCGAACCCCCGGCCTCATCGTTGTGGGCCATGTTTCTCTCTAAATAGAAACAAAGTTTGGTCAAAAAGTTGGTTATTGTCAAGGAACAAGATCATGGTCTCATCATTTAGGGTTTGTCGACACCGAGGCATCCTAAAATCTAAGCTTTTATCATTGAGGGTTTTTCGACGCCAAGGCACCCTAAAAGCCTAACTTTTCATCATTTCGGTTTTTATCGACACCGAGGCACCCTAAAAGCCATGCATTAGTCACAAGTACGCCGGGGCACTTGATCCTACTTAATTAACTACTAAGATACCCCGGCCTATGCATTAGTCACAAGTACCCCATATGTCCTATTTTTAGCAAAGTCATGCTAAAATTCACGGAAAATTTCAGCATGACCTTTGCTGAAAATAGGACATATGGAGTACCCGAATTTGCCGGAACGGAAGTTAATCGACATTCCGGCAAACTCAAGGGCCTCTCGGGGTACCTGCAAAATCATCACGACACGATGGTCGGAGACAAAACCCAGCAAACTAGCAAAATCATCACAAATTGTTTTCTGTTAAAGATGATCATCATCTTTACAAGTCTTTCTCAATGTGATCACAAGTAATTCAGAGGCATCACAAGTAATTCAGAGCATCACAAGGCATTAGTAGTTCAGTACATGAACAAGTTTTACAAACCCATATAAGAACAAGTGAATTCTAGTCCCATTGACACTCCTGGTTTTCTACAAACACCAAGTACTAGGGCACACAAAAGTTCTGAAATTTGTGTGCCTAACTGAATTAACTGAATTTTCAGTAACCGAATAAACTGAATTTTCAAAACTGCAAGAAGCCAATTAAAAAAATCCAACAGCACTAGAACTGAGCTGATTGACAGTAGTTTTGTTCACTGTTATGAAGAGAAACTTCTTCTTGTAAGAAAGGACTTCGCGTGTGGTTTGGAATATTCAGAAATCAAGTTGAAATATAAAACCATATAGAGGTAGGTATGCTACAAGTCTACAACATATATACTAATTAATCAACTGCAATCAGGAGACAGTTTCTTCTTCTAAGTCCATCTCACGGTTCGCTGAATTAAGAAAAATACATCAAAATTAGAGACTTTAGGCAAAATACATCAAAATCAGGAGACAGTTTCTTCTTCTAATTATCCAGTTTCTTAAGGCAAATGGATTGCTAGGTCAGTACCGGGACTACTATAGCATAGTCATGCTGAGCAAGAAGGTATTTGTGGAGAAGTTCATATGCCCTCACAAGGAAGCTGCACCACACCTCGCTGAAGACTATGCAACCGCTTGCAAAGGGGAAATGCCGTCTAATTTTGGAATAGCCTCAGAAAATTGGCCTAACTGGATGTTGGCTATCTTTTATAGTGTCTCTGTTACATGCCAGTTTGGTCATTGCTAACTCTTGATGTAACTGATATTTTGATTCCTGAACCCCCGATATGCTGTTGTGGTTAATCCTAAGAGAAGATTTTGAACAATGAGAAGTCCATGGATATGTTGTGTTTCTGACTTCCGTTGAGGATCATGGAAATTGGATATGTGAGTGGTCGGTGGACCAACTTTTCACTAAAAATAACAGAAGAGTCCTTTGTTTTCCACTAAAATTATCAGTGTCATCTGGTTTCATGGCAATATTTATCTAGCATGTTCCGTATTGATTTCATTGTATTTTCTGTTCCATCATATTTCAGTTAGTACTAAGGTTCTTTTTTTAGGGAACTCAGTTAGTACTCAGTTTACAGAAACGGTTCGATGTCTATCATATACAACCATTTTCCCTGTTATAAAAGACATGAAAGATCACAACAATATTGATCTGAAAAGAACAGAAAAAAAGAGAAATAGTATGTATGCAGTGAAAAATATATATTTATTCATGAATTAGTAAAAGTTATACCTGGGTGATGAAGTGCCCACCAGTGTGGTGATTCTACCTTGCTTTCTCAGCCGTGGGTGATGAAGTGCCTCTGTTCTGTTGTGTCTGCAGTGGTATGGAGATGAATGAATTGGTATTAGGTTCAAATATGATCGATGGATACTCTAACTGTCCCAGAAATATTGAGTTTACTTGATCAAAATTGGAGGTTAAGATAGCTTGAATTTTTCGCTGGGATTAGACTTACGTTTTATTCAAAAATTCCAGCTAACTCTCTCTCAAACAAAAGAAAAATGAATCTAATTATGCTGTTAATATAGAAGTAAGATGGAGCCATCCACTACTGTTAAACTAAATAGTGCTAAACTAGAAAGGATATTAGATAATAATGGAAAGTAAAGGAGCCCAAAACCTTCAGAGCACACACAACAGGAGAAAGAGTATTATAGCACTTGCTTTTCAGTCATTCCAATGAGCACGAATGCTATCAGCTGTCATAAGAAAAAAATGTTCTACATGTTGATTATGGTTTTGCATCAAGAAAATTACAAATTATTATAAGCACATATGGTAGGTTTCTGTGGTTCAAAGGTAATGTACTTGATCTAAAGAAAGGCACGACTATGAGAAACTGAAATCATTGTCACGTTGTAGCTTCAGAATTTGACTCAGGTTGAACCTTCCAGTACTACACGGACAAGAAGACCATAACAAAATCCCTATCATCGGACCAACTACTCCAGTTTTCACTCGAAATCTATGAAGCTGAAAACTTTCACTGCCCTGTTGCTGTCCCTTGTCCCATTATCTTACTTTTTTTCCAGGAAAGCTAGCTAAACGATTGACCGGTGTGAAGATTTCCATGAGAAGCATTGTCACATGGCCATCTTGGTTAAGCCGCATGAATACATAGCTACAACAATCGATGGAATCCCTGCAAGCAGGGTAGTTTCGCTGTGCATAGCTAGCTAGGACCTCTCTCAGGAAAGTTTCAGTTGTTCTCACGCCTAATGTAGTGAGTGCAGCAAGCAAACTGGGTATCTAGTTTAGTTGGGGAGGAAGAAAACTAACCACGATAGACACCTAGAGCATCAAAGATGGAGAGAGCAGAGAGAGAGGGGGGATGATACCTTGACGAGCTCCCCTGATGGCGTGGGTAGTAGGGTCACAGCAGCGTCCCAGGAAGAGGCGCACGGCGGTCCGTGGTCGAGGCGGCGTCGGGGCGGGGTCGAGGCGGCGTCGGGGCGGCGGGGCAGCGTCCGGGCGGCGGGGTCGGGGCGGCGTCCGGGGCGGCGTCCGGGTGGCAGGGTCGGGGCGGCGTCCGGGGCGGCGTCCGGGCGGCGGGGTCGGGGCGGCGTCCGGGCGGCGGGGTCGGGGCAGGGTCGAGGCGGCGTCGGCGCGGCGTCCGGGCGGTGTCCGGGCGGCGAGGAGAGGGCGAGGGAGGGAGAGGGCGAGGGCGAGGGCGAGGGCGAGGGCAGCGGCGGCGGCGGCGGTGGATCGAGAGGGAGAGAACTGGCGAGGGGGATTGGGCGAAGGGGGATCGGGCGAAGGGGGATCGGGGGGGCCACAATACTAATGGCGCACCTCACCGTGGTGCGCCATTAGCATGTCCATACTAATGGCGCACCTCACCGTGGTGCGCCATTAGTATTTTTTTTATTTCAACTCGAGCCAAAAGGTTATGTACTACCAGAACCTATCCACGTCAAGCCCACTCTACTAGCTCGACTGGTCAGCAGCCAGTTCTCACACCAGGAGGTCCTGGGTTCGACTCCCAGGCTCCACAAATTTTTTTTATCATTTAAAAAGCTATTTGATACTTATTTATGTTTAAATATGTTCAAACTTGTTTAAATAATAACAGTAATATTTTTTT
Organism: Triticum aestivum; assembly: GCF_018294505.1. Classification (NCBI taxonomy): domain Eukaryota; kingdom Viridiplantae; phylum Streptophyta; class Magnoliopsida; order Poales; family Poaceae; genus Triticum; species Triticum aestivum. Next base: position 185,118,290 of record NC_057810.1, on the reverse strand, counting down.
ATAAGACAGTAGCATTTAAAAAGCTGTTTGATACTTATTTTTTTATAAGACGGTGCGCGCGGTGCGGGGGGTCGGCGGCGGCGGTTGAGTAGGGGAATCGAGGGTGCGGTGGGTCGGCGGCGGCGGCCGGTGCACTGGGGGGGTGCTCGGCGCCGAGGGGGACCGGATCTGGCGAGGTGGGATAGCGGTCGAGATGGAGGGGGATCGAGGTGGGCTCCACGAATTTTTTTTAGCATTTAAAAAGCTGTTTGATACTTATTTGTGTTTAAATATGTTCAAACTTGTTTAAATAATAACAGTAATATTTTTTTTATAACACAGTAGCATTTAAAAAGCTGTTTGATACTATTTTTTTTATAAGATGGTGCGCGGGGTGCGGGGGGTCGGCGGCGGCGGTTGGGTAGGGGAATCGAGGGTGCGGGGGGTCGGCGGCGGCGGCCGGTGGACTGGGGGGTGCTCGGCGGCGAGGGGGGCCGGATCTGGCGAGGTGGGATAGCGATCGAGATGGAGGGGGATCGAGATCGAGTGTCCATGAAATTTAAAAATATTCATGATAGTTCAAAAAGTACCCATCAAATACAATCGAGAAATGAAGGCTACGATTTAAATACAATCGATCTTAGCTAGCTATCTGTTCACAATCTTCTTGCCCTTCTTTTTCGCAAATGGAGTTCTTCTGTGGAACGGACGTCCTTTAGGTAGGGTGGTCCTGCTTCTTCTTGTGGTGTATGCTGCTACTTCATCATCGTCGTCATGTTCGATCCTCGGGTCGCCGTACTTGTCGAAGTCTTGCTCATTGGCTACTCCATCCATTCCGATGATCTTCCTTTTGCCTCTCCTCACGACAACACGACTGGGCTTTGGCGGGTCGGTAATGAAGAAGCATTGGTCCACTTGGGAAGCCAGTACCCATGGCTCATTTTTCGCGGTGACGTTTGCGCCCGCGGTCTTGGATTTGGCTTCGGGTATAACCATGGTGGTGAAATACCGGTCTTCTTTTATGACGTTCTTGGCCCATCTGACACGGAACATCGGGACCTTCTCTCCAGCGTAGCTCAGCTCCCAGATCTCCTCGATCCTTCCGTAGTATCTATCCTTGTCGTTACCGGTGTAGGATTCCATCGTTACCCCGGAGTTCTGATAACCATCGCTCTTCATGTCCTTGGCCTCGGTGTAGAATGTGTAGCCGTTGATATCTTACGCCTCATAGGTCATCAGGTTGTGCTCGGCGCCCTGTGACAAGGCGAATATGAGTTGTTCTTCCGCGGAAGAATCCTCATGTAAAGGGTACGACAGAAGCTTATGCTTGAACCAACGCGTGAAACATGAGTTGTGCTCTTTGATTGTATCTCCGTCCGTCATCTGTTGGCCTCGGTCATTGTACGTCTTTTTAATAAAGGTTTTGTGCTCTACCACCCAAGGATCGACCACGTCTATGTGTTGTAGCGCGACTAGGTTTGCTCTTTCAAAGTCGGCGAGTCGACCCTCGAAGTCGACATGCATTTCGCGGCGACCCTCACGGTGACCCCATCCAGCGAGCCTGCCGAGGTGCCTGTTGACGGGCAGACCAACGGGGTTCTCGATGCCTAGATAATTCGTGCAGTAGGAGATGCACTCTTCGCTCAGAAAGCCCCTGGCTATGCTTCCTTCTGGACGTGACATGTTGCGAACGTATCCTTTGATGACACCATTCATCCTTTCGAACGGCATCATGCTGTGCAGGAACGTCGGCCCGAGTTGGATGATATCCTCCACTATATGGACCAGCAGATGCACCATAACGTCGAAGAATGCGGGCGGGAAGTACATCTCAAGCTCGCATAGTATCACCACGATCTCTTCCTGTAGCCTTCTGAGTTGCCTCACGCCAATCGACTTCCGAGAGATGACGTCGAAGAAGTTGCATAGGCCAAATAGCGTTTCACGGACGTGCGCGTCCATGATCCCACGGATTGCAACTGGAAGTATCTGCGTCATTAGCACGTGACAGTCGTGAGACTTCATCCCGCTGAACTTCTGCTTCGCTGGGTCTAGGTATCTGCTTATCTTCCCCGCGTAACCGTAAGGAAGTTTTACTCCTAGGAGGCAGGTGAAAAACTGCTCGATCTCCTCCTGACTTAGAGTGAAGCACGCGGGAGGGTAGTCATTTCCGGTCTTCTTGGCCTTTTTGCCTTTGCAACGACTTTCTGTGTCCTGCTTCGCCTCATCATCATCATCATCATCATCATCATCATCATCATCATATATAGCGTGAAGCTCCTGCCTGATGCCCATTGATTTCAAGTCTGCCCTTGCTCTCGGCCCATCTTTGGTCCTCTCTGGCATGTTGAGCAGGGTACCAAGCAGACTCTCGCACACGTTCTTCGTGATATGCATGACATCAAGGCTGTGAGGCACACGGTGGATCTTCCAGTACGGCAAGTCCCAGAAAACAGACCTTGTTTTCCATACCTTCAGTAGCGGCTCTGGCGCCTTTCGCTTCTTTCCCGGCTCTGGCGCCTTTTGCTTCTTTCCCGGCAGTGGGTAGTCTTTCCAATTTTTCAACAGCTTGTCTATTTCCTCGCCGCTCCTCGTACACGGGCGTTTTCGGGGTTCGGTTTCACCATCGAACAGATCCTTGCGTTTCCTCCACGGGTCATCGTCGCGAAGCCACCTTCGATGTCCCATGAACACGGTTTTCGAAGACCCGGGATCTCTATCTAGCTGGCGATACGTTGTGTCATCCATGCACCTTACGCATCCAGAAAATCCGTGGACTACCTGCCCCGCAAGATATCCGTAACCGAGATAGTCGTGCACCGTCGTGAGCAGTGCGGCTCTCATAGGGAAATATTCTTTCTCTGCGGCGTCCCACGTATTGGCTGGCGTTTTCCACAGCGTGTCAAGCTCCTCTTTCAGCAGCCCCAGATACAGATTGATGTCGTTCCCTGGTTGTTTCGGCCCTTCAATTAGCATACTCATGTGAATGTACTTCCTCTTCATGCACAACCAGGGGGGAAGGTTGTACATCCACACAAACACAGGCCAGGTGCTATGTGTGCTTCTCTGGCTGCCAAACGGATTGACTCCATCGGTGCTCGCGCCCAGCACGATGTTCCTTGGATCGTTCCCAAATTCCGAGTCTTCGAAGTTCAACGCTTGCCACTGGCTCGCATCCTTAGGGTGACTCAGCATCTTGTCTTTTTTATCTATCTCCGGATCATTTGCGTCATCTTCCCGCTTCTTCTCCTCCCTATCCGCGTGCCAACGCAGGAGCTTTGCTACCTTAGGGTCCGCGAAATAGCGCTGCAGACGAGGAGTGATCGGAAAGTACCACACCACTTTTCGAGGAGCTTTCTTCCTCTTCTTGTATCGAGTGACGCCGCACACCGGACATATGGTAGACTCCGCGTGCTCGTCCCGATAAATGATGCAATTGTTCATGCACACATGGTATTTCACGTGCGGTAAATCCAGAGGACACACGATTTTCTTCGCCTCCTCCAAACTGGTCGGGCACTTGTTCCCCTTGGGAAGACGTTCGTGCCAGAATGACATGTTCTCGTCGAAGCATGCGTCGGTCATTTTGTGTTTTACCTTCATCTCCAGGGCCATGAGCGTTACTTTCAGGCGGGTATCCTCGGGCCTGCATCCTTCATACAATGGAGTAACCGCGTCTAACTCAAGTTGATCCATCTTGGCTTTCTCTCGGGCGGCAGCTCTTGCGTTATCCGTCTGCTTGAGAAGCAGCTCTTGAATATGAGGGTCCTGCACCCAGCCCATCGATGGTCCAGCGTCGTCTGCTCCGCCGGCATCATCATCTTCATGATCATGCCCGTCGCCTGCTCCGGCATCTTCCTCATCATCATGTCCTGCATCTTCTACATGATGACTGTGTACAGCATCACAGTCGTGATCATCTCCTGGGGATTCTTCGTCTTCTCGCCCGCCCGAGCCGCGGTGGTTGTCTTGCTGCCCTTCCTCATTTCTTGCCCGGCCCGCATGGACGACTTCGTAGTCATCTTCATCACCTTGCCACCGATAGCCATCCATGAAACCACGCAACAGCAGGTGGTCCCGCACCTGCCCGGAATCCGGGTCCGCAATAAGGCTCTTCAGCTTGCATCTTCGACACGGACATCTTATCTCCGTCTCGTTCTTTTGAAGCATCTCGGCCTTCGCGGACCTCAAAAACCTATTCACGATGCCTTCGGTCATCGTGCGGACCATGGTCGCCTGCGGGGTAGAGCAAAACGATATTTTAGAACCAAACAAAAATTTGGCATGACTTTCCCTAAAAATAGGACCAAAAAGAATGCTTAATGCCAAAATTCTCGCCGAAACGGAAATGAATCAACATTCCGGCAAAATATTGGCAACTATCGCATATCAAATACCGGTACACCTCCAAACACAAACACATATGCAACACCACAAACATATGCAACACCACGAACATACATAGATCTAGCTAGGCCGTAAAAAGTGCATGTGCACATTGTTGTAAGGAGAACAACCTAAATATAGCTTCCCCCCTTACTTACCTATTAAAACAAGGTAATTTAACCACTTAATTTGAATGAATCTATGGTGGAAATGAGGTGAAAAAGAGGAGGCACCCGAGACAAGGAGGAGGTGGAGAGAATGAAGTGGGGAGAAAGTGAGTGTGTGGGTAGGAGAGGCTGTCCCAAATATCTTGTTGCTGCCCACTTACTAATGGCGCACCTCTTGCATGGTGCGCCATTAGTAGTTACAACTACTAATGGCGCACTTAAGCAGGATGCGCCATTAGTATGTTTGGATAGGCGCACTAGTTCAAAAAAAAATTCTATACTAATGGCGCACCCACTGCCTGGTGCGCCATTAGTAGTTACAACTACTAATGGCGCACTTGGGCAGGATGCGCCATTAGTATGTTTGGATAGGCGCACTAGTTCAAAAAAAAATTCTATACTAATGGCGCACCTGCTGCCTGGTGCGCCATTAGTAGTTACAACTACTAATGGCGCACTTTGCCCGGATGCGCCATTAGTATGTTTGGACAGGCGCACTAGTTAAAAAATTTTTTGATACTAATGGCGCACCCGTAGCATGGTGCGCCATTAGTAGTTTAAACTCTAATGGCGCATCAGATTGTGGTGCGCCATTAGTATATACTAATGGAGCACCATCTTTCTGGTGCGCCATTAGTGTCAATCCCATCTATAGCCCTTTTCCTAGTAGTGTGCAAACCGGACAAAGGCAACTTTGCAACCAATGTTTGCTTTCAACTAGCAAGTAAGTGATGGACAAGAAATCGGAGTAAAGCAGTGGCGATCTATTTTCTTGCTGCGATAAATAAGTTGAGCAGATACGAAGGAGTACCGCCTCTGGTGCAGCGTCGTGTATGCATGATGCGGTAGCGATGGCCGTCGGTGGCATGGAAGCAAATCTAGAAGGGTAGACGATGGCAGCAGGGCGCGGTGGACAAGACAGTCGTAGGAGCAGCGCCGGCAAGGTGGACGATGGTAGGGATGAAGCAAGAGGACGGGATGCAAGGATCCCGGTCCGAAGCCGTGGATGAGGTAGGTCGATCTCTTGTAATGGACAACGGTGTCGGGGTATCAGCTCTAGCATGGTGGAGGAGGACGATGGTGGATGGGGTGGCGGACGAAGGAGTCTTGGGTGGAGAGGGTGTTTTGGCGCCCACGGAGTACGAATGGGGAAATTGAGGGAGAGAGGAAGGGGGAACCATGTCTTCAGGGCACGCTTGTCTCAAATGCGAGGAAATTTACAAACTTAGCCCCCATTTCAAATTTCCTACATCACAGTAATATTAGTCAGTTGGGGATAGTACGGTAATCTCGCATACACCGAATATTTGTCGAGGAGAGTTTGTTTTTGGCGCCCACCGTGTATGAATCGGGGAGGGCGTCAATTTCGGCCGAGGAGACACTGTGTTTTGGCGCCCACCGTGTATGAATCCGGGTGAGAGGCGGTTATGTCATGTTTGAGTTAAATTACAAACCTATCCCTATCGAAACCTATAGAAATTGAGCCGATAGGCTTTGCGTGGCAGAGATAGGCAGTAATTTTCATCTCGCAGATTTTGGTTTCGGGCGATTACTGCGACTTTCCCCGCCTCGTTCAAATTAAGCAGAGTGCATGTTTACCGTGCCAACTCAATTCGAATCTTGTTTGTATTCTATTTTTGTTTGGGCAGGATCCATTTTCGATTGGAATAAATTTCTATATACATCATTTTTTTATATATAATTTCAAAAGCACAACAAAGAATTTTGCTCCTTTATATGTATAATATGATTTACAAATACAATGATCTCAAAATCATAAGGTTGAATTCAAAAAAAATAAACCAAATTATTGTTGGGATCTACGGTAGGGTCCGTCGACTGCAAATTTAAATTCCTACGCGCAGAACATCCAGGAACATGCTACGGGAGATGGATCACAGTTCGTTACCACTAGACGCGCAGTGCCGTGCAGCGGAAGAAGAGTTGGGGCAGTGCGTCCGCGTGGATCATCTTCTCCTCGTCTGATCTCCCTCGAACAGCCAGTCGTCCGATCCCACGTACAAGTTCGTCGGAGCGGCGCAAGTGCACCACCTCTCACGGTATCCGCGCATGCAGGAGGAACGTCGTGCGGCGGACTGCTAGGTCCGATCACACAGTTGGCGGCGAGTGGAGGTGGCTATTTGCAACACATGTGAACCCTAGTCGCAGCGCTGCAGCGATCAACTAAATAAGTGCGCCGCACCTCCACTTTATATAGGCGTCCTTCGCAGGCTCAACACTTGGGCCTTGCACGGACCCTAAAGCCCAAAGTCTACTCGGTCACGTTCCTAGTCCAGTTCGGATCACATCCGACCAGTGTCCTACGAAACGACCTCATAGGTTCCTTCCCTTAAGCGCGCGACCCCTTAGGTTCAAGTCGGCTTGGTTACAGTTCGGATCACCTTCGACCTGCACGGTTGGTAGAGGCCTCTAACAAGGCGTGCCGACCACCAAGCAGACTATGAAGCTGGTTAGGCGAACCTGTACAACCTGTCACACTTTTGTTCCCTTTGCCACACGATATAGGTTGTCGGGCTCAAGAAGAGATTGTCATCCTTGTGCTAGCCCGACCTCTTTCTCGTTCCAGTGATACCGACCTCAGTCCGGATTATCTCGTAATCCTTGTCGCATGGCCATGCTTATCCGGGTCGGATCACATGAGGGGCCCAGAGTATATCTCTCCTGATCGGAGGGGCAAATCCCATCTTGCTCGACCATGTCTTGTAGCATGGGACTAGACAAACCCGAAACCTACCTTTGTAACTACACAGTCACAGAGTAGCGTTTGGTCGGCCCAAAGCAAGTCTGTCACCATCCCGAGTACATGTGTCATCTCAGGTCTTAGGACATAGAACGTATGTTGTACTAGAGACTCACAGATGACATATCGATGCGTCTCATAGTTGGGTCTGTCCGACTCGGACCTTATCTTGACTCGGATCCGACTACATCAAATCCGACCAGACCTTTCGAAGTCCATATTATCCGGTGAGCATCCAATGCTTCATGGCTAGTGAGACCAAGCCATCGACCGTGTCATATGCTAGTCTAGTCGGCTGCGCATCCACACAGCCCTTTCGACTAGGGACCTTTTAGGAAAGTCATCATACAATGCATAGTCCCATAAAAAAGTCACGTACTTGCTGATACACATCATTGATAATGTCCAAGGACTATGTTTATTCATAAACACATACGAAATATCATCATACACGATTTCCTCTAGGGCATATCTCCAACAGTCTCCCACTTGCACTAGAGTCAATCAAATAGACATCGAATGCCCATAGCTCTAACGTGCCCCTCATGCTTGGGTTGTGGAAGCGGCTTAGTCAAGGATCTGCAACATTTGCATCCGTGTGAATCTTGCATAACTCTACATCACCATTCTTTACGATCTTTTGTATCAGGTGATATTTCCGATCTATGTGTCTGACCTTGTGGTGATTCCTCGGCTCCTTGGCTTGTGCGATGGCACCAGAATTATCACAATAAAGGTCCAACAGTTTCACTGAGGCTGGGAAAATCCCAAGATCATCCAGAAAATGCCGGATCCAAACACCTTCCTTTGCAGCTTCACAAGCCGTAGTGTATTCGGCTTCTGTGGTAGAATCGGCCACCGTATCCTGCTTGGAACTCATCCATTGCACTGCTCCTCCGTTCAGGACGTACATGAATCCGGACTGTGATCGACAATCATCTCTGTCGGTTTGGAAACTAGCATCGACGTAACCCCTTACGACGAGCTTTTCCTCACCTGCATAAACTAGGAACATCTCTTTAGTCCTTTTCAGGTACTTCAAAATAGTGTTTACCGCTGCCCAGTGACTCTCACCTAGGTTGGCCTGGTATCTACTTGTTAGGCTTATTGCAAAAGCAACATCAGGCCTTGTACATATCATGGCATACATGATGGATCCAATTGCCGAGGCATACAGAATCCTACTCATCCTGCTTCGCTCATCAGATGTCGAAGGACTCTGAGTCTCGCTTAGCCTTATACCATGTGAGAGTGGAAAGAACCCTTTCTTTGCCTCACTCATGTTGAACCGTTTCAACACTTTATCTATGTACGTGCTATGGCTTAAGCCGAGAAGCCTTCTCGATCTATCTCTATAGATCTTAATGCCTAAAATATACACTGCCTCACCAAGGTCTTTCATCGAAAACTTGCTATTTAATGATTCCTTGACTGAGTTTAGCATCGAAACATTGTTCCCGATCAACAATATGTCATCCACATACAAGATCGAAAACACTATCGAGCTCCCACTTAACTTCTTGTATAAACAAGAGTCCTCTTCGCTTTTGACGTTCCAACTCCGAGATGCTTGCTTCAACCCATAAATGGATCTCTTGAGCTTGCATACCTTACTAGTGCTAGTCGGATCGACAAAACCCTCGGGCTGTATCATGTACACGTCCTCGGTTAAATTTCCATGAAGGAAAGCCGTTTTGACATCCATCTGCCATATCTCGTAATCGAAATATGCAGCTATAGCTAGTATGATTCCCACCGATTTCAGCATCGCTACCGGCGAGTATGTCTCGTCGTAGTAAATTCCTTGAACTTGTCCATAACCTGTAGCGATAAGCCGAGCTTTGTGGATCTCAACATTTCCATCCACATCGGTTTTCTTCTTAAAGACCCATTTGCAACCAAAGGCAGTTACGCCAGGTGGCGGATCAACCAAGTCCCAGACTTGATTCTCATCCATGGACTTTAGCTCGGATCTCATGACCTCTAGCCATGCCTCGGAATCTGGGCTCACCATCGCTTCCGCATATGTGGCCGGCTCATCGCTTTCTAGCAACAATACATCACGCACTCTGCGCAATCTTTCCGACCTCCGTGATTCCGGTGCCGCTTCCACTACGGGTTCCCTGACTGACTCCAGTATGATCTCATCACCAGCCGAGCCGTCCCCGAGTGGTCCTCGAATTTCTTCGAGTCGGACCATCCTCCCACTGGCCTCCCGAGTGAGAAACTCTTTCTCAAGGAAAACCCTGTTCCGAGCAACAAACACTTTGTTCTCTTCCCGGTTGTAGAAGCTATATCCCAAGGTTTCCCTCAGATATCCCACGAATATGCATTTATCCGACTTGGGTGTAAGCTTGTCTGACATAAGTCGCTTGACAAATCCTTCACAACCCCAAATCTTTAGAAAAGACAAACTTGGACTCTTCCCGGTCCACATCTCATGTGGTGTCTTGTCTACACATTTTGATGGTACCCTATTAAGTGTGAAAGCTGCAGTTTCTAGAGCGTATCCCCAAAATGACAAGGGTAAATCTAATTTGCTCATCATAGACCGGACCATGTCCAACAAAGTCCTATTTCTCCGTTCTGACACGCTGTTTCTCTGTGGCGTACCAGGAGGTGTGAGCTGAGGTACTATACCTTGACTTTTCAGATGATCATCAAACTCCTGGCTCATGTACTCACCTCCACGATCAGATCGCAGAAGCTTTATAGTCTTGCCAAGATGATTCTCAACCTCGTTCTGAAACTCTTTGAACTTTTCAAAAGTTTCCAACTTGTGCCTCATCAAATAGATATATCCATATCTACTCAAGTCGTCGGTAAAAGTCACGAAGTACTGATAGCCACCTCGGGCAGATGTGCTCACTGGACCACACACATCACTGTGTACAAGCTCCAACAGCTCGGACGCCCTCTCGCAACTCTTTGCGAAAGGAGACTTAGTCATCTTGCCTAGCAAGCATGATTCACATGTCTCGAACGACCCAAATTCGGACGAAGTTAGGAGCCCATCATCATGGAGCTTCTTCATGCGTTTCAGACTAATGTGTCCAAGACGACAATGCCAGAAGTATGTCGGATTTATCTCATTAGGCTTATGCCTCTTGACATTCACGTTATAGACCGGTTCCTATTCTAGATTCAATATAAATAGCCCATCAATAATGGGTGCATAGCCGTGGAACATACCATTCAAAAATATCGAACTACCATTGTCCTTTAAATTGAATTCATAACCTTGACTCATCAAACATGAGGCAGAAATAATGTTCTGACTAAGTGCAGGAATGTAATAACAATTATTCAATTGCATAATAAATTCGGAAGGAAGCTGGAGCTGCATCGTGCCGACCTCCAACGAAGCAACTCTTGCTTTGTTGCCGACCCTGATGTCAATCTCCCCTTGTGCCACATGCCTAGTTCTTACCAGCCCCTGTATCGAGTTGCAAATATGAACAACCTATCCGGTATCAAATACCCAAGAGCTACTAGGTATGTCAGCATGGTAAATGTCTATGACATATGTACCAAGTGTACCTTTGCCTGAAGCAGCATTCCCGGCCTTCTTGCCATGCTCTGCAAGCCACTTGCTACAGTTCCTCTTCCAGTGACCAGTCTCCTTGCAGTGATAGCAAACGGTCTTCGAGTCCGGTCCATACTTCGGTGCAGCGGCGGAGGTTACCGTCTCCGTGCCCTTTGCCTTAGCCTTTTTCTTGGACCAACTCTTCTTGAACTTAGCCGATTTCTGCACCATCAACACTTGATGCGTGCCTTTCTTAATATCCTGCTCTGCCACTTTGAGCATCCCATGCAATTCAGTGAGCTTCTATCCATGCCATGCATATGATAGTTTGAGATGAACGTCCCATAGCTGGGCGGAAGAGAACCCAGAACATCATCAGTAGCCAGCTCATCCAAGAGCGGGAAGCCCAAACAATCCAAATCTTGCACATATCCGATCATCTTGATAACATGTGGGCTCAGTGGATCACCTTCCTTCAGCTTGCAATCCATCAAGGATCGCCAGACGTTGAACCTTTCGGTCCTAGCCTGTGTCTGAAACATGCTCTTGAGACTCTCGATCATATCGTAAGCCTCAACATTTTTGAAATGCTGTTGCAAATCGGGCTCCATACAAGCCAGCATTAGACAACTGATCTCCATTGATTCATCAACGAGTTTCTGGTAGGCATTCTTAGTTGTGGCATTAGCATTATCGGCAGGTTCCTCTGGAAGTGGATCCTTTAGAACATGTTCCTTTTTATCGTGCTTGAGAACAATTCTCAGATTTTTATACCAAGTGGTAAAGTTTGTTCCATTCAGTTTATCCTTTTCCAGAATTGATTTCAATGCAAAGTTGGGTTGAGCAGGTGGTGCCATTGATCTACAACAGAAAATATGCAATCACTAAGCAATGTGTTTATGTAGAGTAATTCGCCTAAATAGAAATACTCCCACTAAAGTCAGCATCCCTCCGGAAACTCTTAGTGATTCAGTATCTGACTAGCGCATGCGACTAGTGAGCATTAGCATCACTGCTAGCCAACATGCCTATCCGGTAAGCAACTCCTTTCTAATCATATCTCTATACGACTCTTGTCGGTCGGGAAGGTATCTCATACCCCGGCTCCCAACCTTCTTTGCCACAAGGCCCAAAACCGTTTTGATAGCCTTGTCAAGTTAACCTGACGCAGTGCATGTCCATGTCCGACACAAACCCTTCAGTTCAAGGACAGCCAGCAACACCTCAATTTTATGAGCCCACTACTAAACGTACTTGACATGCGAAGGTGCAACATCGGGGATGGCAATTCGCTTGATACTCATGAAGGATCATTCTACCATTCTAACATGCATAGAAACAAAGAAGCATAACAATCACATATAGACATATATTGTGAAATAGTATGGCTCCTTCATGGACGATCTTCCAGGTCGGCTCCGACTCCGATGACCATCTACGAACTCCATCTTGTTTGTCACGCTGGGACACCAAGCCACCAACCTGATCTCTATTATCCAAGTACTAAAACTAGTAATGAATTTACATAGAGTCACGAGTCGACACGCAGGTTGTTATACAATATAATGACAGCACTTTGGCTCCTGCCGGCTGACAAACATGACACGCAGGCCACGTATAAATTACACACTTGCATCACATACACATGAGCCATACTATTCACATTAAACTTGCAAAACAAAGTTATGCATAGAATCACATTCTACCGGTTTGTGTGTCGGGTATGAAATACACGGCGCTACGGACACGGCGGTCTTATTTGAACTCCGATCACATACACACGGATGACCGAACGGTAGGGGTAGATCGTGTCACGACCTCATCGATCCCGATTGATAGAAAACATAGCCACAACGATCCCCATTTGCAGTTTTATCACATCAACAGTGCACATAGCCCATCTTATCAACGACAACAGATCTCATCTGCCGCCTCCACATATCTAATATGCATACGATCTGAATCCAAATCCTATAGCAGAGGCTCCGATACCACTGTTGGGATCTATGGTAGGGTGTGTCGACTGCAAATTTAAATTCCTACGTGTAGAACATCCAGGAACATGCTACGGGAGATGGATCACAGTTCGTTACCACTAGACGCATAGTGCCGTGCAGCGGGAGAAGAGTTGGGGCAAAGTGTCCGCGTGGATCATCTTCTCCTCGTCCGATCTCCCTCGAATAGCCGGTCGTCCGATCCCACGTACAAGTTCGCTGGATCGGCGCAAGTGCACCACCTCTAATGGTATCCGCGCGTGCAGGAGGAACACCGTGCGGCGGACTGCTAGGTCCGATCACACAGTTGGCGGCGAGTGGAGGTGGCTATTCGCATCACATGCGAACCCTAGTCGCAGCGCTGCAGCGATCAACTGAATAAGTGCGCCGCACCTCCACTTTATAAAGGCGTCCGTCGTAGGCTCAACACTTGGGCCTTGCACGGACCCTAAAGCCAAAAGTCTACTCGGTCACGTTCCTAGTCCAGTTCGGATCACATCCGACCAGTGTCCTACGAACCAACCTTGTAGGTTCCTTCCCTTAAGCGTGCGACCCCTTAGGTTCAAGTCGGCTTGGTCACAGTTCGGATCACCTCCGACCTACACGGTTGGTAGCAGCCTCTAGCAAGGCGTGCCGACTACCAAGCAGACTATGAAGCTGGTTAGGCGAACCTGTACAACATGTCACACTTCTGTTCCCTTTGCCACACTATATATGTTGTCGGGCTCAAGGCGAGATTGTCATCCTTGTGCTAGCCCGACCTCTTTCTCGTTCCAGTGATACCGACCTCAATCCGGGTTATCTCCTAATCCTTGTCGCATGGACATGCTTATCCGGGTCAGATCACACGAGGGGCCCAGAGTATATCTCTCCTGATCGGAGGGGCAAATCCCATCTTGCTCGACCATGTCTCACAGCATGGTACTAGACAAAGCCAAAACCTACCTTTGTAACTACCCAGTCACAGAGTTGCGTTTGGTCGGCCCAAAGCAAGTCTGTCACCATCCCGAGTACATGCGTCAGCTCAGGTCTTAGGACATAGAACGTATGTTGTACTAGAGACTCACAGATGACACATCATTGCGTCTCATAGTTGGGTCTGTCCGACTCGGACCTTATCTCGACTCGGATCTGACTACATCAAATCCGACCGGACCTTTCCAAGTCCATATTATCTGGTTAGCATCCAATGCTTCATGGCTAGTGAGACCAAGCCATCGACCGTGTCATATGCTAGTCTAGTTGGCTGCGCATCCACACAGCCCTTTCGACTAGGGACCTTTTAGAACAGTCATCATACAATGCATAGTCCCACAAACAAGTCACGTACTTGCTGATACACATCATTGATAATGTCCAAGGACTATCTTTGTTCATAAACACATAGGAAATATCATCATACATGATTGCCTCTAGGGCATATCTCCAACAATTATGTTCTACTCAAATGCATGGATCAATAATATCTACATATTAAATAACATAGATGCTCGTGAATTCATATGAGTATGCAGGCTTGATAGATCAATTTTGGTTTCGGGCGGTTACTATGACTTTCCCCGCTTCGTTCAAATTTTGTAGAGTGCACGTTTACCGTGCCAACTCAATTAGAATCCCGTTTGTATTCTATTTTTGTTCGAGCAGGATCCATTTTCGATTGGAATAAAATTCTATATACACAATTTTTTATATATACTTTCAAAAACACAACACCCTTTATACATAAATATGGTTTACAAATGGCATCATCTCAGATTCATAAGGCTGTATCCATCTTAATTTGGATTTTGAAATATTTGAAACCACTTTATGTTGAAATCCAATGCATGCATTCCTCGCTAATTGTCTCCAATTAATGTGTGTTTCATGCCTTTTTTTTACTTCTCAAACATGTATAATGTGTTTCACACATTATACATTTAGTGTAATCCCGTTTAGACATTAATTGCATGTAAACCATGCATTGTCTCTAATTAAAGAATCTATGGATCACTAATATCTATAAACTATTTACATTGCACGTGTCCCCAAATTCAAATGAATATGCATGTTTGATACACCAATTTGCGTTATGATATTATCGATGTCGTGATCTCCAGTTTAAATATTTGAATGCCCTTTAATCCAGATATTCGTCTCATATAGCTATCACTCATGCTTATATAGGAGTATTTCTCAAGACATGTATGCGTTCATCGTCTCTCGGGCATCTCTCGTGCTACGTGTATGTTGACGCTGATCTTTTATCTTTGTAACACACTGACGGTACTCTCTCCCTCGACCTTCATCACTCTATCTCTCTCTAAGTATATCTCGCTCCCTGCTATGTGTCTCTAACTATGATTCTCCATGTGGAATCTCTTTCTCTCACACAAACACAAAACTTTGTCTCCCGGGGGTCTTATTTCTCTCTACTATTCCCCTGTGTGCCACTCGCACATGCCCTCTCACACATAGATGTGTTTCGCTCCTTAGGTATGAGAAGCTACGACTCTTCCTCTTAAATATATCTTTCTCACACACAAACACAAACACTGTCTCCCAGGGTCTCATATTTCTCCACCATTCTCTTGTATGTTGCTCACACACACTCTCTCTCCCTAGAGATATCTTGCGTTCCCTCATATGTCTCTCTAGCTATCACTCTTGTTGTGAAATATCATTCTCTCTCGCAGACACAAAACCCTGTCTCTCGGGATCTCATTTCTCTCTGATATTTGTTTGTATGTGACTCACATGCACCGTGCCTTCTGATCCACTCGACTCCTATCTCTAACACACACTAGATAGCATCTTTATCTTTCTATTTATCTGTTTCTCCATCAACCTTCTTTCTTGCCCTCACTCTTGCTTCCTATCACGCACACTACATATGTTTCTCTCTACTTGCAGTCAAGTGCCCTCCTTTTATCTTTCTCTCACACACACATAACTTCACCCTCTGAACCACCCGGTGGTCATCTCCAACACTCAAACTAGCGAATGTCCCTCTAGCTTGCATCTCCATCTCTGTATCTATCTGTAGTTTCTCCGATAACATTTCTTTCTCACACGCACTCTTGCTTCCTATCAACCACACTATATGTGTCTCTCCATACATGCATTTATAGGTTGATATATTTTGCACAATCGTTGTGTCTCACTCCCTCTGCTCGCCATAGATGCATGCTCCAGCCCACGCCACTATCTCCTAAAGACAAAAATACATGCTCAATTGTCGGGCCTTCTTCCCTGCACTCTCACATGCATGCATATTGTCATACCCGATCCATCTCTCCCATGTCGTTGATCTTATGACTCATGTCTTCTTTCTTTTATCTCGATCATGCGCGTGCGCACACACACATCCCGCATATACATGTATACCTCTTGCACATGCACGTTCAAGGTCTATATGTCTCCATATGTAGTTAATTACCATCAACCCTAATGCCACATCGAATCGTTCTCTTCTTGTGTGCACATAACTTCTGCCTGGATGGGTAAAACACACACTCACACTTAACAATCTTCTTCTAGCTACCCTCCCCCTCTCACTCTTCCCCTATATCCCCGAAACCAATAAGACCATCCTGTCGTTTAATTTCCGCCTACATGCACCATCGATATATATTAGTCTTCCTCGGTGTCTCTCGAACAAACACGTTCTCTCGATGTCGACTCCTCTCACGCGCACACTCCTTCTCTTCCCTCTCTACGGGCCTTTTCTCTCTCGCACCCTATCATTGGTGGCCTTTGCCATACACATCACCTCTCTATGATGAAGCCACGCACACTTAAATTACATTCGCCACCGGACCCCGCATCACACACACACACGCACCCACCCACCCACCCACCCACCCACACACACACACACACACACACACATGCACCCACCCACCCACACACGCACGCACGCACCCCCCCACACACATTAATCCATCTCACATACACATGCTCTAGACGGAGCATTTATTCCTACCACCCTTCATCCAACCTTACCCGTATGATAAACAATCACCTTAATTTACTTGTATAACATGGACAAATTCCACTTTACTTTAGTAGTTAGCAAACTTATCATCTATACTCTTATAAAAAACCGAGTTAGTGATGATGGTGTGCCTGCCATCTTGTAATATAGATCGTCTGATCTATATCTGACGAATAGAAAGAAAACTATGATAATTTTACAAAAGATACCCGCACCTCTCTCCACATCCTTATCTCCCACAACCTCATTGATGAGCAATTAAAAAAGGAAGTCTCTGGAACAATCTAGCATGGTGGCCGCTGCCGCCTGCCGGTGCCGTCCATCCCCATTCCTCCGCCCAGTCCGACCACCAGTCACCACCACGCTCCACTCCTCCTCACCTTATCTCTCATCTTTCATTTTTTCGATGAAATTCTCGAGATACCAGTTTTCTGATAAAATTGTCGAGATATCATTAGTTTTTACACATGGATTACTCCTGCATGGGTCAATCACAACAGGTGTTTTGTAAAAAATGCATATTGATATTCCGTGCAATACATGAACATCTTGCTTGTAATTAAATAACGCAAATCACAGGCAGGAAGTGACATTTTTTACACAACCACGTTAACATGGCCACATAAATCACTAGCTAAAGTGTAATACCATTATACTTATATTCCAATGGAAAAGGTTGAGTATATGTCCGAAGAGTAGAGTCACACACACGCACTCTGTCTCTCAAAATCTCTCACACACACTAGTTACGTGACGCCCACTTAAGCAGACACGTATGTTACAATTTTTGCACCCGCGGGTACATGTGATGGTGCACATTTATTTAAGTCGGACGGCGAACCCAAACAGTAGCTGCATTCATTCCCCTCCCGCCGCCTCTTCTCAGGTCGCTGTCGCCTGGTAGCCATGGCCCGGCCGAACGTAACTATGCCATACTCCCGCCGGAGCGGCGCTTCAATCTGGAAATTTTAGTGGTCATGCATGCATCTTTTTGTGCTAGCACTCCTATATAAGGGTTAACCGGTCGCTTCCCGTGGACGTGCGCGGGCGGTGGACGAGGAAGGAGAAGGGAAGCGGGCTATGGAGTAATGTTTTTACCACAATTTCTTATGAAATTGAGTACTTGAGTAGTTTTGCAAACTACTAGTACTACACCTGAAACGGTTCAAAACCAATACTCCCTTGCCAGCGCGTGCTTCCCGCATGAAACAGTAAGCGTCGCCCTAGAGCGTCAGTGCCACATTAATGCCCGACCAGAGCGGAGTCGACCTCTCACTGGCGCCGGTTTTGAAGCAGCATGACGATCGAGATAGCGCCGCTTCCCGGTGCACGTGACTGCTCCGCGTCGAGGCTGGCCATAGGCCCTGTTTGGATCCATAGGTTAGAGTTAGTTTGAGCTAGTTGGGGCTTAAATATCCCTAAAGTATCCAAGCATGAGGGTTAAATTGGAGCAAGTTGCATCGAATCCACCAAAAAAAACTATCCCACCCAAGAGGTGCTAATTGGAGATAGTTCTCATTGGGCCCACTGAAAAATCACTTTTATCTCTCCATCAAGTGCATTTATTGTCAATCTAACCCTGTCACCCAAACACCTCTTTGGCTACAGTTAGTTCAGTGTTAGTCTTGAGTTAGTCTAACCTCTAGCTAAGTTAGAGTATCCAAACAAGAGCAGTGTAGGACATGCAAGTTGCTAAAAGCATACAGTCAAATTCATATGTGAAAGGATTTTTTTGAAAACGGAACGTGAAAGGATATTTGAATGATATAATTTTCAAATTACATAAAATCTTATCAATAGTCAAAGGCATCCTCGAAGAATACATTAGGCCCTATATAAGATCTTATCAATAGTCAAAACCGACTGTTCTAAACGAGTTCAAAACGAGAAACTGGACCCACTCACGGCACGGCACGCCTATCTCATTTGGTTCGTCGGTCAAAGAGCTTCCTCTTTTTGGCATAACAATGGAGTACAATATTTTTTTAGAATGCTCTTGGCATGTCGCTAACATGTGATGAGTTAACCGACCTTAATAGATGGCAAAAAACGCCAGCCCGCCGCACTTTGAGAGAGACGAGGAGCAAGAAGCGATACGGGCTGCTAGATTACTAGAGCTAGGTGTCGCATGGAAGCCAAGAAACATGGTGATAGCATGGGTTAGCGATGTAGTATGTGTGACGCCCCCGATTCAATCGTACACTAATCATGCACGCAAATGTGTACGATCAAGATCAGGGACTCACGGGAAGATATCACAACACAACTCTACAAATAAAATAAGTCATACAAGCATCATAATACAAGCCAGGGGCCTCGAGGGCTCAAATACAAGTGCTCGATCATAGATGAGTCAGCGGAAGCAACAATATCTGAGTACAGACATAAGTTAAACAAGTTTGCCTTAAGAAGGCTAGCACAAACTGGGATACAGATCGAAAGAGGCGCAGGCCTCCTGCCTGGGATCCTCCTAAACTACTCCTGGTTGTCGTCGTCACCCTGCACGTAGTAGTAGGCACCTCCAATGTAGTAGTCGTCGTCGACGCTGGCTCCTGGCTCCTGGACTCCAGCATCTGGTTGCGACAACCAGAAAGAAAGGAAAGGGGAAAAGGGCGGAGAAAGCAACCGTGAGTACTCATCCAAAGTACTCACAAGCAAGGAACTACACTACATATGCATGGGTATATGTGTAAGGAGGCCATATCAGTGGACTGAACTGCAGAATGCCAGAAAAAGAGGGGGATAGCTAATCCTGTCGAAGACTACGCTTCTGGCAGCCTCCGTCTTGCAGCATGTAGAAGAGAGTAGATTCAAGTCCTCCAAGTAGCATCTCCAAGTAGCATATCCCGGTAGCATCTCCAAGCGCATCTCCAGTCGCATCGCATAGCATAATCCTACCCGGCGATCCTCTCCTCGTCGCCCTGTAGAAAAGCGATCACCGGGTTGTGTGTGGAACTTGGAAGGGTGTGTTTTATTAAGTATCCGGTTCTAGTTGTCATAAGGTCAAGGTACAACTCCAAGTCGTCCTGTTACCGAAGATCACGGCTATTTGAATAGATTAACTTCCCTGCAGGGGTGCACCACATAGCCCAACACGCTCGATCCCATTTGGCCGGACACACTTTCCTGGGTCATGCCCGGCCTCGGAAGATCAACACGTCGCAGCCCCACCTAGGCAAAACAGAGAGGCCAGCACGCCGGTCTAAACCTAAGCGCACAGGGGTCTGGGCCCATCGCCCATAGCACACCTGCATGTTGCGAGGGCGGCCGGAAGCAGAACTAGCCCCCTTAATACAAGAGCAGGCTTACGTTCCAATCCGGCGCGCGCCGCTCCGTCGCTGACGTCTGAAGTGCTTCGGCTGATACCACGACGCCGGGATACCCATAACTACTCCCGCGTAGATGGTTAGTGCGTATAGGCCAGTAGCCAGACTCAGATCAAATACCAAGATCTCGTTAAGCGTGTTAAGTATCCGCGAATGCCGAACAAGGCCAGGCCCACCTGTCTCCTAGGTGGTCTCAACCTGCCCTGTTGCTCCGTCACAAAGTAACAGTCGGGGGCCGTCGGGAACTCAGGCCCACCACTACCTGGATGGAGCCACCTGCCCCTTCAGCCCCCATCTCCAAACAGTATCACCAGTAATGTAACAGTGTAAAGTATATAGTATATGCCCGTGATCACCTCCCGAAGTGATCACAGCCCAGTAGTATAGCATGGCAGACGGACAAGAGTGTAGGGTCACTGATGGAACACTAGCATCCTATACTAAGCACTTAGGATTGCGGGTAAGGTATCAATGACTGTAGCAGCAATGACAGGCTATGCATCAGAATAGGATTAACGGAAAGCAGTAACATGCTACACTACTCTAATGCAAGCAGTATAGAGAAGAGTAGGCAATATCTGGTGATCAAAGGGGGGGGCTTGCCTGGTTGCTCTGGCAAGAAGGAGGGGTCGTCAACTCCGTAGTCGAACTGGGCAGCAGCAGCGTCGGTCTCGTAGTCTACCAGAGAGAAGAGGGGGAAGAAACAATGAATACAATGCAAACAAATGCATATCGATGCATGACATGACAAGTAACGATGCTAGGTGTGCCCAATCGCGGTAGTAGGTGATACCGACGAAGGGGGGAAACATCCGGGAAAGTATTCCCGGTGTTTCGCGTTTTCGAACAAATGAACCGGAGGGGGAAAGTTGCGTGTTTGGTATGTTAGAGGTGTGTGGTGGACGAACGGGCTGCGTATCCGGGTTCGTCTCGTCGTTCTGAGCAACTTTCATGTACAAAGTATTTTCATCCGAGTTATGGATTATTTTATATGATTTTCTAAAGTTTTAAATCATTTTTAGAATTTATTTAATTAATTTAATTTAACATTATCCAGAACAGTGCATGCTGACGGCATCATGACGTCAGCATGACGTCGGCAGTCAACAGAGGTGTTGACTGGGTCGCTGACGTGTGGGTCCCAGCTGTCATTGACTGTTAACTAACCTAATAGATTAATTAACTAACTAGGTGATTAGGTTAATCTAATCAGGATCAATTAAGTTAATTAATTCTTTAATTAATTAACTAATTAATATTTTATTTATTTTATTTATTTATTTATTTATTTATTTTATTAAATCTTTCTTCTTCTTTTTTTCTTTTTTTTCGTTCTAGGGCCTGGGCCCCGTTTGTCATAGGGTCATTGGACCAATGCGGGTTAGCGGGCGCAACGGGTGTCGGGCACCAGCCCGAGCGGTTCGGCATGTGTGCGAACCCGGCGACGGGCGCCGCGGGCGTGGCCGAAGCCTGAGCGGCGACCAGCGTGCGGGGGCGGCACAGCGAGGCCCCCAGGCCGCAGTGGCAATGAGGCCGAGGGCGGGGTGCGCGAGCTGCGGCGGCGAAGGCGGGGATCAAGGGCGGAGCAGAGCTCCGGGGCGCACGGCCGTCGACGATAAGGCGAGGAGGGGCGTGGTCGTGCGTAGCCCTGGCTAGGCAGGGCGGTGCGGGGTCGGCGGTGACCAACAGGGGCGCGGCCACGGTGGGCGCGCACTGGAAGGAGGCCGCGGGCGTGTGTGCGCGCGGTGGCGCACCGAGGGAGGCGCGGGGACAAGGGAAGGAGGAGGGCGGAGGTGAGCGCGGCGGGGCTCACATTGGGGCGTAGGGTCTAGGGCAGCGGGCGCGATGGAGGTCGAGGAAGGCCATTGTGGAGGAGGACGGGGTCGACGCCGACGCAGGGGAAGCAGGCCGGCGTGGACGACGAGGCGACGGCGATTCGGGGAAGACGGTGAGGGGCTTCGGCGGCGCGGTCCTCGTGCGGCGGGGGCGAGGTAGCTCCGGGCGGGGTCCCGCGTCAGCGTGGTCGCGGACGGGCGGAAGGGCGCCGGTGGGGCGACAGGAGGGGGCCGGCTCCGCGAGGGAGGTGACGGCGACGCCGAGGCGGCGATGGGGCGATGGGATCGGGGGGTTGCCCCGATCCAGATCGGGAAAGGGCGAGAGGGAGGAGTGGGACGAGTGGGGGGATCGGGGGAGCAGTGGGGGTTAGGGTTTCAGTCAATGGACCGAGGGAGTTAAGTGGGGTGGCCGGCTGGGCCTGGTGGGTTGGCCCAGTGGGGTTGATGGCCTGCTGGGCCGGAGCCCCGGGGGGTTCTTTTCTTTTTGTTAGTTTTCTTTTCTGTTTTGTCTTTGTTTCCTATTGTTTTATTTTTTTGTAAAATATATATACTTGGCATCTAATTTAGTAATTCAATTTAGGCCATTGTCACAAAAAGTCAAGTCCTCAAATAATTTAGTTTGACATTTATTAATTAGAAAAGGTATTTAAATAACTATTTATGCGGCTGTTTTATTCATCTGATAGTATTTAAACATTTTATAAAAGTGGGGTTTCTTCACCACAATCACCTTTGCATTATTTAGCATGACTCGAACATTTTAGTTTTAAAGTTTGAAAACTTTTGTTGTTTGTCTTTATTTTAAATTTGAATTTGAATCGGTTTTGAACCATCGCGAGATTAACTAAAGTGACAGCGGTGACATGGCATCATTAGGAGAGGGTTACTGTAGCTTAATTATCCGGGCGTCACAGTATGATGTAACTACACCGGGCTGCTGTGTTTCGTACTCTTCCAGTCCACTGTGGATATGATTGGTTGATTTTATATTGCTGAATAATATAAAATATTATGAGTGCAAACACTCCACCATGAGGTTCCTTGCTCCTTCTTGGTCGTCAAGAATCTATGTTCTTCCACTCTCTTTTTTGACGTGAGCTTTGTTCATACTTTTGCCAACACGTGAGACATCTAACATCAAGGTGCACATGTCATGCAAGAAAATGGAGTTAATTAGATAAGCAGTGCGTAAGTGAGTCATGCACTTCGATGGCACCTACTACGCAATATTTTTTCTTCTCGATGGCACATGAATAGTGCATGTACTCAACAACGGAGCACGGGATGGTAGCCATGACATGTCAGACCTTTTTTGGAGAAAGTATGTACTAAATAACTTTGATGAGTCCTGTCAACTCAGCGAAAAACGAGAAGCTTGCTTACTACGCCTTCTCCCTCGCCAACGCGGGCGTGGTGGCTCACGGCACGAGGAGAAACTTTTGCTTACAAGCCGCCTACCCACCTATAGAACCGCCTCGTGCTGGCCAATTCCTCTACAAACACCTAGGGAGGCGGTTGAACGGAACAATTCTAACTTGCTCCAATTTAACCATCATGTTTGGATACTTTAGGGCTATTTGAGCCCCAACTAGCTCAAACTAACTCTAACCAATGGATCCAAACAGGGCCATAGTTTGGATGAGTCTCCATCGTGGGGAGCCACACTAACTGCAATGATATTGATCGTTCCATCTATGAAGAACACGTGCGACTAGAACTACGAGACGGACATGTACCCATGAGTGGACATACGAAACTGAGTAATGTAGCGCAGTAGTGAAGTAGAAAGGCACAAATAGTATGAACATGCATGGCATATAGGCATTTTTCTCTTACTACATACCACTAAATGTTGTACGTGCAATGCACGGTGATGTTATGGAGTACGTGCCTAAGCACTCTACTACTACTATATTAACTGGAGGCACATATTAGCTTTTATATTTGTTTACGTGTATGCCCTGAGACCTTCCAACTAGACGTGTCTTTCTCTCCGGGTCGCACTTTGTATCGTTCATACCACAAGTACAGTGTCCACTCTATCTCACTCCTCACCGGTGCTCACAGATCTGGCTGTATCCCGTCTGCTACGGGAGGTGAGCAGGAGCAGCATTGTCGTTGTAGCTATCGGCGATGGAGTTAGCCGATGCGCTCCGTCCTAGCTGAGTAGGTGCTGGCGCGGACGAAGGTCCTCTGCGCCCTTGTTCGCTGCCGTCGTGTGGGGCAGACCCCGCCCGCCCGCCTAAGCCACATCTACCCCACCTGAGGTATAACTTCTTTTGTATTTCATGCTTCAGTGTACTAGTGCAGCTCCCTAGGTCGCTGCATGCGGGTTTTCTTCTATACCACTACTCCCCAGCTCCCCATGTACAAAAGCTAGGGTACTTCGGTTGGTCCAACATCACCTATTTTTTACTTCCTCCGTTCCTAAATATAAGTCTTTTTAGACATTTCAAATGAACTACAACATACGGATGTATGTAGACATATTTTAGAGTGTAGATTCACTCATTTGACTCTGTATGTAGTCACTTGTTGGAATCTCTAAGAAGACTTATATTTGGGAATGGAGGGAATAGTATTAAAGAGGAAAGGCCACTCCAAAAGTTGTGATGGTTTATGCCTCGGTGGAGGTATACATGTTTTTTTGACAAAAGTACATGGTGGTTGTGCGGTCATTGTCCATATGCTCCTATTGCTGTTGCTAATCTACTATCACTGGTTAAATGAAGCAATGCCCATGTTAAAGTGACGTCCCTTTTAAGTAATGCTGATGTCAATCAAGAGGAGTCGATAAATGTTGTTGTCCTACTTTAGTTTGCTTTCTTCCGGGTATCCCGCTTTGGTTCCCATCAAGATAATCATGATGCTTCTATTTTTTGTTGTACGCGTTAATTCTTATTGACAACTAAGATGCCGCTGTCAATCTTGTTCCACTACTAAATCAAAGTAACGACACTACTTCAACATTTTTTTATATTTTTGCAAACAGCGATGCATATCTCCGTACCCGGGCATGTCTTCCTCAATTTTAGTGGAAATGCACAAAATTGGATGGCCACTATTACTCTGCCTCACTCTCCTTTGCCAAGTGGTTCTTCCTTGTCACACTTGAATAAAGGAATGAAACAAACCAAAGTGAGGATTATCCAACTTCATTGGTGCCTGACCCAAACTTGATGCCAAAATCGATGATGCATCACCACGATGACCTATCGACGCTCATGGTTGCATCGACTGGTGAAGCTGGTCGATGTTCAGTAATGAAAGGGCTGCCTTCCATCAGTGCTCTTTGCTTGTTACCCACAAAGACATATCCTTCATCAGTTCATCTTGGGCGTAGTCGTTTACGTTGGTGCAATTTTATCACAAAATTGGATATGAACCAAATGTTTCCTCGAAGAAACATTGACGTTGGGAATAAGAGCAAAAGTTTTGTATTGATTTCTAAGCCTTCTCACAACTTTGTCTTCAGCTCCCTTGTAATTTTATTTGCCTGGCTTTTAACTAAATATGTGGTCAGACTTTGCTAAAAAAAAGAATGGCGATGGCGACCCCCCACCTCCTCCCTCCTCCTGGCGACTCCAAGGGCGACCTCACCGGCGATCCATGGCATCTCTTCCTCGTAAGCTCCTCCGGCCATCATGCCCCCCCCCCCTCTCCTGGATCTCTCACCAGGAGTGGGATTTGCTGATCAGGTCAGAGCCAGATTCTCCACGCTTGTTCATTGCCTTGATCCACAACATGCTTTTCATCTAGTTGTCTCGTTTAGTCATTCTACCTTCCCACTCAACACGGAGAATGTCAGCCATGCCCTCCAATTTGTATCGGTGGTTTACCATCTGTACTTCATGTCATTCACATTAGTGGGCCTGTTTTCAAATTTTCTGTCATCTCTAAGGCGGTGGGATTTATGACCTACCGCCTTAGATCTTTTAGATGCCCGCTTTTATTTTGCCATTTTCACCAATGGGGTTT
The DNA here is from genome assembly GCF_018294505.1 of Triticum aestivum. Lineage (NCBI taxonomy): Eukaryota > Viridiplantae > Streptophyta > Magnoliopsida > Poales > Poaceae > Triticum > Triticum aestivum. The sequence goes on along the minus strand of NC_057810.1, from coordinate 185,092,362 downwards.
CGGCGGGCCAGCATGTATCAGAGAGTACAACAATTGGCTTTATGAGCTCGATCACGAATGGTCTTTGGTTAACAAATCCACTCGCCATATCCTCACCGGTGCAAATTCCATCCCCGTTGACCACCGCCACCACCCTCCAACTCTGACAGGCAGGCCATCCTCCCATGCAAACCACCTTGCGACCTCCTCGGATCACGAGCCAACTTCGGGCGCGACCGGTACCGTTCAAATTTTAAATCCTACATCGCCCCCATGGCCCAATCCTCCAACCAACAACCTACTGACCCACCCCCACTTCTTTTTGCCCATGCCGACCAACAACAGCAGGCCTCGGCCCAACCATCTCTCAACCCACCATGTAATCAAGCCCATAATCCCCAGCCAATCATTATCCCACCAAAGCAAGCCGACCAAAATTCTATCCCCCCTGGTTTATATATCAGCGGTAAATGTTTATCTTCTGGTCATCTTCGTGCTGATTGCATTAATCTGTTTAGATGCAGTAGTTGTTATAGATACGGCTATATATCTCGTTTTTGTTACAACTCAAAAAAAATCTCTCGTTTATCGGGTAAAATCCCACCTTCCTACCAACCTGCAACGTGTGCCCGATAACCCGCATGATGACTCGTCTCCCCAAAACCCCCCTTCCCCCCTCGACCAGCCAGCTCGCCCTGCCATTCACCTTGCTCCCCCTTGAAACCCTGCTCTGCCCCTTCGTCTTTCTCCACCGCCCAACCACACTACTCCAAAGCCATGGCCACCTACCCCTGCGACCCCTTGCCCCTCCTCCCTCCTGGCATTACCATCATGGATGCTGATGGAAAACCAACGCCAACACACCTACCACAACCTCGGCGGTGAACCTCTGGTCCAATCCGGAGATTGGGACATCATCTCCCACGCTCCACCACCGGACCCCAACCAGTTCGACACTGATGCCATGCTCATCAACCATTTCCTTGACCATGAGTGTGGTTTCCGCATCACCGAGATCTCTCGCTGCAGGATGGGCGCCGCTCTCGTCCGATTTCGTCATGCATGCGACATCAACACCGCCATCACCAACAGCCCGTACTTCGTCGGAGACTCCATTCTGTGTATCATCCGCCATGACCGAGGTATCAACCACAGGGATTGTACTTTTACCCATGATGCTTGGATTATGATGGTGAATTTCCCGCTTGAGGCATGGAAACCGGACAAAGTTAGAGAGCCAGTTAGTGGATTTCTAAGTTTTTAGTTTGGAACAGAGACATGTCTAACAGAGCTCGTATCCTAGTCAAAGTCAGAGTGCCTGATCTGCTTGAAATACCTGTTACCCATGTCATTTGTGAGAGTCTTGATGATTATGGTCATGGTCAATCATGGACCTGTGCAGTTTACATTCTGCACGCTGATCTGCTTGGTGCCATGGGGGCGATGAGGATCCAATCCCCCCTGACGGTGTTATGCACCCCATGCCATTTGCCCCGTTTGGTGGTATTTGGCACGATGCTGATGTTAATGATGGACATAACCTAATTGCCGCACCTACTGCTCACCATGCACCTGATGATGGAAATGAAGCTGATCCCATGGTCCAGACTCCACCACAGAGCCCTGAACTGGCACATGATGTGCCTTTCCGTACTGCAATGGAAGCAACAGACTCCTTCATTGCTTTGCATGAAATGATGACAAAAATTATGGCCACTGCCCCTTCATTCCTTGAACAGCTTGCTGGCTCCACTCTAGTCAGTACCAAATGTCAGATGGTCAATGTTGAAGATGATCATGGCATAGTCAAGAAATGCTTGCTCACTGTCACTACTGAACACCCATATGAGCCTGTGGCCACTTCAATAAAAATTTCTGAATTATCTGACCACTCTAAATTCTGTAACACACTTGTTGATGATCAGATTCAGTCACCTGCTCTGCTTGATTTCATTGCCAGCACCCACAACTCTCCAGCTGAGGTGGATCCTCAAGTACCTGATAGTGTGATACCTACTGCCTAGACCACTCCTACTATTACCAAGAGAAAGAAGCTTAGCGCTCCACTGGATGTAAAGGATCTACGCCGCAGTCGTCGACTGGCGGGATTGAGTGTGGGGTTTAAGAATGAAGCTGCTGCAGTCAAAGCAAAGGAGATGGCACGCTGCAAGAAGAACTTGTCTTCTGAATTTGAGCATGAGATCCCAATCCTAATGCTGGACCACCCCCTGAGCTACCCCTCGAGACCATCCAAGCGATCGCTATAAGGCAGTGTCCGATCCCTCCTGAGGAGGTGTCTGGGGAGAAGTTGATGGCTCCTGTTGATCATCAATAAGCGATTATTATTTCATTTTGAGTCTTGCTATGCCAAGACCCTTTCTGGCCTTAGGCCTCAATTAGTTTTATCATGGCTCAGGATATTTACTTTTACATTATCTATGAACTTGGTATGTAAGGAGTTAAACTCCATTATTTGCTTATGTCGCTGGGGACTTATGTTGAATTTATTTTTCTATCTGAGAAGTCTGAATGGTTTACGTGGTTATGGTCAGTTATGTTACTCTATGAAATCATGTTTATGTTACTGGCATGGCTTGTCTGCACTCACCCTTATGATGGTCGCTGATAATTTTGAAATGATTAAGTCATTTTACTATAGACTCAACCCACACAGTTTTTTCAATGAATAGAACATGGAATATATTAAATTGGAATGTCAGAGGTATAAACTCTCAAAGTAGATGGGATGATTTAAAGGACAAATTGAGGAAAGCAATTGTGGTATTATATGCCTGCAAGAAACAAAAAGAGATGACTTTGACCAAAATTATCTCAGAAATTTCTCTCCTAGAAGATTTAATCAATATGCTTATACCCCTTCATTGGGCCTGTCTAGTGGGTTGATTACTATCTGGAATGGCAGCCTTTATAGTGGTTCAATTGTTAGCCAATCCTCATTTCAGCTCACAGTCAAGTTACTATGCAATTTGTCAGGCCACATTTTCTATGTCAGCAATATATATGGACCATGCCAGAATGAGAACAGAACTGATTTCTTTAACTGGTTGGATAATATTGATGCTTCACCGTTGGATCATTAGATTCTTATTGGAGATTTTAACTTAATCAGAAGTCCTCATGATAGAAACAGACCCGGGGGAGATTCAAACAATATGCTTATGTTCAATAGCTTACTACTGCAACTTGATTTGGTGGAAATCCCACTCAAAGGTAGAAATTACACATGGAGCAATATGCAAGACTCTCCATTGCTGGAAAAATTAGACTGGATTTTTACCTCAGCAAACTAGACTTTAACTTTCCCAAATACTCTAGCCCACCCACTTGCTAGAGTAACATCAGATCATATTCCAATCCATATTCAGATTGGCAGTGATATTGCAAAGGCCTCCATTTTCATATTTGAAAATTATTGGCTTGAGTTTGATGGATTTTATGAGACTATCATACAAAGTTGGAACAGGAACCAATAGATGTTAAATTCTGCAAATGATATTACAACAAGATTCAAATGCCTTAGAATGGGACTCAAGAAATGGAGCAAAAACCTATCTAAACTCAATACTAATATCTCAGCTTGTAACTATGTCTTGTCTATGATGGATGGCATTGAAGATCAAAGAATACTGAGTACTATGGAATCAAATTTCATAGATATTCTGAAAAAGCACATTCTTAAATTATTGGAAGTTTAGAGAATATACTGGAGATCTAGATTTAAAATGAGGAGTGTGAGACTGGATGATGAAAACACTGAACTTTTTCATGCCATGGCCACCCAAAGCTACATAAAAAAATTATATTACTTCTATTATTGGGGACGGTGGAAATACATACCAAAATCATGAGCATAAAGTTGCTATTATTTCGAAATCCTACAAAGACAGATTGGGCACATCTATTGACCCCCCATGCTCTTCAATCTTGAAGAATTAATTCAGCCACAAGACCTGTCTGTCCTTGAGGCTCCTTTTACAATGGATGATATTGACCAAGTTATCAAGGAATTACCTACTGACAGAGCCCCTGGCCCTGCCTTTTTAAGAAAATGTTGGGATATCATCAAACATGACTTCTATGCCATGATCTAGGATTTTTTTTGAAGGAAACTGTGATATTCATAGTATTACCACTACTTTAATTACTCTCATACCAAAGATCACTAATCCAGAGATATGAATGATTTCAGACCTATCTCATTGGTCAGTCTCCCTCTCAAAGTTATTACTAAAGTTATGGCCAACAGAGCTCAGAAGATCATCACTACTGTTATCCACCAGAACTAGTATGGGTTTATTAAAGGTAGGAATATTCAAGACTGTCTGGGCTATGCATTTGAATATCTCCATTTATGCCATCAATAAAAAAAACATCATTATTTTGAAACTGGATTTTGAAAAGGCTTTTGATAAGGTTGAATATAAGGCAATTATTGCTATGTTGAAGGCAAAAGGATTTGGGCCTAGATGGATAAACTGGGTAACAAATATACTTCATTCTGCATCAACCTATGTCCTACTTAATGGAGTGGGTGGGAAAAAGATTATTTGTAGGAGAGGAGTCAAACAAGGTGATCCACACTCCCCTCTACTTTATATCATCACTGTTGATCTATTACAATCTGTGCTTAATGTTGCTTGGGCCATTGATGAGATCGCTCTCGCCATCAACCATGCATATGGTCAAGACTATCCAATTATCCAATATGCAGATGACACTCTAATGATTATGCCAGCAAATGAAGACGAGCTTATTCACCTTAAATATTTGCTCAATATATTTAGTCTTTCCACTGGACTGTTTGTTAATTATAGCAAATCATCAATGATTCCCATCAACATTGATCTGCAATCTGTTACTATGCTTGCAAATACATTTGGATGTAAGGTTGAAAGTCTTCCTTTTACTTATCTCGGTTTACCCATGGGCACCAACAAACCTTCTGCCATGGATCTCATCCTTGTCATATCCAAAATTGACAAAGGACTATCAGGAGTGACTAGGTTTATGAATCATTCTGGCAGACTCACATATGTTAATTCCATTATTGCCTCCATGCCCATTTTCTCCATTTGCTCACTTAAAGTTCATTACACCATATTGGATCATGTGAACAAATCCAGCAGAAATTTTCTATTGTATGGAAATGGGATCAATAAAAAAAGGTAAATGCCTTGCCAGCTGGGATATGATTTGCAAGCCAAAAAATCAAGCAAGCCTTGGTGTATTAAATTTGAGAGAGCAAAACAAAGCCCTTCTTATCAAACATCTCTACAAATTATACAATAAGATGGATATTCCTTGGGTGAAATTAATTTGGGAGGCACATTATCAGAATAATGAAGCTCCACACACTAACCCCAATAAAGGATCATTTTGGTGGAAAGACTGCATGAAAAGGTTTGATCTTTTTAAAGAGATGACATCATGTGAGATCAAAGCAGGTAACTCTTCCATGTTGTGGGATGACAACTGGAATGGAGAGATCATGAAGTTGAAATACCCTGAGCTTCACTCTTTCTGCCTTCATGAGAAAACATCTATTGGGGCAGCCAAAGGTACTGAAAATCTTTACAATTTATTCCAGCTACCTCAGTCCATCACTACACACCAGCAATTTCATCTTCCATCTAACCAACTACATAACATCCGATCCAATAATGAACATGATATATGGAATTTCTCCTGGGGCAATAGTATAAATATGACCAATAGGATTTATAATTTCTTAATGAGAAATGAGAAGGCCATTGTGACCTTCAAATGGATATGGAAAACTTCCTACCTAGCAAGCATAAATTCTTTTGATGGCTTTTACTTCATGATGGAATAAACACATGTGATCGCCTAACGAGGAAGAATATGCAACTTGATTCCACTCAATGTGTATTATGTAATGCTGAAGATATGGAAGATAGAATGCATCTATTATTTTCCTGCCCACTTAGCCAGGGATTTTGGTGGAACACTGGTTTTGAATGGAACACAGATCTGAATTTTCATGATACGATAATCGAAGCACAACAAAGATATCAACTACAAGACTTCATGGAAATTATGATTGTGGGTTTCTGGAGTATATGGAATCACAGAAATGGTCTGATATTTGATGGAATCCGATGCTCAATCAATGAATGCAGATATGACTTTATCAGATCTTTCAAATTAACAATGCTGAGTGCTAAACCCAGTATCAAGGAGGGCATGTCATCTTGGATTGACAATATTTAATTTTTTTCCTTTCACTATTTGTACTTCAATAAGCTCATTGGTTGTCTCCCCAACAACCATTGTAAAGACTATGTTACTCCCTGTTTCATTGTATGAATATGACACACAGTAAGGCATTTGCCTTACTGTCTTAAGGTCAAAAAAAAGACTTTGCTAAAAAATATGGTGTGGACTAAAAGCCCGAAAGGAGGTAGTACCCCTCCGTTTTTATTTACTCTACATATTAGATTTGACTGAAGTCAAACTTTGTAAAGCTTGACCAAGTTTATATAAAATAATATAAATATTTACCGTAATAAATCTTTATGATGTGAAAGTAATAATTTTTGTTTAGAAACTTTGTCAAAATTTACAAAGCTTGACCATGACCAAAGCTAATACGCAGACTAAATAAAATTGGAGGGAGTACGAGATATGGTGGCACACTGATTTAGGTTGAACACAGCAAACCATAATTATTGAGAGAGGGCAAACTGTGCATACAAAATAATTGAAATTAAATTTCTTTATTTGTACACATTCTCACACCTTTCCGATAATTTGGCGTGTGTGTGGTTGTTCACTTAATGGAGGGTAGAGTACAACACGTGAAGTGATAGGAAGTGCGACCAGGATGCATGGATCGTTAGTTGATCATAGTTTTCTTCATTGGTACATCAAATAAAGAGTTTCGTTTCATACACAATTTAAAACGATTGTTATGGAGAGAAAAATAAAACCACTCCAATATATTAGCACTATATACGAGTACTCTTAAGCGGGAGCCTCGGTGCTTGTTTGGTAGGGTTTGCACTCTTCACACTCTCATTGCACTACATATATATAGACACGCTAGAGGCTCAATGTTCCTTTGCAACGGTTTGCTCTATTCACAGTCTCTCACCCTCTTCATCAGATCTAAACAAGACTGTGTTGGCCTCCCCCCCCTCACAACTAGTCAAGGAGCCGTCCGGATCCCATTGGACCAGGTGTAGTGTTCACTTTGTCACCTTCGGTGAGGGAGGAAATCGACTGCCGGCTCCACTGTTCTACCCAGCGCCTGTGAGGGAGGGCCTCCGACCCCTTCTTCCTTGTTGTCGTACATAGTGTGGGTAGATCCGGCCTCCCACCGCACGCCTAGCAACATCCCGACAACCCTATGGTATAACTTTCTTTAAAACCATCATTGCTCTAGCTGCATGCAGATCTTTTTCGATTTTGTAGTTGAATCTAGGTCTTGGTTCAAACAGGAAAGAAGGGGGTGGTGTGGAGCATGAATCTAGGACGTGGTTAAATGAGGAAAGGAGGGAGGGAAAGTAGTATAGACTGGCTATACAGCCGCTCTGTTGGTCGAAAAAACGGAAAAAGAGGGTAACCCAGTACACACACCTCTAAGGAACCGATCTCTTTGTTGAAAAAGGAAAGAATCTGGGGGGTCGGGTAGTTTGTGAAGGACTAGATTTGATGCCCTCACATAGGAAAAAGGTTCAAAGAGAAGAAATATGGGACCAACACAAATATGCTTCTTGGCAACATACTCTGCATTACTCATTACACGTGTGCACGCGCATGGTGCTAGCATGTCACATGTCCCATACAACTATTTTGTTGTTGTTGATCTAAGAATGTTGCTGGAAAATTGAAGCAATGCCACTCTTAAAAGTAAATTACATTTTTAACTAATGTTACTTTAAGAGAATGTCTTTGTTAATATGAATCAATGCAACCGTTTTATGAAATGTTTACTGTCCTACTTTGTTTTCCATCAAGATAAGGTAGATACTTCTTTTTGTGGCCATATGATTCATCCTCCTTTATTGGCCAGTAATTGTTTCTTTTTTACCTCTGAAATAGGGATATCTATTCAACTCATTCTATTGCGACCTTTTGCTTCACTACGTAGAACACTTTTGTTTTAAGAGTGTTTTGTGCAATTCAACTTAAATGTCACACTGACAACTTTGTTTGATTTAGTTGAACGACACAAAACGAGATTGGATTTCCTATTCGTGTTGGCAGATTCATATTTGATCTTGTCTGCCTCATGAAAGGTCAGTACCAGCCTTCATCCACATGATTGTGTAGTGTGCTCTAAGATGTTGTGCTACTTGTAGTGGTACTGTTTTAAATAAATGTTGAATTGAAGCTATTGTATTGTTGTCATTTCCCATTAAGTGAACAAAAATGGGACCAACCCAGGCATGATGCTTGTTGCTTTGTTACAACAAAATCTTCATCGCCCCTTTATAAGTAGATGGAAGCACATGGTGCTGTTTCGCCCACTCTCCTTGGAACTATTTATGCTTTTTGTTTATCTAATGCCACTAGTAAAATTAAGCAATGCCACTCTTAGAATTAACTACTAAATCTTAGTTCAAAACTAAAACACTTGTTAGGGATCGGCGGGAGTACCAGTTCTGTTAGGGATCGGCGGGAGTACATGTTTAAGAAATGTATTATTGAGATAATATCTCTCTTATTATATATTAGTTATAATGTTTTACAAATGGTACTATCTTGCTTTGTAGTTCTTTCGACATGTTTAACCAAGGTATTGTTAAGATAATGTCTCTGTTAATATGAATCAATTACACTATTTTAGGGATGGTACTTTTCTACTTTGTCGTTCTTTATACATGTTAAAACAAGTTATTGTTAAGATAATGTCTCAGTTAATATGAATGAATCACATTGTTTGAGAATTTTTACTGTCCTACTATGTTTCCCACTAAGATAAGGTAGATGTTTTATCTTCTGGGAGTATAAGTCATCAATCGTTATTTCTCAGTAATTGTTTCCTTTGTACCTATTGGTGCATACAGGGATATCAAAACTTCTTCTTGGTTCTATTTCGACTTTGATTTTAGTTGAACTGCACAAAAGGAGCCAATGTGTTTAAGGCAAATTTTTGCATTATTGGGCCCAGTTGGTCCTTCCACATTGCAAAACGAAGCAGCCACTGTTTGCGCTACATTACAGAAGGAATGATCGAGAAGCTTTAGAGTATTAGTAGACGCTGGTGACATGACTAGTCTGCAAACCAAGGAAAACTCAACTCAACAGCACGTGGAGTGCAAAATTCACTCCACAAGGAAAGGTATGACCAAGTCAGTGGTCGAAGCAGTGATACATCTCCGTTGTATCTACTTTTCCTAATGCTTTTCCTCTTGTTTTGGACTCTAATTTGTGTGATTTGAATGAAACTAACCCAGACTGACGCTATTTTCAGCAGAACTACCATGGTGTTGTTTTTGTGCAGAAATAACAAATCTCGGATTGGAACAAAACTTTGCGAGGAATTTTTATATAATAAAAGATAATTTCTGGAGCGAAGAACCATCGGAAGGGGGCACGTGGGTGGGCACAACCCACCAGCTCCCCCACCCTCAGGCGCATCAAGGTGGGTGATAACCCACAAGTATACGGGATAGTTGTAGCCTCTTTCGATAAGTAAGAGTTTCGAACCCAACGAGGAGCTAAAGGTAGAACAAATACTCTCTCAAGTCCTATCGGCCACTGATATGACTCTACGCACGCTTAACGTTCGCTTTACCTAGAACAAGTATGAAACTAGAAATACTTTGTAGGTGTTGTTGGATAATTTTGTAAGAAAGTAAAGAACGCGTAAATAAAAACTAGGGGCCGTTTAGATAAAGATGCAATAAAGTAAATATAGCGAGTGTGGAAAAGTGGTGGTAGGAGTTATGGAATTGTCCCTAAGCAATTGACTACGTTACTAGACCGATAGCAAGTTTCTATGTGGGAGAGGCCCTGCTAGCATGTCATCCTTGACTTGGAATTCTATACACTTATGATTGGAACTAGTAGCAAGCAATCCGCAACTACTAACGTTCATTAAGGTAAAACCCAACCATAGCATTAAGATATATTGGCCCCCCTTCAATCACGTATGTATCAATTTCTATACTAGTCTGGAGCTTCTGTCACTCTTGCCCTCCAATACATAGTCCTATCAACATACAACTAACCCTATGGTGTGATCCACGCGCGCGCTCATATGATGGGCACCATAGGACAGCAACATAACCACAAGCAAATTAAATCAATCATAGCAATTCATCAACCACCAATAGGATAACGAAGATCTACTCAGACATCATAGGATGGCAACACATCATTGGAAAATAATATGAAGCATAAAGCACCATGTTCAAGTAGAGGGTACAAAGGGTTGCGGGAGAGTGGACCGCTGTAGATAGAGGGGGGAAGGTGATGGAGATGTTGGTGAAGATGACGGTGGTGTTGGTGAAGATCGTGGTGATGATGATGGCCCCCGACGGCGTTCCGGCGCCACCGGAAGCAAGGGGAATAGAGCCCCCCTTGTTCTTCTTCTTCCTTGATGAGAAGGGTTTCCCCTCTGGTCCTTGGCTCTCATGGCGTGGGAGGGGTGAGAGCCCCTCCGAGATTGGATCTTTCTCTCTGTTTCTGCGTTCTCTGATTCTACCCCTTCACCGTTTCCTTTATATCTGGAGATCCATAACTCCGATTGGGGTGAATCTTTCGCCCAGATTTTCCTCATAAAATTAGCTTTCTTGCGGAAAAAGTAGAGCCTCAACCACCTTACGGGTGGCCCACGAGATCCCAGGGCGCGCCCAGGGGTAGGGGGCACGCCCCCTGTCTCGTGGCCACCTCAGACACTGTTTCGTGTTGATTCTTCCTCCGGAAAATCCCAAATATGCCATAATAATTCTCCTTCCGTTTTTATCCCGTTTGGACTCCGTTTGATATTGGTTTTCTGTGAAACATAAAACATGCAACAGACAGGAACTAGCACTGGGCACTGGATCAATATGTTAGTCCCAAAAATAGTATAAAAAGTTGCCAAAAGTATATAAAAGTTGAATAATATTGGCATGGAACAATCAAAAATTATAGATACGACGGAGACGTATCAGCATCCCCAAGCTTAATTCATGCTCGTGCTCGAGTAGGTAAATGATAAAAAATATAATTTTTGATGTGGAATGCTACCTAGCATAATCTTGATCATATGTCTAATCATGGCATGAATATAAAGACACGAGTGATTCAAAGCAATAGTCTATCATTTGACATAAAAACAATAATACTTCGAGCGTACCAATAAAGCAATCATGTCTTTTCAAAAAAACATGTCCAAAGAAAGTTATCCCTACAAAATCATATAGTCTGGCTGTTGCTCTATCTTCATCACACAAAGTATTTAATCATGCACAACCCCGATGACAAGCCAAGCAATTGTTTCATACTTTCATGATCTCAAACTTTTTCAACTTTCACGCAATACATGAGCGTGAGCCATGGACATAGCACTATAGGTGGAATATGATGGTGGGGGTTATGTGGAGAAGACAAAAAAGGAGAAAGTCTCACATCGACAGGCGTATCAACGGGCTATGGAGATGCCCATCAATAGATATCAATGTGAGTGAGTAGGGATTGCCATGCAACGGATGCACTAGAGCTATAAGTGTATGAAAGATCAAACTGAAACTAAGTGGGTGTGCATCCAACTTGCTTGCTCATGAAGACCTCGGGCATTTGAGGAAGCCCATCATCGGAATATACAAGCCAAGTTCTATAATGAAAATTCCCACTAGTATATGAAAGTGAAAGCATAGGAGACTCTCTCTACGAAGAACATGGTGCTACTCTGAAGCACAAGTGTGGTAAAAGGATAGTAACATTGCCCCTTCTCTCTTTTTCTCTCATTTTTTTTTCTTTTTTTATTTTTTTATTTTTTCTCTTTCTTTTTGATGGGCTTCTTTGGCCTCCTTTTTTTTATTTGGGCTTCTTTGGCCTCTTTTATTTTTCATAAAGTCTGGAGTCTCATGCCGACTTGTGGGGGAATCATAGTCTCCATCATCCTTTCCTCACTAGGGCAATGCTCCAATAATGATTATCATCACACTTTATTTACTTACAACTCAATATCTAGAACAAAGATATAACCCTATATGAATGTTTCCGGCGGTGTACCGGGATGTGCAATGATCTAGAATAGCAATGACTTCAAAAACGGACAAGCCATGAAAACATCATGCTAGCTATCTTACGATCATGCAAAGCAATATGACAATGAATGCTCAAGTCATGTATATGATGATGATGAAAGTTGCATGGAAATATATCTCGGAATGGCTATGGAAATGCCATGATAGGTAGGTATGGTGGTTGTTTTGAGGAAGATATAATGAGGCTTATGTGTGATAGAGCGTATCGTATCACGGGTTTTGGATACACCAGCGAAGTTTGCACCAACTCTCAAGGTGAGAAAGGGCAATGCACGGTACCGAAGAGGCTAGCAATGATGGAAGGGTGAGAGTGCGTATAATCCATGGACTCAACATTAGTCATAAAGAACTCATATACTTATTGCAAAAATCTACAAGCCACTGAAAACAAAGTACTATCCGCATGCTCCTAGGGGGATAGATTGGTAGGAAAGGACCATCGCTCGTCCCCGACCGTCACTCATAAGGAAGACAATCAATAAATAAAATTGTGCTCCAACTTCATCAGAAAGCGGTTCACCATACGTGCATGCTACGGGAATCACAAACCTCAACACAAGTGTCTCTACAATCCATAACCACCCACTAGCATGACTATAATATCACCATCTTTATATCGCAAAACTATTGCAAGGAATCAAACATATCATATTCAGCGATCTACAAGTTTATGTAGGATGTTATGACTAACCATGTGATTGACCAATTCCTGTCATCTCTCTAAATTGATATAAGTGAAGCAAGAGAGTTTGATTCTCTGTACAAAAGATATGCCCATGCTCTAACAAATATAAGTGAAGCAAAAGAGCATTCTACAAATGGCGGTTTTCTATGTGAAGAGAAACAGGCAATCCAGACTTCAAATGATATAAGTGAAGCACATGAAGCATTCTATAAAGCCATACTCAAAAGATTTAAGTGAAGTGCAATGAGCATTCTATAATCAACCAAGGACTATCTCATACCAGCATGGTGCTTAAAATAAAAATGAAAACTAAATGCAAAAGACGCTCCAAGTCTTGCACATAATGCATGAACGAAACGAATTCGAAAACATACCAATACTTGTTGAAGAAAGAGGGGATGCCTTCCGGGGCATCCCCAAGCTTAGACGCTTGAGTCTCCTTGAATATTTACTTGGGGTGCCTCGGGCTTCCCCAAGCTTGAGCTCTTGCCTCTCTTCCTTTTCCTCATATCGAGACATCCTCGATTAGACACTACATCCACACAAAACTTCAACAGAAAACTCAGTAAGATCCGTTAGTATAATAAAGCAAATCACCACTCTAAGTACTATACCAAACCAATTCATATCTTGTTTTTGAACTTTGTCTACTGTAATATAGATTTTCCATGGCTTAATCCACTGATATAAATTGATAGATTCATCAAAACAAGCAAACTATGCATCAAAAATAGAATCTGTCAAAAAACAGAACAATCAGTAGCAATCTGAACATCCACCATACTTCTGGTACCCCAAAAATTCTACAAAAATTAGAAAAAATAAACAAGTTGTATAGAAAGACAGTGCAAAACGAATAAAAACCAATTGACGTTCCAGATAAAAATTTAAAATCGTGCACTACAGCCAAAGTTTATGTCCTGCACCGTACAAACCAACAAGCATTGTAAACATCCTAAAGGCAAACCTTGGCACATTATTTTTATAATACAATGGACACTACTAGGAAAAGGCCTACTAATGGCGCACCGGTTTTTCCTACTAATGGCGCACTACTGGTGCGCCATTAGTATCACGCCACTAGTATTTTTTACTAATAGCGCACCGCTGGTGCGCCATTAGTATCTGGTATACTAATGGCGCACCGTGCAGTGCGCCATTAGTTTTTCCCACAGTGCGCCACTAGTGTCTGCTATACTAATGGTGCACCATATGGTAGTGCGCCATTAGTAACAAATTTTTTAATTTTTTTGGTTTTTTCTTAATCTCAGGTCACTATTTCACATATGAGATATCCAACACATATATATACAACAAGCATCCATATAACAATCATAGCGAACACACAAGTTCCATCATATATACATACATAGCCAACACATAGTTCCATCGTTACATATTACAGAAGTTTCACATTGTTCATCCAACACCGTTATCCATCAATTCACATAAGTTTCACATTGATACAAAATAAAAACACAAATGGAAAAGAAGCACTCCATCCATGCAAGCTTCCGTGAATTAAATCAAATCTGCAAAATGATAAACAAGAAGTTAGAAGAAGAAGAAGAAGAAGACTAGAAGAATACTAGAAGAAGAAGAACACTAGAAGAAGAATAAGAAGAATTTTGGAGCCAACTTAGGTAAAATGAAGCTAACCTATGTCATTTTGGAAAAGAAGAAGAATAAGAAGAAGACTATAAGCTTATTATGTAAACTTGATCATTTTGTGCTAACATAAGTTATTTTGGAGCTAACCTATAGGAAACTAAGCATATTAGAGATAACATAGGTAACTAAGTATATATATATATATATATATATATATATATATGATCTTAGAGATCTGACATACCTGACATAGTTCAGTTCTCATTGTTCTTCTCCTTCTCCTTCCCCAGTCTGATGCGCCAAGAGCGGCGAGGCGGTGGAGGCAATGGGATGTAGTCTTCTACCACAATTGGCGTGGTCATGTCGCCCAACTGTGGTTTCGCCGGTGCCACCACCGGTGCGTGGTCATTGTCAGGCACCACCACCATCGCGAGGCCACCTTCAGGCAGGACGGGCACGACCATCGCTAGGTCATCCTCAGCCAGCTCCATCTCTTGCCCATGGTCAGCCACCACCATCTCTTGCCCATGGTCAGCCACCGCCATCTCTTGCCCTTGGTCAGCCACCACCAGCGCTAGGTCATCCTCAGCCTGATGCCCATCGTCATCCTGCAGCTCCTCATCCCCACTCTGCTCCTCTTCTCCCGCACTCCAATCCGGATCATCCTTCTTGTTGTCTATGCTGCTGCTAGAATCGCTGCTGCTTTCACGAAAGCCAGAATCGGTGTTGCTTTTGCTACAGCCATAGTCGTTGCTGCTTTGGCTATAGCCAGTGTCGCTGCTGCTGCTCCCATTACCTGTCCAAATGCAACAATGACCGTTAACAATCGATGTGAGACAAAGCCAAATGTAGAGGAATAAGAAGAGGCAGAACGTACCGGCATCATCATCGTCAGCGTAGCGCATGCGACCATGGTGGCGTCATCGTCGTACCTAAAGAGAAGGAAGTACCCCAGCCACAGGTCGTAGGCATGGTACAACTTCTCCCACCCACGAGACAAGTACATGTGGCCCTCCTTGATCAACAACTCCACATCCCACTGCCTGTGAAACCCGCTGCCGGCCTGTCGCAGCTTCACATTATTTGGCGGATCTTCACCCAGCATGTTCATAAAACTGTCAGGCAGCCTTTGCAGTTTGGGACAATGAGTGATGTAGCAAACAACAGATATCATAATGAGATGGGTGAAGGGGGGATCTCTCGTTTTATATACCTGCGTCATGGATGATACTGAAGTCCCAAGTATGATACTGAAGAACTCGGAAGCATCCAACTCGTACTGCGGTGTCGTAGAGCGGCGGTGGCTGCTTCCCCCCCATCTCTGATAAGCAGCAGAAGAGACTAATTAGTACCCTTACAACAGATCATAAAACATGCATGATAACAGGCTATACTGAACTATAAATTAGGGTAACAATGACACAGAAGATGGGAGCACCTAGTACACATTAGAAAAACAAAAAGGGGCAGTTGATCCTACTTAACTAGGTACTAAGATACCCCGGCCCATGAATTAGTCTCAAGTACCCCATATGTCCTATTTCAGCATGACCTTTGCTGAAAATATGACATATGGAGTACCCGAATTTGCCGGAACGGAAGTTAATCGACATTCCGGCAAACTCAAGGACCTCTCGGGGTACCTACAAAATCATTATCCCACCCCCGTCCCGCTGCAACCCCACTACACCCCACAATATCATCACGACACGATGGTCGAAGACAAAACCCCCCAATATCATCACGACACGATGGTCGGAGACAAAACCCAGCAATATATCTTCTAGCCATGAAACCCTACCCTAATTCTCCTTTCTTCCTCTTTTTTCACTTAAACCTGCAAACATGTAGGGAAAGCAATTAATACAAGGCACAAAAATGGCATGCTATGTAGCCTTAATGCTACAGAACATATGAAATACATGCCAGCAATATATATGATATAAACTCCAATAATTTTTGAATAGAAACAGTAGCTAAAACAGTAGCCAAAACAACTTTGTAAAAGCCAGATGCAACTTCTTGAGCTAATTTTGAGCAGAACTCCTTGAGGAACTAGCAGCAAGGAGTGGCCGGGAGGAAAAATTCTCTGGAGTGGACAGCCATTAATCACCACCGTCCTCTCTCTACAACTCCAGGCTGCCTGCTTGCCAGGATCTCTCTCTGGAGTTTCTTCTAATCACTAATAAAGCTTGTGTCGGTCTGGAGTTTTGGGCACTGGACAGTCCTTTTTTGGGCAAGATTTGTTGTCACTGGGCACATGGGCATGGAGGAAGCTATTGCTAGCTGGGAGCAATACATTAGTACACTAATAGATGGGCATTCCCCATAGTTTTGTGATTCTTGTGCCATATTTGATGCAGCACATCTGATAAAGACAAGTGCTTTCTGGAAAGGCAGCTCCTGGCTCTATCTACAAGGGAGAATATATATATATGTGGCACCTATGTCTGCAGGTTCTTTTTTTAGTTCCTTTCCACAGTAAGGAAGCTGCCATCTGGATCAGTTCTACCCAAAAAGGGAACAAAGAATTAGGTGATTTTTAACTAATTTAGAGTGATTTTAGTCACATCTTTCCAGAGTAAGAACTTGCAGTGGATCATTTTACAAAAAGAGGAGACATATAACTTAGAATATTGTTAGTCTCGGGGAGGTGAAGATTAATGTAACAGTACCTTTGATGTGACATAAAACATTGGTATGAATTTGGATAATTTGGATATTGTCTATGCCGATTTCCCAAGCACAACACTGATTAGCTTTGGCTATGTATGTTTCATGTAGCAGAGTGCCTCAAATCATTCAGACACATCCTATGTGTGCCATTAAAGCAGATAAAGAGCCTAGCAAGCTTACATAGACCCTAATGTTAATCTGGTTGCTTTCACTTTTGTCCATTCAATCCTACAATTTCAAACCCTTTTTTAGCTCAAGAACTCCTAAATTAAGCCCCATTCCAAACAAAATCATCGCCATGCCTACACAGGAAGATGGACACTTGCTACAGAGCAAGAAGATGGACATGGCCGGGGGGATTTGACCTAAACCTAGCAAAAGAGAGAAGAAGAGGGCATGGCCGGGAGGGAGGAGAGGAGAAGAAGATTACCTGACCACGATGAGGTGGTGGCCGGAGCGGAGACGACGGAGGGCAGAGACGGCGAGCTTGGGGAGGCGGGGAGGTCGCGGGCCTCCTGTCCTGGTGGACGTGGGGCCTCCTCTCCTGGTGGATGTGGGGCGGCGCCGAGGCTCCAAGTCTCCGGCGGTTTTGAGGGTTAGGGAGGGAGGCAAGGGAGGCGGCACTTGCGGGGGAGGCGGGGCTCGGGGGGGAGGCGGCGCTCGCGAGGGAGGTGGGGCTCGGGGGGAGGCGGCGTGTGGGCGGTGGGGGTGGCTGCGGCGGGGGCATGTGGGCGGCTGCGGCGGCTGCGGCGGACGGAGGAAGGGGAGAGGGATGCGGCGGGGGCATGTGGGCGGCGGCGGCGTATGGTGAATCTGGCGAGCAGGGAGGGAGGGAGGCCATAGTGAGGTGAGTAGGTGGTGTTGGGGGAGGGTTCTAATGGCGCACCTAAACCTAGTGCGCCATAAGTATGACTGGTCAGGCTATATACAGCCTAACCCATATCTAAATCAGAACAAGCCCATAGCCCGACTGGTCAGCACGCAGCACACAGACCAGGAGGTCCTGGGATCGATTCCCAAGCTCCCCATTTTTTGTATTTATGCACTTAAAATGCTGTTTGATATTTATTTGTGTTTAAATATGTTCAAACTTTTTTAAATCATAACAGTAATATTTTTTATAAAAATAGTAATAATTTTTTAAAAATATCATCAAAGTTGTTATTTGAAAATATTTATGAATATAAAAAAATATCATCAAATTTATTATTTGAAAATATCATCGAATTTGTTATTTGAAAATATAATCAAATTTGTTTTTTTTGCAATTTTAGTTGCATTCATTTGTGACGGTGGAGCGGGCTGGGGAGGGTGCAGGGGAGAGGGTGCGGGTGGTCGTCGACGGCGGTGGAGTGGGGGGCGGTGCGGGCCGGGGGTCGGCGACGGCGGCCGGTGGAGCGGGGGAGGGTGCGGTGGGACGTCGGCGGCGGTGGAGTGGGGGAGGGTGCGGGGGGTCGGCGGCGGCAGTGGAGTGGGGGAGGGTGCGGGCCGGGGGTCGGCGGCGGCCGGTGGAGCGGGGGAGGGTGTGGTTGGACGTCGGCGGCGGTGGAATGGGGGAGGGTGCGGGTGGTCGTCGGCAGTGGTGGAGTGGGGGACGGTGCGGGCCGGGGGTCGGTGACGGCGGCCGGTGGAGCGGGGGGAGGGTGCGGTGGGACGTCGGCGGCGGTGGAGTGGGGGAGGGTGCGGGTGGTCGTCGGCGGCGGTGGAGTGGGGGAGGGTGCGGGCCGGGGGTCGGCGGCGGCGGCCGGTGGAGCGGGGGAGGGTGCGGTGGGACGGGGGATCGGTGGAGGGTGCGGTCGGCAGCGGCGGCCGGTGGAGCGGGGGGTTGACCCTCATACCATTAGAAGTTTTGCAAAAAAAAAGTATATATTCTAATGGCGCACGTTGTGGCCAGTGCGCCATTACTAGTTTGCACTAGTAATGGCGCACTCTGCCATGGTGCGCCATTATAATGTTTGGAAAAAAAATTGTTTCTAGTGGCGCACCATGTTCCTGGTGCGCCATTAGTGTCTTCCACACTAATGGCATACCGAAACATGGTGCGCCATTCCACCTGACAGGTGCGCCATTAGTGTCCATCCCATCTATAGCCCTTTTCCTAGTAGTGGGAATTGTACAAGGGGATAATTATTTTTGATGAAAAGTTTATGTAATCAAGATTCACAAAGTTTCCGTGAGCATGAACAAAGTTCAAGGCTAGCTCCCACTTCAACAATGCTTGTCTTTCTCACTTTCACTTTCATCTTTCAAAAGTTTTAGGTTCCCCTCTTTATTTTATTTTGTTTTTAAACTATATGAAAGCACTCAACATAAATAAATGACTCTCTAAAACTTCCGGGTTGTCTCCCTGACAGCGCTTTCTTTAAAGCCATTAAGCTAGGCATATAGTGCTCAAGTAATGAATCCACCTGGATCCCAAGGTATATCAAAGCCAATTTGAATTAACAATGATTTGTGATTTAGTAGTGAGCACAAAGTAACATATATCATGCAACAACGAAGGCTAACTCTCTTCCTATGCATCGGCATGTCATAAAAGAACAATTCATGCACACAAAGTAAAGGCCAATGCATAGTATAAACAGTTTCTTGCAATTCTATCGTATTGGAAACATAGAGAGATGGAGATAAAGTTCCTCTCTCGTAATAATTGCAAGTAGGACCAGCAATCACATGCATATTATATTCATCAAAATCATCATGTGCAATGGTAAAAGGAAACCCATCAATATAATCCTTAATAAGCACAAACTTCTCCGATATAGTGTAGTAGGGAGAATTCAGAAAGATAATAGGACTATCATGCATGGGTGCAATAGCAACAATTTCATGTTTAACATAAGGAACTATAGCAAGTTCATCTCCATAAGCATAATTCATATTGGCATCTTGGCCACAAGCATAGCAAGCATCATCAAAAGGGGATATTTCAAGAGAATCAACGGGATCATAGCAATCATCCTTCGGTAAGCACGAAGGGGAATTAAACAATGTATGAGTTGAAGAGTTACTCTCATTAGAAGGTGGGCACGGGTAGCTAATCCACTCTTCCTCCTTTTGTTCTTCGCTCTCCTTATCATCTTTTTCATCCAATGAGCTCACAGTTTCATCAATTTCTTCTTCCATAGCTTCCTGCGAAATATTATTCTCTTCTTGGACAGCGGAGAATTTCTCAATATATGGTTTAACATAGGCATTAGAAGCATAATTATCATAACAATATTCAAGTATGGCAAAACTTTTAGATTTGTAAAGAGTAGCATCATAATTTTCAATCAAAGAAGCAATTTCAAAAGCACCCTTAAAAGCAACAGATTCTTCAATTTGTTGAACATCATAGTAATTATAAACAGCCTTTAGCATATGAAGATACGATCCCATTATCAAACTCACATTGGTAGGGAAGGTGTTTCTTAGGGTTTTTAGAACAACAAGTAATATCATATAATTCACACAAAGTCCAAGCATAGCATTGCAAACGTTGAATTTGATCCCATAATAGCTTCCCTTTTTCTGATATACAGTGTCGCACATAACAAGCATGCTCATCTAAAGATTTGCCCTCAACTAAGCTAGTTGGGGCTTCAGCACGAGCGCAAAGGGATCGAAGATGATCCAAGTAAAAAGCTTCAATAGTGTGATAGATTTTGAGTGGTTCTTCCACCATTGGTGCAGTAGGTACAGCTATTTTTTTTGGTATTTTGCGTTTCCTACCCATAACTAAAGATAGAAAACAACTAAGAACAGCAAATAAAAATTACTTAGTGATAAAGCAAACAAGCACACACGAGAATATTCACCCCACGCTATGACTCCCCGGCAACGGCGCCAGAAAAAGGTCTTGATAACCCGCAAGTATACGGGATAGTTGTAGCCTCTTTCGATAAGTAAGAGTGTCGAACCCAACAAGGAGCTAAAGGTAGCACAAATACTCTCTCAAGTCCTATTGGCCACTGATACGACTCTACGCACGCTTGACGTTCGCTTTACCTAGAACAAGTATGAAACTAGAAGTACTTTGTAGGTGTTGTTCGATAATTTTGCAAGAAAGTAAAGAACGCTTAAATAAAAACTAGGGGCTGTTTAGATAAAGATGCAATAAAGTAAATATAGCGAGTGTGGAAAAGTGGTGGTAGGAGTTATGGAATTGTCCCTAAGCAATTGACTACGTTACTAGACCGATAGCAAGTTTCTATGTGGGAGAGGCCCTACTAGCATGTCATCCCTGAGTTGGAATTCTATGCACTTATGATTGGAACTATTAGCAAGCAGACCGCAACTACTAATGTTCATTAAGGTAAAACCCAACCATAGCATTAAGATATATTGGTCCCCCTTCAATCCCGTATGTATCAATTTCTATGCTAGTCTGGAGCTTCTGTCACTCTTGCCCTCCAATACATAGTCCTATCAACATACAACTAACCCTATGGTGTAATCCACGTGCGCGCTCATATGATGGGCACCATAGGATAGCAACATAACCACAAGCAAATTAAATCAATCATAGCAATTCATCAACCACCAATAGGACAATGAAGATCTACTCAGACATCATAGGATGGCGACACATCATTGGAAAACAATATGAAGCATAAAGCACCATGTTCAAGTAGAGGGTATAGAGGGTTGCGGGAGAGTGGACCGCTGTAGATAGAGGGGGGAAGGTGATGGAGATGTTGGTGAAGATGACGGTGGTGTTGGTGAAGATCGCGGTGATGATGATGGCCCCCGGCGATGTTCCGGTGCCACCGAAAGCAAGGGGGAGAGAGCCCCCCTTGTTCTTCTTCTTCCTTGACCTTCTCCCTAGATGGGAGAAGGGTTTCCCCTCTGGTCCTTGGCTCCCATGGCGAGGGAGGGGCGAGAGCCCCTCCGAGATTGGATCTATCTCTCTGTTTCTGCGTTCTCTGATTCTACCCCTTCACCGTTTCCTTTATATCTGGAGATCCGTAACTCCGATTGGGGTGAGTCTTTCGCCCAGATTTTTATCATAAAATTAGCTTTCTTGCGGAAAAAGTAGAGCCTCAACAGCCTTACGGGTGGCCCACGAGAGCCCAGGGCATGCCCAGGGTAGGGGGCGCGCCCCCCTGTCTCGTGGCCACCTCGGACACTGTTTCGTGTTGATTCTTCCTCCGAAAAATCCTAAATATTCCAAAATAATTCTCCGTCCATTTTTATCCCGTTTGGACTCCGTTTGATATTGGTTTGCTGCGAAACATAAAACATGCAACAAACAGGAACTGGCACTGGGCACTGGATCAATATGTTAGTCCCAAAAATAGTACAAAAAGTTGCCAAAAGTATATAAAAGTTGAATAATATTGGCATGGAACAATCAAAAATTATAGATACGACGGAGACGTATCAGTGGGTTTCCCCCACCTGGTGGCCCCCCAGACTCCAATCCTGATACTATAAAATCACATATTCGAAGAAAATAATGAGGGAGGAAGAATTATTGCGTTTCACGAGACGGAGCCATCGCCACCTCCTGTTCTTCATCGGGAAGCCAGATCTGGAGTCCATTTGGGGCTCCGGTGTGGCACCCCGACTCAGAGAAACTGGAACGCCCCGTATTCCAGCCCAGAGATTGAGGAGAAGTCTTCTTGAATACGGTACTGCTTGGCATAGAACAAATCAGCTCTTATTACAAAGGATAATAATACAAGTGTGTGATGTTACAAAGGTTCACATCAACACGACGACACTACGCCTGCGATACTACACTTGCTCTATGCTAGCAGCAAAACAACTCGTAGCAGCAGAAATCTTCTAGCAGCGGAATAATGACGAAGCTGGTGAACTCCACTCCGCAGGGACTCTGGATGGGACACGATCTAGCTCGCACGAATGGAAACCACGACAAGCAATAAATCAATCACTCCATCACCTGCAATCTGGCATGACATGCCAGGTCAGTACATTGAATGTACTTGCAAGCTCACAACAACCAAAAGCATCAAGGCAAGACAACAACATAGCATTAGCAGATTAATTAACAACTACTATGATGCAAAGGAAACTACAAAGCATGATATAAAACTACTGCAGTACTGATAAACCACCATCCCAGATCTCAATAACCATCTCACGCTTGGTTAACTGCCAAGCAATATACCAACTCGATCACCTCGTGGTCTATACCACCACGTGACCACATCACCAACTGAATGATCATCCTCAAGATCATTACAACAACATCATCATCATCATGCCAAACTGTCATAACTCATCATATCAACATATTAGTCCTATAGAAGTCATTCCGTCATGTGAGTGTTGACCGAACGGTGTGACCTAGTACGAACTTATGCCCATGACCGAGGACGCGACTATCGATAGATTAAACACACACACACTGGAGAGGTTAGCGCACTTTACCCACACTACAGAACTCACGGGCCCCGCACTCCCATTCAGGTGGACCACGAAGTTCCGACTAAACCCTTCCCTTGCCATGACACTCTCTCGGCCACTCCGACTCACTCCCTCTCAGGGCTAAGTCATGGGTGGCCCATGCCTACCAAAGGCATCTGCGGCCACCGTCGTGGCAAAACGGTTCCAATTGGGGACATGAGATCAAAAACAAATGGGCACACAAGGCTTATGCCATCCTACCTGATTAGGGTAGCGCCCACACATAACCTTCCCTTGTCGGAGGCTCTGGCAAGAGGCATGACAAAGGACTGAATCAAGACCCCCCATAAGGTAAGTGTGGTTGCACTGCAAAATCCCGGTTCAGAGGCACCTGACAAACTTAATGACGGAATTTATCCCCAAAGCATATATGCGATAACTGATACTCTGATATCATCTATCAACCTGTAATCCAAGCCACATAAATATCCAACAAATAATCCAAAGCATGACCTAAACATAATACTCCGAGGGTAACATGCCACTACTATCATGATGAATCCAAGAATGATAATGCTACTACTCCCAATAGCAAGAACTAGCTACCCAGCTACGATCCACATGCAAGCATCATCTCCGAAAATAATACTACAAAGCAACATACGAACTACCATCCCGAAAATAATCATACTAGCCACTAATAATCCAAAGGCAACATGACATCCAAAGTAATGCTCCGAAAAATACTATCAGATACCAACATGAAAATAATCACAACATAAGCCACTAATAATCCAAAGGCAACATGTCATCCACACAAGCTGCAAAACATTAGCCCTAGAACTCCAAGCAATATCATGGCAATAACAAGTTCAAAAACAACTCCGAGAAAATGCCATGAACAAATCACAAGTAGCTATAATAACATTTTAAGCAAGTTCAAATAGTTTAAACCATGTCACTGCATTACAGTGCTGCAAATGGAGGGTGTGGCTTGCCTGGGAAAGATGGATTCACCGAAAGAAAGTGCGAGAAGCTCGTGGAAAGAATCACCGATAAACGTTCTCTCTCAGAGGGGGCTGAATAAGGGCAGGGGAAAAATGATCATTTTCAGCATGTCAAAACAAGGTGAAAGGGTAACCAACAGAACGGGCTCAATGATACAAAGAAGTGGGCTTTGGAATCACCACATTTGGAGTTACGGGTAAAGAGAAACGACTGTTTAAAGTCCAGGGACTAATCTGCAAAAATAACCTCTACAAACAGGTCCCTGGCAGTTTAAATAGAACGCACCTTTCTCAAAAATACACTTTCCAGAGAGGAAAGCACATTCTTGCCCGAAGAAGAAGAGGAATACGCTTTCCGTTAAGGGAAGGCGTACTCCGCGGAGTGCGTTTCCACTTAACCACGCCAGTGGGGTCGGGGCCGGCCATCAGGGTGATACATCTCCAACGTATCTATAATTTTTTATTGTTCCATGCAATTATATTACCTATTTTGGATGTTTATGGTCTTTACTGTAAACTTTTATATCATTTTTGGACTAACCTATTAACCGGAGGCCCAGCCCAAATTCTTGTTTTCTTGCCTATTTCAGTGTTTCGAAGAAAAGGAATATCAAACGGAGTCCAAATGGAATGAAACCTTCGGGAGAGTTACTTTTGGAACGGAAGCAATCCAGGAGACTTGGAGTAGATGTCAGGGAAGCTTCGAGGTGGCCACGATGGTCCAGGGTGCGCCCTACCACCTGGGTGCGCCCCCACCCTCATGGGCCCCTCGTGGCTCTCCTGACCGACTTCTTTCACCTATATATATATCCATATACCCCGAAAACATCCAGGAGCACCATAGATCGGGAGTTCCGCCACCGCAAGCCTCTGTAGCCACCAAAACCCAATCGGGACCCTGTTCTGGCACCCTGTTGGAGGGGGGATCCCTCACTGGTGGCCATCTTCATCATCCCGGCGCTCTCCATGACAAGGAGGGAGTAGTTCACCCTCGGGGCTGAGGGTATGTACCAGTAGTTATGTGTTTGATCTCTCTCTCTCTCTCGTGTTCTTGAGGTGATACTATCTTGATGTATCGCGAGCATTGCGATTATAGTTGGATCTTATGATGTTTCTCCCCCTCTACTCTCTTGTGATGAATTGAGTTTTCCCCTTGAAGTTGTCTTGTCGGATTGATTCTTTAAGGATTTGAGAACACTTGATGTATGTCTTGCCATGCTTATTTGTGGTGACAATGGGATATTCAAGTGATCTACTTGATGTATGTTTTGGTGATCAACTTGCGGGTTCAATGAACTTATGCATAGGGGTTGGCACACGTTTTCGTCTTGACTCTCCTGCAGAAACTTTCGGGCACTCTTTGAAGTACTTTGTGTTGGTTGAATAGATGAATCTGAGATTGTGTGATACATATCGTATAATCATGCCCACGGATACTTGAGGTGACATTGGAGTATCTAGGTGACATTAGGGTTTTGGTTGATTTGTGTCTTAAGGTGTTATTCTAGTACGAACTCTATGATAGATCGAACGGAAAGAATAGCTTTATGTTATTTTACTACGGACTCTTGAATAGATTGATCAGAAAGGATAACTTTGAGGTGGTTTCGTACCCTACAATAATCTCTTTGTTTGTTCTCTGCTATTAGTGACTTTTGAGTGACTCTTTGTTGCATGTTGAGGGATAGTTAAATGATCCAAATATGTTATTATTGTTGAGAGAACTTGCACTTGTGAAAGTATGAACCCTAGGCCTTGTTTCCTAGCATTGCAATACCGTTTACGCTCACTTTTATCATTAGTTACCTTGCTGTTTTTATAATTTCAGATTACAAAAACCTATATGTATCATCCATATTGCACTTGTATCACCATCTCTTCGCCGAACTAGTGCACCTATACAATTTACCATTGTATTGGGTGTGTTGGGGACACAAGAGACTCTTTGGTATTTGGTTGCAGGGTTGTTTGAGAGAGATCATCTTCATCCTACGCCTCCCACGGATTGATAAACCTTAGGTTATCCACTTGAGTGAAACTTGCTACTGTCCTACAAACCTCTGCACTTGGAGGCCCAACAACGTCTACAAGAAGAAGGTTGTGTAGTAGACATCAAGCTCTTTTCTGGCGTCGTTGCTGGGGAGGTAAGTACTTGAAGTTATATCTTTAGATCTTGCAATCGAATCTTTAAGTTTCTTGTTTTCTCAGTAGTTTAGTCTATAAAAGAAAACTACAAAAAATGGAATTGAGTTTGCCTCATACGCTTCATCTTTTTAATATCTTTCGTAAGTATGATGGAAAGGAAAATTGTGCTCAAGTGCTAGAAGAAGAAGTCAATAAAATGTTTGGCACTAAATCTTTGAATGATGAGCATGATTGCAATGTTATTAGTATGAATTCTTTGCATATCCATAGTACTAATGATGATTGCACTAGTCATGATGAAAATTTCTCTTATAAGCATGTCAACTTTTGTGGAGTGCATAGAGTTTGCAAGTACACACCAAATAGGGAAGATAGATTTTGCAAGAGGCATAAGTATTTAGAAACAAAATGGTTGCAAGAGAGGCTAGAAGTTTGTGCTGAAAATTTAAAATTTCTTTGCCATCCTTGTGAACTTTGCAATGAACGTGATCATTTAAATCCCCAGTGCAAATTGTTTCATGATCGTATCGTGCCCAAAAATTGTGATGACTTGATTTCCTTGCACATCATAATGAACTTAGTTTGCTTATGGATTATGAAGAAATGAAACATTTAACTAAGGATCTTCTAGAATTTGTCCTTGATAAAGTTCTTGATTTTGATCTAGAAGAAACTTTTATGTATTGTGCAGTTAATTGCATTGAAAATCCTTATATTGCCAATTACATAAAGAAAATAAAGCAAATAGAAGATGAAGAGAATACTAATGAAAGGGAAGAGTGTCTGTAGCGACCTGACCTCAAACGGTCAAGTCTCTATGCTTAAGTGTCATCCCTGGATCGGTATGCTGACACACACAGTACTCGAGGATTTATAACAAAGGTAAATCACATGTATAAAGTAACATAAATACTATTACCTCAATCCATAAAGCGGGAGAAACAACAAGGTTGTGGATTCCCATCAACACCAACGGCAAAGTTGAGTGTAGAAATCGTAACCCTAACGTATCACTTACTCGTCGTAAGAAATCCTGCAACATGACACGTTGCAGCCATGTAGGTCAGTACATTGAATGTACTGGCAAATTCACACCACGGAATAATCAGGAACAAAGACTATCACTACATGCATATATGGCTGGTGGAAAGCTCTATGGTTAATTGTTTTTTTGCATAAAGCCAATTTTTCCCTACAACAAAGGAATATATTTTATTTAACTACAAAGTTTGTTGAAAACATTGAGAAGGTTCCTCCAACTCAATCCCAAATTAATAATCATCAACCCAACAAATTAGTTAAGTAACGTGATGAGATCAACATGATAATCCAAGAACCAGATACTCAAGATGTCCATAACCGGGGACACGGCTAATCATGATTAGTTTGTACACTCTGCAGAGGTTTGTGCACTTTTCCCCGCAAGACTCGATCTCCTCCGCTTGATTTCTCGCACTACATGGTGTTTGAGAAATGGATGACCGAGACACAGTCTTTCAGAAGCTTTAACTCTCTACTCCGGGTATACAGTACCAACCTACATCCCCTACATCTGCTAGTCTACTTCTTCAAGAGCTCATGCAACTTAATCAACTATGCTAGAGCCCATAGTAGCTTGCGGCTGCACACGGAAGTTTCCAGCAAGAATAATCTCATGATCCCTTTGAGCCTGGGTGGCGGTCCATAGGAGAATCACACGGTACCCCAGATTTCCAAAAATACAGACAACACTGGGTTCCTCAGGTGCCTCAGTCCACCCAGATGTGTATTTAAGTTGCCACCTTAAGTAAACCATTAATTAAACAATATCACATCTATCATGGAAACACTCACCCAATCCACGTCTACTAGCATAACATGGTAATATAAGCAAATGTGGAAGTAACTCCCAAAGGTTTGATAATAACATGTAATAGGTTCTACCTCATCTACTTCCAAAACCCACATGTTAATCAGATCCTATTCATGCAATTGTTTGAGGATTGATCTAATGTAATAAAACTGGGTAATAAAGAGGTATGATCAAAGTGTTACTTGCATGTACTGTTGATGAAGAAACTTCGCACTCGACTCCTAATAGTTCTATTCGTCACACTCCATTCAATCTATCGTAAGCAAGCAATAGTAACCACACATAAGCAATCACTCCAAAGAATCAAAGAAAAGATCTCGGAAAACTTCGAAACCAAGCAAAAAACTCTTGCAACATAAAACAATTTCTAACAGTACCAAAATTGGGTGAATTTGGCCTTATCAGAAAGTTTAGGTCAAGAGCTTCGATTTGCAAAAAGAATCAACTAAATCGGAGTTATAAAACTCGAGTTACGATCAAACGAAGTTCAAATACTAAACTGTTTGAAATTCAAATTTTAAACTTTCAAAAACATGTTTAAGTTGTTTATCTGGATAG